>NC_046665.1:26507657-26514616 GCF_010883055.1 Belonocnema kinseyi | reverse complement strand
ATAGAATCGACGAAGTGCTCCGACCGGCAATCGTGCATCTTCGAGTTTTCAAATTCAGAAGAGGAGAAATGGGTTGCGCGCGCAACTCAGTCATTTACATCGGCTCCTACTATATTCACACGGACATAGTCCTGTCATAGTATTGGACCGCATCTCGTTTCAGATCTGGGATCACTGCGCCGGTCCCCAACGCCTGAGCATGCTGACTCCTACTCTTCGCCCCCTCCTTTCTCTTCTACCTTCGGCAGACAATTAAAAATTAGAAAAATTAGAAGCGTTTGAAGTTGAAATTTTTTGATAAAAAACAGTATCATTTGATCAAATTTAAATATAAATAAGTACATAATTTTTCAAATCAATCTCTACTTTAAGTATTAAAATCTGAACAATAATTTGTTTCATAAAACGATTTTAAATTCGTTCAAAGTTTAAGAATTTCCAGATTGTTACAGTTTCAATTCGAAAGTCTTAGTCATTAAAAAAATGTAAATGTGCAATTGAAACTTTATAAACTGTTTTCAACTTAAAAAATAACTTAATAATAAGACATTCATAAGTAAAGGCTTTTAATAAATTAAAAATATTGTTTCAGTCTAAATTATTCAATTTTTAACCCATTTAATTTGAAATTTTTTAATTTAGAAAAAGAATAAATACTTAATATGTAGCAATATTTCACTATTCATTTAAGACGAGTAAATTGAAACCAAATGATTCAAAAACAGTTTGAAATTAAATTCTTGGACATAGAAAGCTTCGAATCTCTAGAATCTCTATTTAGAAAACGTTCAATTTGTAAGAAAAAACTTTGAATTTTTATGTAGAAATAATAATTGAACTTTATTTTTGGACTAAGAAATTGTGTTTATCCATCGTCATAGTTCTACTAATTTTAATAAACAAGTCTGGAAGGCTCGTAAGAATCGAAAAATTATTTTTATTTTTTTCGTTTCGAAAACTTAATTAATCACTTCCCGAACGTTCAAAAAAATTTTTTTGGAGGAATCTTCTATATATTGAAACTGAACACTTAATATTTGTAGAACAAATTTGAGTAATTTTAAAAGATATTTAGAAGTTTTTAAAAGATTCAAAATTAATGTAATGCATTCCAAATGCAAAGAATAAATATCCGAGCGCGAAGCGCGAGGTTTAATTATGTTGAAATTTTATCCTGTACATTGTATTAGTTAAAATTAGAGTTATTTG
Organism: Belonocnema kinseyi; assembly: GCF_010883055.1. NCBI lineage: Eukaryota > Metazoa > Arthropoda > Insecta > Hymenoptera > Cynipidae > Belonocnema > Belonocnema kinseyi. The sequence continues at coordinate 26,513,407 of NC_046665.1, read as the reverse complement.
ATAGAAAACTAATTTATTTTGTTTTTGATTATGATTTTTTTTAATTGAATGAATTTTTAAATAAACATTTTTAAATCGAATTTAAGGTATTAAAAACTGAAAAATAATTGATTTTACAAGATGATTATGAATCCGTTGAAAATTAAAGAATGAATAGGTATTAGTTTTTAAAATAATTTTTAATGATGACTTCAAATATTCTTTCAGTCTAAAAATTTTTTATTTTTAACCCATTCAATTTGAAATTTTTTAATTTAAAAAAAAAATCGTTAATTATCAGCAATATTTGACCGTTCATTTAAAAAAATCAATTATAAACAACTAATAAAAACTATAAAAATTTGAACAGAATGATTCAAAATAGAAAGCCTTGAACTGTTAAAATTGTAATGAGGTAAATTTCAACTTTAAACGCTACAATTTTAATTTTAAAAAAGATTTAAAATTAATTTAAAACTTGAAATTATTTCAATTAATTTGAAACACAATGTAGATTTTGCAGATATAAAAAAATTAAGCTTTTTGAACATTGTAAAATATTTAAAAAGAATAACAAAAATGGTTGTGTTTGCTAAGAAAATTGAAAATGATTTTTTTTTTTGAAAAATTAATTTTAAGTGAGTATTTGAAAAGATTTTGAAAATTAAAAAAAACAAAGAATCAGGAGGATTCTAAGGCAATTTTTTTATTTTGCAGTTTTTTTAATGCTAGGAAAAAATGTAATTAACAAAATATATTTTTTTTCAACCCAAAAGTTTACTTTGTAACAAAATAAATTAATTTTCTATCAAATAATTGGTGTTTTAACTAATACAGTGTACAGGATAAAGTTTCAACCAAACATTGAATAGTTCAATTTCCAGATAAAAACTATTAATTTTTTATCAATCCTGGAACAGTTACATTTTCAGATAAAGAAAAATAATTTTTAACAGAAAAAATGAACTTGTTGTTAAATTCTCAACCAATAAGATGAATTTTGGTACAAGAAAATTAATGATCTACAAAAAAAGGACAAATTTTAAACAAAATACATGATTTTTCAACGAAATTATTTAATTTTAAAGTCAAAAAGACAAATTATTTACAAAAGGTTGAATTTTTTAAGCGAAAAATATGAGTTTTCAACCAAATAGTTAAAATTTCATCCATAATTAAAAAACCTTGTTAAAAAAACGTATTTTTTTACAAAGTAGTTCAACTCTTAGTGAAATAGTCGACTTTTAAACACAAGAAGATGTACAGTTGATATTTCAAACAAACAATTGCATTTTGACCAAAAATGATACATTTTCAACCAAAAATATTAAATTTCTACCAAATAAGGTCAATTTCCAACAAAATACATGAACTTTCAACAAAATTATTTAATTTTAAATTCTAAAAGAGTATTATCGACAAAAAAGTTGAATTTTTAACACAAAAATATGATTTTTCAACAAAAATTTTAGTTTTCGATCAAATAATTTAACTTTCTATCAAATTGTTGACTTTAAACGCCCAAGGATGCATTTTTTACAAAACAGTACAATTTTAACAAAAAAGATAATTTGAAGGCAAATAGTTGAATTTTCAACTATAATTATGAATCCCTAATAAGAAAAAATTAATTTTGTTGCTAAGTAGTTCAACTTTAAGTGAATAATCAAATTTTCCACCCAAAAATTATGATTTTAGTTTTTAACAATATAGTGGCATTTACAACAAAACGACTTTGCAGCCAAATAATATTTACAGTTGACATTTCAACCGGAAAATTAAATTTTTAACCAAAAAGTATAAATTGTCCATAAAAAATTTAATTTCTACAAAGAAAGACGAATTTTTAACAAAATACATGATTTTTTTAAACAAAAAATGGTATAGATTAATTTTCAGTTTAAAAAATATATGTTTACAAAACATAAAACATATTTTCTTTAGAATATTTATTAAATCAAAAAATAAATAAATTTTAACAAAGTAGTTGAACTTTTGATAGAAAAGAGGACTTTTTTACAAAATAGTTACATTTTCAACAAAATAATTAAGTTTTCAACCAAATAATTGAGTTTTTATCCAAACGAGACTTTGACAATATAGTGAGTATTTAAATTTTAATAACTGATAAAATGATTACGTGAATTATCAAGAAATTGTCCAAGTTTTTCCTTAGTGTGTTTTATTGTTTAAACTAAAAACAAAATGGTAAATATTTTTATTATAAATCTATCCGTGTTACCTATCTATAAATATTTATATCAATAATTTAAAAGAAAAACACTTTTAAAAAATATGTGGATAATTTCTTGACAACTCGCCTGATCGTTTTCTTAAACAGATGTAGTAATTATTTAATTTGTAAAATATAAGGAAAAATCTTTATAAAAATATATAATTTTTTGGGAATAGGTTAAATTTTTAAATTTTATATTATGTAACTATTATTACTATGAAATTAGAATTCAAAAAATCTTAATTACACCTGTTAGGAAAAAAGAAATAAAACTTCGAAATGTGTTTCACCAAAAATTAATTTTGTTACTAAGTAGTTCAACTAACTACTTAGTAACAAAATTAATTTTTTCTTATTAAGGATTCATAATTATAGTTGAAAATTTAACTATTTGCTTTCAAATTAACTTTTTTGTGAAAAATTTACTGTTTTGTAAAAAATGCATCTTTTGGGCGTTAAAAGTCAACAACTTGATAGAAGGTTAAATTATTTGGTCGCCAACTAAAATTTTGGTTAAAAAATCATATTTTTGTGTTAAAAAATCAGCTTTTTGTAGATAATACTCTTTTAGACTTTAAAATTAAAAAATTTCGTTGAAAGTTCATGTATTTTGTTGGAAATTGACCTTCTTTGGTAGAAATTTAATCTTTTTGGTTAAAAATGTATCATTTTTACAATCCTCCTGATTCTTTGCTTTTTTTTAATTTTTAAAATCTTTTCAAATGCTCACTTAAAATTAATTTTTCAAACAAAAAAAAAATCATTTCAATTTTCTTAGCAATCACAACCATTTTTGTTATTCTTTTTAAATATTTTACAATTGTCAAAAAGCTTAATTTTTTTATATCTGCAAAATCTACATCGTGTTTCAAATTATTTGAAATAATTTCAAGTTTTTAATTAATTTTGAATCTTTTTTTAAATTAAAATTGTAGCGTTCAAAGTTGAAATTTACCTCATTACAATTTTAACAATTCAAGGCTTTCTATTTTGAAACATTCTGTTCAAATTTTTATAGATTTTAATAGTTGTTTATAATGGATTGTTTTAAATGAACCATCAAATATTGCTAATAATTAACCAATTTTTTTTTAATTAACAAATTTCAAATTTAATGGGTTAAAAATAAAATTTTTTTAGACTGAAATAATATTTGAAGTCATAATTGAAAAGAATTTTAAAAACTAATACCTATTAATTTTTTAATTTTCAGCGGATTCAGAATCATCTTGTAAAATCAATTATTTTTCCATTTTTAGTTCCTTAAATTCAATTTAAAAAATTTTATTTCAAAATTCTTTCAATTAAGAAAAAAATCATAATCGAAAACAAATAAATTAATTTTCTATCAAATAATTCGTGTTTTAACTAATACAATGTACAGGATAAAATTTCAACCAAAAATAGAATAGTTCAAATTCCAGATAAAAACTGTGATAAAAAATTGAATTGAACAAGAAAAAAAACGAATTTTCAACAAAATTATTAAATTTTCAAGGGAAAATGTGAATTTTCGACCAAGAAGATTAATGTTTTTTATAAAAAAAAAAAATATTTTTCAACTTAACCAATATATACGATTAATTTTTAATCAATCATATAATAGTTACATTTTCAGATAAAGATAAATAATTTTTAATACGAAAAATGAATTTTCAAGAAAGTTGTTGAATTTTTGACCAATAAGATGAATTTTCAACCAAGAAAATTAATGATCTACAAAAAAAGACAAATTTTAAACAAAATACATGAATTTCCAACGAAATTATTTAATTTTAAAGTCAAAAAGACAAATTATCTACAAAAGTTGAATTTTTTAAGCGAAAAATATAAGTTTTCAATCAAAGAGTTAAACTTTCAACCAAATAGTTAAATTTGTTAAATTTTCAGTTTCAAAAATGTATTTTCAACGAAAGAGATGAACCTTCAAATCCCAATCTCTTCATTTTATTTCAAAGCAGATAGAGATATCAATAAGACCGACGAAGTGTTCCGGCCGGCAATCGTGCACCTTCGAGTTTTCAAATTCAGAAGGCATTTATTTTATAACTGCATTATTTTCAATGTATCATATCAATATATTTTTGCACTGTTTTTAGATTAGAAAACAATGAACAAAAAATTTCATTAATTTTGAATGTTAAGAACATGAAGAATATTCTCTCTTAGATTTTTAAGCTTCAAAACTTCTAAAATTTCTACATGTCTCTTCAACCAACTCAATTTTCTTTGTTAATTTTGAAAAACTGTCTAAATTAAAAAAACGGAAGGTGTCAGTACAGAACTGGACAACCAACAAAATTAAATGTTTCGAAACAGAGAAAAAGGAGCCTGTAAAATCGAAATCATCGTTAAAAGATGAAGCAAGTATCCACTTCCGAGATAAGGTATTGCTCAATTTAAGTCAAAACACTTTTATTACAAAAATTTATCGATGTCTGATGAAGTGGATGTTGAAGATGACAATCTCAAAGTGACACTTACCCAAAACTGGAGCAGGATCATCTGCAGAATGCGATAAAAATGTAATGTTTCAATTAAAACAAATGGAAAAAATTACTCTGGAGATATGAACCGCGTGCATAGGGGCAAATGAAGTTTAATGTCAAATACTCAGCTAGTTCCGGCAAAAACGATCAAATGCTAAGCGCCCAAGATTTTAACTTGACTAATTAATCACTTCTTTAAAGGCAAAAATGGTACCCAAAGTAACATTAGTAACTAGTGCGCACATTCCGATAATAACAGTGTACCCTTCGCAAGAGGGCCGAACGCTAAGCATACATGATCACCGAATAGAACCAATCCCAGTAGATTTTGCGAAATATTAAACTATTTCTGGCTCTTGATTCGGGTTCGCTTGTTCGCCTCTATTAGCAGCGTCTATAATCCTTTGTAGCAAGAAAGTTTGAGGATACTTTACGTGTTGCTGGTGACGTGCATAACCCAGGAACCATAAAACGCTTGCAATATGTGCGCAAGTGCCAATAGTTCTGACCCCTGACTTACATGTGCAGTAATAACCAAGAAGCGTTTCGTTATTTTCTAGTCCTATGTCATCGATCTCATTGAACGCTATCCACAGCTGGTACTTTGTCGCATTTCGGAAACGAGAACGTAAGATGGGGCAAGTTCTACTTGATACACGCCAATTGTTATGTCGCGTATTTCTTCCAATGTAAGGCGAAGAAATTGTGGTACTTGAAGTTCATGCAGGAGATTCCAATCTGCATTTCCGTAGCGCATATTGTCCACTTCTACGCGCGCTTGGACAATATTTGGCTCACGAGCTCTCGCTATATATTCTCTTGCAAGCTCTGCTGTAGCGCCTTGCATCTCGATAATAGGATGGTATTGATTAATTATGGCACCAGCAATACAAAAGAAGTCCCTTAGATTGTGTGCATGAGCCATCGGAATGGTTTTCTCGAAAAACTTGAAAATGGACTTTATGTGGCCATTTCTGGATTCCACTATCCATCTAGATTTCGTTATTAGCCGAACTTCGTTTGCTTGTTCCGTTATCAATTGACTC
>NC_046665.1:26504186-26507557 GCF_010883055.1 Belonocnema kinseyi | reverse complement strand
TTATGACAAATTTTTAATTATATATGTATATGCTTAATATAATAATAAGTGAATGCCGAGGTTTCAACTTTTTTTAAGTCATTAGGCCTACTGTCAGTTCGTCGCTCATTCTGAAGTCGTTCGCTTTTTGCTTTAAAAAGTGACAGTCGTTCTTCATGCAGCATTCACACATTATTTCCATCGACTACGGTATGTTTGTCTGTCATTTCTTTTGTGAAAGGCCTTCGAAAAAGTGATTTCTTAGACAAGCTCAAATCTTCTGCGCTTAGCGTTTGCCCGTTCTGAGAAGCGCGCTATATGAGTCAACGGTGTTGACTCATATTGTCATTGGTTTGGCTAAACATGTTACTGACCACTTCTTGATGCGTGTTTCGTATACAGACATCGCCTGTATCGCTAAAGCTACTAGGATTGGTTCTATTCGCTGATCATGGGCGCTTAGCGTTCGGCCCTCTGGCGAAGGGTACACTGTTATTAACGATATGCGCACTAGTTACTAATGTTACTTTGAATACCATTTCTGTCTTTAAAAAAGTAATTACTTAGTCAAGTTCAAATCTTAGGCGCTTAGCGTTTGATCGTTTCGAGAAGCGCGCAATATAATTCATTGGTTTGGCTAAACATATTACTGACTACTTTCTGATGCGTGATTCTTATAGTAACATCGCTTTTGTAGCTAAAGTTACTAGGATTGGTTTTATTTGCTGATCTTGAGCGCTTGGCGTTCAACCCTCTTGCGAAGGGTAGAATGTTATTATCGGTATGTGCGCACTAGTTACTAATGTTACTTTGGGTACCATTTCTGCCTTTAAAGAAGTGATTAATTAGTCAAGTTAAAATCTTGGGCGCTTAGCGTTTGATCGTTTTGAGAAGCGCGCTAATGAGTCAACGGTGTAGGCGAAAATATGACAGACCACGATCTGAACCGTGATTTCTATGTTGACATCGCTTTTGTAACAAAATCTGTTGTAATTTGTTTTATTCACTGATCTTGAGCGCTTAGCGCCGCATAGCGCTAAAACTGTCCATTTTTTTGGATTTTTTAAAACGGTTATTTCATCTGGCACTTATAACTTGAAAAATTACAAAGTTTCAGCTAAATCCACCGAAAGCCATTTTCCCATACATTTAGTGCGGGGTCCTTTGTGATTAGATTTTTCGATATTTTTTGAATAAATGTGAAGATAATATTAATATAAGCAAATTAAAAAACTCAAAAGGAAATAAAATTGAATTTGATTAACACTAAAACACATCTTCTAATAATAACCTATCATAGATATTAACACATTCGTATGAGAGCAGGATAATCAGTATTACCAATTTGATTTTGAAGTATAAATCCAATTTTTGTCTACGATTTCACAGAAAACTTAAAAATATATCTAACGATTGCAGATACGTTAAAAACAAATTTAGAAAAATGTATGGAACTTTTCTTTATTTTATACAATGCTACAAAATCTGAGGAATAATTGGCCAGTTTGACGTTTCAAACTTTAGGACTTTTAGAAATTTGTAAAAAATTATGAAACATTTTATATATTTTCGTCAACATTTTCAAGTTTGAGAATATTTTTAATCTCTTCGAAAATTCTAAAATTAGTTCTGATCTTGTAAACTAACTCGAATTTTTTAAATAAATTATAAAAAACTTTCAAAATTAAAAAAACTGCACCTATACATTTCCACAAATCTTTCACATATTTTAGAATTATTTTTAAATCTTTTTGAATATTCTTTAACAAGTAATTATTAAAATAAAAATATATTTCAAATTTTTCCAAGAATTTTCAAAAAATCTGATAAATTGCAAAAAAAAACCTAAAAACCTTCCACATTCTTTTTATAAAAAGTTTGTAAATGTGTTTAAATACTTTGAAATCTTTTTTGAATATTCTCGTCAAATTAATTTTTCAAAAAGAAAAAGAATCAATTTTAATTTAGCTAGAAAACTTAAGAAAATTGTTTATTCTCTTGAAATCTTTTAAAACACATGAAAGGGTTCTAAATTTTTTACTCTCTATCTTTGGAAATATACTTATTGTAAAAATCCCTAAAATTCTTTGGGACGAACTCGAATAAAAAAAAATTGGATGAAATTCAAAAATTACAAAAATTGCCTTTATACCTTATACATTTTTTTCGACCTTTAGAGAAATCTTTTTCATTTTTTAAATGTTCTTTGACAATTAAGTATCTATTTAAATATTTTGAATTTCTCCTGAAAAAAAACTGCAAAATGAAAAATATACCTTCAAATCTTTCAGATTCTTTTTGGGCCAAGTTGGCAAATTTTTGAAATATTAAAAATTGTTATTTTTCAAATGAAAAATTAAAATTAATTATAAAATTTTTTTAGGAAACTGAAGAAAATTCATCATTTTCTTGAAGCCTTTCAAAACGTTGGAAATGCTTCTAAATGTGTTGTTGGCTATCTTCAAAAATGTAATTTTTGTTAAACTTGTATTGCAATATTTTTAAGATTTAAATTATTCTTGAATCATTTTAAAACTTCTAAATAAATCTTATACTTCGGCTAATTATGAGATAAATAAATAAGCAAACATAAAACATAAAATAGGATTTGTTTCAAATAGAAGTTGAGGAATATCTCTGTGCCTCTTACTCAACAAATAAAAAGTAAGAGAACTTATTTGAGTAAAAACTTTTGCTTAAATGAAACAAACTTTTATTTGTGCATGTAAATGATTTGATTCAAAAATTGAATTGAAACAATTTTAGTTTGTTTGAATGAACCAAATAACTATCTCGGCAAGTGCTTTAAAATTTCTTCGGCAGTGTAAACTATAGAGGTCTAGTCTAGAGTTTAGATTTTTAGAATATGTATAATTCTTTTCCTTCAAGGTCGTCAACCAAAGGGCTAAGCTCCTCGCAGCCCTCCCCGGAGCTCATTTTTCCGGTACCTGCGGCCGGCCACACGACCATCCCTGCACTCTCTTTCCTATTGTGAACGAGGAAAATACCATGTGGTCATTGTGTCTCGGAATTCCGATACGATACCGATACGAGACAACACTTTCGATATTTTTCCGATACGACACAAAACGGAGCGATACATATCCGAGACTGGAAGGGGAGTATCGTATCGGTATCGTTTCAGTATCGAAAAATATCGCTCGGCGGCATCACTAAATTGAACCCAATCGACTTCTGTAGTTTTTAATCATTTTTATTCTACGATTAAAACTGAATAAATTAATGAAATTTAATTTTTGTTTTTAACGGGTTAAATTAAGACAATTCTTATAATTTTTCAATCATTTTATTAGCTGCTTTATTGAAAACAATTCCAAACCAAATGGATGTGGCTGTCGATCCAAATTGATGTAGCTGGGCGTGTACAGAGG
>NC_046665.1:26501589-26504086 GCF_010883055.1 Belonocnema kinseyi | reverse complement strand
CATCGCTTTTGTAACAAAATCTGTTGTAATTCGTTTTATTCACTGATCTTGAGCGCTTAGCGCCGCATAGCGCTAAAACTGTCCATTTTTTTGGATTATTTTAAACGGTTATTTCATTCGGCCCTTATAAACTTAAAAATTACAAAGTTTCAGCTAAATCCACCGAAAGCCATTTTCCCATACATTTAGTGCGGGGTCCTTTGTGATTAGATTTTTCCATATTTTTTTCAATAAATGTGAAGATAATATTAATATAAGCAAATTAAAAAACTCAAAAGGAAATAAAATTGAATTTGATTAACACTAAAACACATCTTCTAATAATAACCTATCATAGATATTAACACATTTGTATGAGAGCAGGATAATCAGTATTACCATTTTGATTTTGAAGTATAAATCCAATTTTTGTCTACGATTTCACAGAAAACTTAAAAATATATCTAACGATTGCAGATGCGTTAAAAATAAATTTAGAAAAATGTACGGAACTTTTCTTTATTTTATACAATGCTACAAAATCTGAGGAATAATTGGTCAGTTTGACGTTTCAAACTTTAGGACTTTTAGAAATTTGTAAGAAATTATGAAATATTTTATATATTTTCGTCAAAATTTTTAAGTTTGAGAATATTTTTAATCTCTTCAAAAATTCTGAAATTAGTTCTGATCTTGTAAACTAACCCGAATTTTTTTAAGAAATTATGAAAAACTTTCAAAATTAAAAAAACTGGACCTATACATTTCCACAAATCTGTCACATATTGTAGAATTATTTTTTAATCTTTTTGAATATTCTTTAACAAGTAATTATTAAAATAAAAATATATTTCAAATTTTTCCAAGAATTTTCAGAAAATTTTGTATTTTCTTTTAACCTTTCAAAATTATTTCAAAGTTTTTTCCAAAATGTTAAAAAATGTACGTTTTTTATTGAGAGTTTTGCTTATTTCTCTTGAAATCATAAATAACCTTGAAATATTTTTAAAACTTCGAAAAATTCTTAATATCTTTTTAAATAATTCGAATTTTTCCTTCAAAAAATCGGATAAATTGCAAAAAAAAACCTAAAAACCTTCCACATTCTTTTTATGAAAAGTTTGTAAATGTGTTTAAATACTTTGAAATCTTTTTTGAAAATTATCGTCAAATTAATTTTTCAAAAAGAAAAGGAATCAATTTAAATTTTGCTAGAAAACTTAAGAAAATTGTTTATTCTCTTGAAATCTTTTAAAACACGTGAAAGTCTTCTAAATTTTTTATTCTCTATCTTTGGAAATTTACTTATTGTGAAAATCCCTAAAATTCTTTGGGACTAACTCGAATAAAAAAAAATTGGATGAAATTCAAAAATTACAAAAATTGCCTTTATACCTTCTACATTTTTTTCAACCTTTAGAGAAATCTTTTTAATTTTTTAAATGTTCTTTGACAATTAAGTATCTATTTAAATATTTTCTTGAAGCCTTTCAAAACGTTGGAAAAGCTTCTAAATGTTTTGTTGGCTATCTTCAAAAATGTAATTTTTGTTAAACTTGTATTGCAATATTTTTAAGATTTAAATTATTCTTGAATCATTTTAAAACTTCTAAATAACTCTTATACTTCGACTAATTATGAGATAAATAAATAAGCAAACATAAAACATAAAATAGGTTTTGTTTCAAATAGAAGTTGAGGAATATCTCTGTGCCTCTTGCTCAACAAATAAAAAGTAAGAGAACTTATTTTAGTAAAAACTTTTGCTTAAATGAAACAAACTTTTATTTCTGCATGTAAATGATTTGATTCAAAAATTGAATTGAAACAATTTTAGTTTGTTTGAATGAACCAAATAACTATCTCGGCGAGTGCTTTAAAATTTCTTCGGCAGTGTAAACTATGGAGGTCTAGTCTAGAGTTTAGATTTTTAGAATATGTATAATTCTTTTCTTTCAAGGTCGTCAACCAAAGGGCTAAGCTCCTCGCAGCCCTCCCCGGAGCTCCTTTTTCCGTTACCTGCGGCCGGCCACACGACCATCCCTGCACTCTCTTTCCTATTGTGAACGAGGAAAATCCCATGTGGTCATTTTGTCTCGGAATTCCGATACGATACCGATATGAGACAACACTTTCGATATTTTTCCGATACGACACAAAACGGAGCGATACATATCCGAGACTGGAAGGGGAGTATCGTATCGGTATCGTTTCAGTATCGAAAAATATCGCTCGGCGGCATCACTAAATTGAACCCAATCGACTTCTGTAGTTTTTAATCATTTTTATTCTACGATTAAGACTGAATAAATTAATGAAATTTAATTTTTGTTTGTCACGGGTTAAATTAAAACAATTCTTATAATTTTTCAATCATTTTATTAGCTGCTTTATTGAAAACAATTCCAAACCAAATGGATGTGGCTCCCAAACATTCTTCCCACCCTGCGCTCAAAGATATAATCCGCCGCTGGTAAGGGCCGACTGACTCAATTCCAATTGTAATATATATTGTAAT
>NC_046665.1:26499522-26501489 GCF_010883055.1 Belonocnema kinseyi | reverse complement strand
TAACTTACTATCAAAATAATTGAATTTTCAACTAAAAAAAAAAGAGAATAACAAATTTCTAACAAAATAATTACATTTTCTACTAAAATGATAAATCTTCAATTATCATATCTTGCATTTCTCAAAGTTTGAGACCGATATTTTATGTATAAAAAAAGTTCGAACGTTCAAAAAATGTTGAGGTTCAGAAAAAAGATGAAATAATTTTCAGTGAAGTTCCTACCAAAATGCAGTACCTAAACGTACTTTATTGTACTCTAATACATTTCCCAATGTTTCAGCTCAATATTTTATTTACAAAAAAAGTTCTTAGGTTCAAAAAAACATTCAGTAAACTGAAAAACTGTGGTCGGTAATATAGGTATTTAGCTGTGTGAAGTTATAAATTACAAATGTGAAAAATAAATAAAATGTTTTAATTAATTTATAGTTAAAACAAAAAACCTTTGTATACTTCAATCTAAATGCAGCTGAAAAGATTTAATTACAAATGCTTTGAAATCAAGGTATATTTCAAATAGAAAACTGAAAGCAGAGGATCGACTTTCAAAAGAAGCAAAAGAAAGTGACTCGCTGAATTGGAAATGAACATGGAAAATGGTGTATTTTTGTATTTTTAATTTAAACTTTTTCGTGTTGTAACAATTTCAAATCCCAGAATGTTATTTTTGACCTAACCTATAACTTATAATGAAAATTCTGAACCTTCAAACAATAAGCCTGTATTCTAAAAATGAAGCAATTTTAACGTTAAAATGCAAGTTCTTGAACTGAAGGCCTAAAAATTTGCAAATTTTACAATTAGTGTTGTGTAAATTTTATTGGTATCCTAAAATAGTATAGTTTTTAAATTTTCGGAACTTTGCCTTTTTTACATACCTAGATGTCAAAAAAGCCTACCAGTGACTGAAATGGATTAGAAAAAAATCGCCAAGATCCAAGAATAAAAATTGGATGTACAGCGAATTTTTTAATTTTTAATTCAGATTATCTTTAACTTTGTGATAACAAAAATTTTCATACAATTTTTTTTATCAATACTGCAGAAAAAATCGACAAGATCGGGAGCCGAAATTATCATTAGAGCAAATTTTCTGTACTTCTATAGGGACGGCTGAAATATCCCGAAAAATAAAATTCCCGACTCGGTAGAATTCTCTCTGTCCCAAATAATAAAATTCCAAAACTGATAAAATTCCCAAATAGTTTATAATATTACCGAATTTTAAAATTACCAAATAATAAAATTCCCCAAATGAAATTGTTCCTTAATCAATATTAATTATTTATTAAAAATACGATAACAAAATATTTTTATTAAATAAATTTTTGCTTAGTATTAAAAGTGTTAAAAATTACTGTTTGAATTTAAAATTAAAATAATTATACAAAAATTCTACAGACAAATTAATATAAAAAAACACGTATGTCTCAAACGGAAAAAAATTTCTCCCTGAATTTCCTTCGAACCTGATAACATTTTCGAAACAAACTTTACAGGATTCAAATCAGCATTAATTTATCTAAAAGCTTTTTTTTTTATTTTTTTAAAAAATTAACATTTATATTTTTCGGAAGAACTTTTGAGATTTAAAAAAATACTATGTACATTTTCAACCAAAATATCTTATCCAGAAACATATTTTGTTTTAATTATTGTTATTTTTAATTTAAACAATAATGGTTAAAAACTTTAAACATTAAAGAAGTTATTTCTTTTGTATCAATATTTGATTATTTCAATTTAAAAAAATATATTTGTCAAAGAAAAATGTTTTCAGCCCTTCTTTTCCTCGAAATTTCTGTATATAATAGTTTTTTTCTAATTAAAATTTTGATTTTTCGTCAATACTTTTTTTTATAATTTAAAAAAAAAGTCTGTACCGAAAACCTGGATCAATCTTCAGATCTAAAAAAATTGTGTGATGCATACATGTCAAACTTTTCTAACCTCAAAAAATCTTTGT
>NC_046665.1:26498026-26499422 GCF_010883055.1 Belonocnema kinseyi | reverse complement strand
GCTAATAGCCTAAAAAGCATCCCTGCGTGTCAACAATATGCTAGAACACTTGCGGGAAAAATGCAGAAGGCGGTTGTCCTTGGGTCGCTCCGAGTTCTTAGGTTCCACGAGGCTTTTGCTGGATCGTCGTATTAATTCCTTTAAAGACTGTAACCACCTATCTCACGGTTGTGAGACGTGGTTATGGCTGAAATTTTACAGCGAGTTCGCTGGAAGCGGGTGCAATTTTTCACATTAGCACCCGCTCCCGGCGAAATCCTGCGGTTGTGCTTATGACAAATTTTTAATTATATATATACAGTGAAAATCTGCAATAGCCCTTCCTTCTATAGCCTTTCCGAGAATTGACGCCGCGCCGCATGTAGGTGTAACAGGTGCTGCGCGGGATCTGCGGCTGTCACTCAGGCGAACAGTAAGTCGTAAACAAACAAAAGCGGAGCAGGCTATAGTTAATTGCCTCCCGCCGTCAGCTCGGAAATCGGAGCTATAGAAGAGTTTCACTGTATATAGAAAATATTGACCACCAATCAGCACTTTGGGCCTTGTGCATGATCGGCAACAGACAGCCCCTTCGGCTCTGAATATTAGAAGAAGTCTCTGAGGAGGTGATTAGCTCGTGTAGTAAGAATGAGTGGACCGACGCCATTTCTGTAACGGCAATTTCGGGGCGGCGTCACGGCGTGTAAAGTTGTATCTCGTGAAATCGCACATATAGAATATTTATTCACGGTGCTTCTCGCGGTTTATATATTTTAAAGACAGTGTTAAACTTTCGGAGAAGCAGGACAATGGTAACTTTAATTCCTCTCATAAGGCTCGGATAGGAAAATCGTGTCTTTCTTCAATGTATGAACAATAATTCACAAATGCGGGATTGCCTCCGCGTGTGGTATTTCAGAAAAATATTTTCTTGAAATGCGTATTTTTTTGGCAAATTAATTTTTGTTGAAGATTCAACTATTTTTTATTTTAAATTAAAATTATCTTTGACTGAAAAAGCAACTAATAAATTCTTTTTAAATGGTTCTTTTTGGGTTTAAAATGAATGTTTTCAATAAAAAATGTATCTGCTCGAATCTATCATCGTGTTTCAAATTATTTCAAGTTTTAAATTAATTATGAATATTATTCTAAATTAAAATTGTAGCGTTCAAACTTAAAATTTAGATCATTACAATTTTAACAAATCAAGGCTTTTTATTTCTAACCGCTCTGTTCAAATTTGTATAGTTTATAATTGTTGTTTATAATGGCTTGTCCCAGATCTGAATTATATTTTTTTCCAAAAATCTCGGATCCAATTCAGAAATACATACAATTGCTTTGAAAAAAATTTTTAATTCAGAAATATTTCATTTAAACGCTTAATAATTCATACGTATAAAACACAAACTTT
>NC_046665.1:26493462-26497926 GCF_010883055.1 Belonocnema kinseyi | reverse complement strand
GGCCGAAAGCGACCGGTCGTTGCCGGTGATGCACGAGGCCGGACAGTGACGACTGGCGGGCAATTTCAATTCCTTGGTTCAAAGTTTTTTTCACCATTCGTATATCCTAAAATCTTTTAAATTCTTTCTAATTTCTGCATAATGTTCAAAATTCTTGAAAATTCCTTGAAATTTTTGAACTAAACTAAAACTTTTCTAACTCATTAAAATTCCTTCAAATTAATGTAATCTGATGAAAATTTGTTAGGATCTTTTAAAATTCCCTAATTTTATTTGCAATTATTTAATTTTTTTAATATTTGGAGAACGCCTAGGAATTTTTTTAATATCCTAAAATATTTTGAATCCTTTGGAAACTTTTGGAAGCTCTTAAAAATACCCTGGGATTTTTTAAACTATCTACAAATTTTTTTAATATTTTGGAATTCCTTCTAAATATTGTGATTAAAATATCGTCAAAATATCCTAAAATATTTAAAATTCTTTGAAATCCCTTGGAAATTTGTAAAGCTCTTGACGTCAATGCAATTTTTAAAATTACACTAAAACAGGGTGGCCATTTTCATCAAAGAAAAAATTCCAGGTTTTCAAACATTTTTCACAGTCCATGGAATTAAAAAATTCGAATTCTGAAGCTAAAAATGTTCAAATTTTTGTAATAAAAACTGAGCTAAATATCATTTTAAGTAATTCTAAACTAGAAACAATAAAAATTAAAGATTTAATTTTTCAATAAAATTAATATTTCCTAAATTATTAGTTAAATTATCTCTATTTCAAATAGTTGAAGATTCCTCAAAAAGCTTTAAAATTTTATTTCAAAATATTAAAAAATCTACACGTTCTTTTAAATTATTTCAAAATATTTTTTGGAGACCAACTTTTTTTATTGTTTAAATTCGGGAATTTTATCATTCAAAAACTTTCTAGTTTGGTTATTTTATAATTCGCCAACTTTTGTCAAAAATTTTATTATTTGGGAATTTAAAAATTCATTAATGTTATAAAAGATGAGAGTGAGAGTGAAGCTCCGATGAAAGAGGAAAGGCTAAAGAAAATTCGAGAAGTGATGATAGAGGTAATGGGGATTTATTAAGAAAATCAGGAGGAAAGGGGAGAGGAATTAAAGAAGGAAATTAGGCGGGAAATGGCTGAAGTTAAGAAGGAAATAGAAAAATGAGAAGAAATCAGGGAAAAGTTAGAAAAGAGGGTGCAGTCATTGGAACAAAAACTAGAGAAGCAGGAAGAAGATAATAATAAAAAGATAGAGGAGATACAAGGTAGGATAAAGAAACTTGAAAGCTCGAACCGGGATTGTGGTGGGGGCGAGAGTGGAAATAAGGCGATGGGTAGGCTGAGAAAAATTAAACAAAGAATAGAAAGGATAGCGAGGGAAAAAAGTAAATTAAACATAGTGATAAAGGGTATAAGATTAAAGGGGAACGAGCTGAAGAGAGGGGAGCACGAAGTACTAAAAAGGATTGATGCTAAGGTAGAGATAGAGGAAATGCGAAATGTTGGAAGGAAAGAGCGAAGAGAGGAGATAATGGTACTAGTGAAACTAAATACATGGGAACATAAGAGGGAGGTGATGAGAAAGAAGAGGTTATTATATGGAAGTCCAGAGAATACAGGATGATTCGACGTGGGTAGAAAGGAAGATGCAGAATAAATTAAGGAAAATAGCGAAGGAGGAAAGAAAAAAGGGAAAGAGAACATGGTTTAAGTACGGAAGAATACAGATAGACGGAGTATGGTGGGATTGGGATGAAGAAAGGGAACAGATAGTAGGAAATGAGGTGCAGGGAAGATAGGCGAGGAAGGAACGGGAGATGGGAAAATGAGAAATAGCAGGAAGGAAAAAAAGATGAGAAATGAAAGTAGGGAAGAATGGAACATTTGTTACTAGAATATAGCAGGATTGGAGAAAAAGGATAGGGAGTTTATGAGAAATTTGAAACAATGGGATGTAGTCATAATGATGGGGACGTGGCTAGATGAAATGGGATAGGAAAGAGTAAGGGCAAGGTTACCAAGAGTTTAAGATATGGCAAGTGCAAAATGCAAAGAGGAAGAACAAAACGGGCAGAGCAATGGGAGGAATGGTGATGGGAGTAAGGAATGAATGTATAACAGGGAAAAATAAGAAAGGCAGGAAAGAGCAAATGAAGGATTAATAGGAAAAGAGGTAAAATGGGAGGAAAGAAGTGGAAGGTAGTGGGGGTTTATGTGAACGGTGATATGCAGGAGAAAGCAGAGGCCCTGAAAGAAATGATTGAAGAAAATAAAGAAGAGACGAGGTTGACAATAGTTGTGGATTTCAATGCAAGAACAGAAGACAGAGGAGGAAGGTAATGGGGAGAAGAGAGAGGAAGAAAATCCAAAGATAAGGTACTAAATGGGGAGGGAAAAAAGTTGTTGAAGAGCTTGGAGAAGTTTGGATGGTATATATTAAACGGAAATATAGAAGGAGATGAGAAAGGAGAATATACACGCTCAGGAGGTAAAAGGGGAACGTTAATTGATGATGTGATAGTGGATGATGAGGTAAGAGAGAGGGTTAAGAAACTAGAGGTAGTTGATTATATTGATTCAAATCACTTTTCCCTGATAGTGACATTAGAGGGACAAAAAAGCAATAGCAATATGAATTAAAGGGGAGCAAATGTAAAAAGTCTGGGAAAGGGGATTGGTCAAGGAAAGAAAAAGAACAGTTTAGAGAAAAAGTCAGAAATATCAAAATGGGAGAGGGAAATGTGGACGAGGAGATGGAAAAAATGATAGGAGAAATCAAAATAGGATTAGAGTGCACAAACAAAAATAAAGTTAGTAAAGGGGGGAATAGAAGTGGTTGGCATGAGGACTGTAAAGAAAAAAAAAAGGAGGTCAGAAAGGAATTAAGAAAGTGGAGAAAAGAAAAAAGTAATGGGGAAGAATATAGCAAAAAAAAGAGTATACTGAGTTGTGTTATTAAAAGAAAGAGGAAGAGAATTAAAGGTTTGAAGAAGAGGCGGAAAAGGCTAGGTCGAAAGAAGAGGTATGGAACGTAGTAAATAGAGAAAGAAAAAGAAGGAAACCAAGATATTGAAATGGTAGAATGGAAGAAATATTTTTTGGATTTGCTAGGAGGAGTAGCAAGAAAAGTTATAAAGCGAGGAAAATATGGTAGAGAAAGAGATGAGAAAGAGCACATATCAAGGGAAGAAATAGTTAAGGTTTTAGGAATAATGAAGGATGGAAAGGCACCTGGTATAGATGAGATTCCAAATGAAGTATGGAAATATGGAGGGGAGGAACTAGAGGAATCGGCATGGATAATGTGTAATAGAGTATGGAGAGGAGAGGGGTAGTCAGAATTATGGAAAGAAGGAGTAGTTATACCAATAGTAAAGAAAGGCAAAGGAGAGGAGGTTAAAGAATATAGGAGGGTGACGTTGACGCCAACACTGTATGCAGTATATGTAACTATTTTGTCGGAGAGATTGAAGATAGAAGTTGAAGAAAAAAAGATCGAGTCACCGAATCAGACAGGGTTTAGAAAACGAATGAGGGTAATGGACAAGATATATGCTCTGAACTATCTAGTAAATACGAGAATTGAAAGGGAAAAAGAGGCAATGATAGCAATGTTCGTGGACTTAAAGTGCGGCGTTTGGCTCATTAGACCGAAGCGAAATAGAAAAAGTTATGGTAAAAAAGGGGATAAGAGAGGTATTAATACAGAAAATATCAGAAATTTTTAGAGAGACAAAAAGCAGAGTAAAGCTAGGAGAGCAAGTAGGATATAGTTTCTGGTTGGTGAGAGGTGTGAGAGAAGGATGTCCTCTGAGCCCACTTTTATTTAATTTATTAATAACAGTCTTGGAAGAAGAAATGAGGAGAAAAGGTTGGGGAGGAGTTAGGATAGGGAAGGCAAAGATATATACACTGGCATACGCAGACGACATAGTGTTGATGGCAGAGGATGAAGAAGGGATGGCGGGATTAATTTCAGGCTTACAGAAATACTTAGATGTGAAAAAGCTGAACGTAAATGTAGAAAAGACAAAGATAATGAGCTTTAGAAAAGGAGGGGGAAGGAAAATAGAATGGACAGGGAGATGGAAGAGAATAAAGTTAGAAGAAGTAAAAGAGTATAAATTTTTGGGATATATCTTGCAAACGATGGAGGTAGAAGAGGTAGGCAGAAGAGAGGAGAGGGAGGGCTATCGAATTAATGAGATGGGAAGAAGAAAGGAGGGAGTTCTTTAATGATAGAAAAATAGAGGACGGGACTGGAGTAAACTATGAAAAATTGGAAAAAGGGAGAGGGGAAGACAATTAATAGAAAGATAGGGGACGATTGAGGAATCAAAGTACAATAAATGATAGAAGATGATAAAAAAGGAAGGAGTACCAAAGTATTTAGAAAGGGGATGAGGAGAGAGGTGGACCAGAATAGCAAGATTTAGATTGGCAGACGAG
>NC_046665.1:26491982-26493362 GCF_010883055.1 Belonocnema kinseyi | reverse complement strand
AAAAAGTGGTGAAAAATTGTCCGCGTGGTATATGGATGGTACCTAGATACAAGACTTATTGGCGCAACAATCACTCAGTACACTTCATGCGGGCGGATTGTATTTGAACTACAGAACACATTAAAGAATTATTATATAAGGGATTAATTACAGTGAATAATTTAAACAATGAAAAATTGACGATAAATCTTTTATGATTCACTTTAATAACGTGTTACAGGCAATAAAGTACTAAAAAAGATGTACTAAAAGTAAAGACTTTTAGTTAGTCTAGAACTGGAAATGTTTAAAGAGATTGACACGGCCATGTACCGAGAAAAGTCTTCAAACGAGTTTTAGGGATGAAGATTTTAAAATAACTATTTGTACGGGCGAAGTTAAAATTTCCGTAGGAAAATACTGTGCTAATATAATTAATGAAATCCTTGCGCAAACTGAGAAATAAAAAAATCGTATATTCGAGTGAGTATTTTCATGAGTATCCGGATTCCAATGCTAATTTCGCGAATTCAATACCCGGTAGTATTCGTAACGAGTGCTAGAGGCGAGTAGTAATGGTGAGTATTAAAATGAGTATTAGAATGAGTATTCCCAGATAACAATTCTAGTCCACCATGCGCGCATGGCACAAGCATGCCGTGCATATTTTCACGCACGATGTGAACTTGGATCAGCAAGTAGATGTAGCGTCCATGGAGACGCATATGCCAGGCAAGTCGTGTAACTAACGTGTATGTGCACGTTAGTTATGCCGAATATGTAAAAAGTTCAGTCATTAGGCTTCAGAAAACAAGAACTATAAATTCAGCCAGTGATAGCAATGTGGCCGCTATGAGCTACTGCGCTAAATTCAAAACGAGTATTAAAAGAAATTCTGTTTATTAAATAAAAAGTAATTACAAAATTAATAATTGAATATTCATTATTTCGTCTGAAATTTAATCTGTTAAAAAATCGTTTTTTATTTTGAGCTAAAAATTAATTTTTTAGCAGAAAATGTAACTATTCTATCGTTATTCTTCTTCTTTATTCATAACGTGTCCCCTAAGGGTTTACATGACTTCCATTCCTTAAAATCTTTCCGCTTATATCTATATTTTTTACAATCTTATCCTTTTTGAATATTCAATTATTTACAACTATTTACATAAAGTCTCTTACCATTACTTACAATATTTACGCTTCTAATCTAAGCGACTTCCGTTTCCTTTTTCTTTCACTTTTTTATACCTCCATTTGCCTTGTTTCACATTCATTCTTTCATTCTCTCTCATTCGTTCCTCTAGCACCCTCCAACTCCTTCATCCATTCTTCTCCTAATCCATCCTCCCCTAGAATCTTAACCACATTCTCTTGCCAGCTTCCTTTATCTTCCATTCC
>NC_046665.1:26475514-26491882 GCF_010883055.1 Belonocnema kinseyi | reverse complement strand
CCCCCCCCCGGCCCCCCAGTGGTCAAGTGTGGAATTTTGCCATATCCCCATTCCCCCTTAAATTGTCTACGTGGTATATTCATCATCCCCTACTTATTTCAATCTCATCAAATGAATCTCTTAAAACCTGAGGTAACTTGTCTCCTTTCTAGTTCTCACAATAGGGTTTAATCCTTTCGCGACCACTGGACCGTCTCCTACTTTTATGACTTTGTTTTCTTCCCTTGGCTTTCCGTTCATCTCAGGCTTGTGTGAAAAATTGAGCACTTCCTAGAACAGATTTGTCTGTTTTTCATCAGGAAATGTCTGGTAACTTTTCGAAGTTGACTCTACGTTCCAGCCAAACATAGTCATGACGTCCTGAACCGGGTTCGCAAACCTCTCCTTAATTAGTCCTGGTTACCTTTCTCTTCGACTTTCCATTGCAGCGTGATATAGCCAACACGGTTTGCAATGGATTTACTATCTGGCCCTCAGATGGGCCTTCTTCGTTGGCAGTCTTGTACTCATCACTGCCTTCTTCTGTTGGACCAAAGAAGTTAACCATCGATAAAGTTAATATTGTGCAAAAGTTATGTACAATTTAAGGCTAAAATGTCGACTCCAAAGTTTCAGCGAAAACGTCTACTCCAACACCTGCAGCTGTAAAAATCGCACACATCAATATAAGACTAAATTTTTTGCTGATTTTGCTGTATTTCGGTATATACATATAAAAAAAAATTCGCTCCGCAAAAAGGTTTCATTTTAATAAAAGGAATATTTTTTGTCTAAGACTTTGTTTCAGTAATTTAGAATATTTTTAAATATTACGAAAAATAGGCAAAAATGAAACAATATTACTAGTTTTTCAAATTCCACGTCTAGAAGTAATTTTTCCTTTCATCACCAGGGGAGACACTGTCCTGACGAACATGTTAAAACTAGTTTGTGTACAAGAAAGAAAGAAGATGTAACAAATTATTGAACTAAAGATTTCAGTGTTGTATCAAATTATCCATATATCCTGCGTTTATACAATAAAATATAGACTTGTATGTATTTCTTTAGGTGACTGATGCTTTTAGTTACTAAAATTATAAGAAAGTTTTTCATTTACTTGTTATTATTGTTTGTTCTATTTATATAGCTTCTCAATAAAGAATTATATATTTTTTACAAAATAATGTGTTCAGACGAAGTTCAAAGTAGTTTATTTTAAAAATTTCAGATAATAAAATAAAAATATTATTGAATATTAATTTGTATTAATGTTTAGCAAAAATACTTTAAATTAAGAGTTTGCAATGCGGAAAAGGCAATATCAGGCAAAAGGCGTCAAAGAGAATCTTAAAAGAAAGCTGAGCGCAATAGAAATAGAAACATTAGCAATATACATTAACTTTTACTTTCCTGTAATATTCCGCAATTCTTCTTTGCAAGTACTTCAATAAATAAGATGTTTTCTTTTAACTGTTTAATTTTCGAACTCTTACATTTTAAATTGTCGAAAAATACATTTCAGCATTGGAAAAACCACCGACCTTAACTTAAATTAAAAGATAAAGTATCATGATTTAAAATTTAGTAATAAAGTGTAGAATTTTAAAAAAAAGTCCGCGTTATTTCTTTGCAATCAATGGTTATATATTTGTAATCAAGAAGATAATGATTGACACACTATTGGAAAGTATCCTGAGCATCAAAAAAGAGGAAATAACTCTCCTTGATCTTCCATTAATTAAATATTATTTATTCAATTATTTTGTAGGCCAAATGGCATGCGGTTAAATTGACGATGACTGTGAGGTGAGGAAAGATGGGTTTAGTCTTTGAATCAAGGTGCAAGAGGTGGGGTCGTTTCAAATTCTTCAAGCTCAAAAGGTGGAAGGATAAGTTCTATATGTATTGTGTTAGAAGCTACCCCGAAGTTTAATAAACCGTCTATTGGTTGTACTAAATTTGCACCGATAAAAACACTCTTCCCATATTTAATCAAATATTTTCTTTTGAAAATTACATTGCAGCATTATGCTGGTATAAATAGGACAGAAGTTTTATACATTCCCGATTCTATGCCTGTCAAATAGTACCATTTATCTTTCTTTATGTATCCTTTTAGTAAAATGCGCTATTCTCGAAATAGGTTTCGGGAATAGCGGCAACTGTTGTAAAGTCAGTCTTGCAGATAAGACTACCCTGCATTGGTGCAGATTTTCAATTAAAGTAATTTTTCCGTAAACATCTATTATCTTTTTCTGGACAGTTTCGTGCTATATGACCCATCCCATTAAAACTGTGACATTGTATTGAGGAGGGGGTCGTGCTTCTACCAGGGACTGAGAGCGAAAGGTTTCCATCACTTCGGGTTTTAAACACTGAACTGACGAAAAAGGTATTCTTAGGTTTAACTCTTCTCGAAATCCGAAAATATTTACGGCAGGGAGAAAGTGTTCCCATCCCGAGTAGATGGTGCCTCGTCTTCAATCACTCAGAAATGGATGACTTATGTCATCATTTGGGGCTCTATTCTCGAGTTCGTTCGAAACTTTCCGTATACGTAAAGCTTCGAATGGTAACTTACGTGTACGAGAATTTGTAGAGTCGTGTGTGAAATGCGCAAAACATTCGGATGGTTTAAAAATGTAATGCTTCCACTATTAGCACGTGGTGCCGGGTGAAATTATTAAGTATATATTAATTATAAGATTATATTAAAAATATGATCAGAAAATGTTTTACTACTCATATTTCTGTGGAATATGATATTAGTGAAGAAAAATATGGCTAAAAGTGTAATTGAGGTTAGACAGACAAATAAAATTGTAGATTTTTTTATGTTATTTTTGTAGGTAAATTAATTTCAATTGAAAAGAAAAGTCAATGGCTCAAGAAAATTTGATTACTTGAAGAAAGATCTTCAATCCATTACCTTTTATGTGAGAACTGACTTTCGCGGATTTCATCAAATATCGACGCTTTGAGGCCTCCTGGTCCACACAAAAAAGTTTTTACGTGAGTGTCTTATCATTCTGTTGCCTTTGTTGCCGTCTTCTGTATACCTGATAATTTTCGCAAGAAAAATCGGATGGGATTGTGCTTTGTCACACAGTTTAAGTGATCTAAAAGAAAGATAGAGTTCATTAACCAGTCATTTTTGAAAAACATTTAAAAAGTTGAACATTTTCAAAAATGGTGAGACCATTTTTTTTAATATTTAAAAATTCTATCGACAGCTCTTTATAGCAGACAAAACTACGAGCAATTGATCCCCATTACTTTTTTATAAAATTAAAATGACCAAAGTTCTAGCATTTTCAAGATCCAAAAAACGAAACGAAAATAAACATTTCAATCCGAAAAAGAGTGATATGGGAGAAACTCAAGAGAAGAGGAACGTTACTTTTTTAAGGCCCTATAAGATTTTCAAAACAACTTTTTGAATTTTGTTTTAAACAAATCGAAATTTTACATTTTTAGTGCACAAAAAATAATGACTTATTATTTTCTCATCTGTAATGATAAGGTATTAGTTTTATGTGAAAACTTACCATCGCGGATTTTATTAAATGTCGACGTTTTGAGGCCTTCTGAGTTGGAAAAAAAGTTTTCACGTCGTTGCCTGTCATCGTTGTTGTTGTTGTCGCTGTTAGTGTACCGGATAACTTTCGGAAATTATATAAAATTATGATTATATTCTGACATATTCAGCAGTGTAAACGTTTCTGGAAAATTTTTCGGAATTAGAATTTTCCTTTCAATATTGTCATTAGATTTATAATAAAATGTAGCTACAGTTTAGAATTAAGTATTTTTTATCCTCAAAACGAAACATATTTCTAAAGAATTCGAATACGAAAAAGGATCAAATATTCCCAAATGTTGTAACTCTTAAAACAATTAATCAATACATAATCCACTTACTCTCGCTCCTGTCACTTTTTTTACCGCTTCATAAATAATCAAATTTAATCACTGCGCATGATCAAACTCTTGATTCGTACACAAACATAAGTTTCGAGTGGCATATACCCACTTGTTGCTTTCCATACGAAACTTTCAGTATACGAAACATCAGTGAGTGTTCAAGAATAGGGTTCATTGAAAGTCATTCGAAAGTCGCAAGATACGCATAGGAACAAAACTCGAGAATAGTAGTTTTTAAGTCCCGAGGAGAGCAGATACAGAGGATCGGTCTTTTAGTTTGTGTACTGATAAAAAAAGTACCCGGGATTGAATTTTTGAAAGATCTAAACCTCTTGATCTAAACCTCTGAGATTCTGTTTTCGAAATCTGAATATTAGCTACTTTATAGTAATTTAGAAATGTTTCACTAATGCCAAATTATAATGTACGTATTTAAAACATAACTAAATATTATTATTTAATAATGAGACAATAATACAGTAATCTATTAATTAATTATAATTGTATATTAATAAATTGGTGCATTTATAAATAATAAATATTTAATTACAATTACAATTTAATAGTAATTTCTTCATATTGATATAAATATTGAATGTGAAATAATTAAAATTCTGAAATTTAAATAAAAGTAAGTGAATCTGTAGTATTAATATATACATTTATACATACATTCATCTTTTAGATCAGAATTATAAAATTTACTTAATGCATGATCAGTAACTTCGGATTTGTTTAACGATTTCTGCAAACATTGTGTGCGTGTCTGCAATCTTACTTAATTTAATACAATGCTTGAAACCTCCTGCGCTGATGTTGTAGGGATACAATTATGAGCGGCCACGAGCGTTGGAGGTGACAACAGTCACCTCTGGGTGCTTTCTTAGAGCTACCAGCTGCCACTCCACGGGTTTTTAGTCGCTCGCTTCCTGATGGCCAAGAAAGTTTCTTACAATGCGACAGGTGTTTAATAAAACCGCCTTCTAAGCTGCTGCTAATACACTACTGAATCCTAAATGTTCAAGATGTCCATTGCATCTTGCGTGCATATTGCCTATAGCCCAAATCACAATGGGATGAATAGATGCATGATTCACATTCCTCCATATGGTCTTTACTTCATGCCTTAACTCGCTATACTTGTGGATCTTGGTTCTATAGGTTGACTGCAAATTTCGATTAAGCCGATAAGCAATGTCGATGATGTAGACTCTTCCACCTTTTTTTTCTCGCGTCACGATGTCAGGTCAATTGGCCGGAATGTAATGATCCATTTGGATAGTACCATCCCAATATAAGATGTAATCTTCGCTTTCTAAAACGGGAATTGAAATGTATCTCTAGAAGGGCATCCATGCTTTTAAGAGTCCTAGGTTTAGGGCAAATTGTTGATGTATAATGCTCAGTACCTCATTATGTCTGTGCGTATATTCTCTCTGAGCCATTACGCGACAGCCACCAATAATGTGCTCGATGGAATTGTTGGTATCTCCACATAAATGGCACCGGCCAACCACGTCGTCATGTAACACGCGTTTGCGATAATTCCTGGTGCTAACAACCTTGTCCTGTATCGCAATGACGAATCCTTCTGTCTCTGGATACAGATAACCCTTTCTTAGCCAAATATTAGATGCCTCACTATCCACTTTATTTTGATCTAACAAGTTCGGGTGCTCGCCATGGATGGCTTTCTGCCTCCATTGTATTTCTAATTTCTCTATGCTTTCTGCCCTGATATTCAAGGCACCATCTGAGGACAAATTTAAGGGCGTGTAGTCAAGATCCGCTGGACAGATGGTACTTTAAAGCGCAACATTTCGTTTGCTGTTAAAATAGTCTCGCAACTGTATAACTTGTGATTCACACAGTTTTTTATATTTACAACGCCTCTACCTCCTAAATGTCGTGCTAGAATTACCCTTTTAATCGCTGAATTTTTGTGGTGCATTCGGTGCTTTTTCATTTCTACGCGAACAATTCTGTTTAACTCTTCAAGGTCGGTGTTTGACTATTTTATGAGCCCGAAGGAGTA
Organism: Belonocnema kinseyi; assembly: GCF_010883055.1. NCBI lineage: Eukaryota > Metazoa > Arthropoda > Insecta > Hymenoptera > Cynipidae > Belonocnema > Belonocnema kinseyi. The sequence goes on along the minus strand of NC_046665.1, from coordinate 26,485,941 downwards.
CGTCAGGACAGGGATGGCATATGTATTGATTGCCCTGATTTTGTTTGCTGAGTTGAGAAAGCTTTTTATAATCAATCTGAGTGTCGTAGTGAAGGCAGTCGTTAGGATTGTCTTAACTATCGTATGTTGAATATCCTTAGATTCAAGAATACCCAGATATTTATATGATTCACCTTCAGCCATTGCCTCTATATCATTTTCGATCTCGTTCTCTAACTCTAAGGTCTCTAATTCCCCTCTGATTATATGCACTGGTCTACATTTATCTAGTCCAAACTCCATTTGGATATCAATGGAAAACTGCTTTGTGACATCGATCAATTGCTGCAGTTTCTGGGCTGAACTAGCGTACAGTTTCAGGTCATCCATGTAAAGAAGATGGGTCACTTGATGACCATCCTCATTATCATGAATTCTAAACCCATGAGACATGCTGTTTAGTGTTTTGCTCAATGGATTCAATGCCAAACAGAACCATAGTGCGCTGAAGTAGTCTCCTTGAAATATACCCGTCGTAAAGTGTATTGATCTAGTTATCCTTGGTTCTCCATGATCAAAATACTTGATTCTTTTACCCCAGAGCCTCATCGCATGGCTTATAAAATCAATAATGCGTGGACAGATTTTGTAAAGTTTTAAGACTTCAAGTAAATAGCCATACAGCACGGAAGGAAACGCTTGCTTGTAGTCAATGTATAACATGTGTAAGTTCCTGTGATGCTTACGAGCTTCAGTCATGGCAACAGCGTTTATAGTGACTAGATCTTTACAGCCTCACGAGTGTTTACAAATCCTTTTTGTTCCTTTGTAAGAATGTCATTCTCGTCGCAATGAGAATATACCTATCTGCAATGATAGCTGTAAGACATTTATAAATTGTTGGAAGGCAGGCTATCGGTCGAAAGTCAGATGTATTTTCAGCGTCTGGTTTTTTTTGGTAACACATACGTAGTACCCTGGAGCATAAAGTCTGGCATAAGATCTGGGTGTTCAATGATCTTCTCAAAACACCTTGCCAGCGCAAGATGCATACTCGTCAGTTACTTGTACCAGAAGTTGTGCACCATGTCCGGACCTGAAGCTTTCCAATTGCTTGCCCTTTTCAGGACCGCTGAAACATCTAAAGCTGTGATGTTTTTCAATTGCATTTTAGGACTATTGCTTGCCCTTGCTTCCTCCAGTTTGAACCACACAGTGTCCAAATTGCATCTGTTCATTTTTCCCACAACACCTAGCCAGTGGTTACTCATATCTTCCAATTGAGGGTCTTCGATGCTTTGCTGGTTAAGTGGCTTTACTCTCAGTTCACGATAGAACATTCTTTCATCTGTCAGAAAGTTTTGATTTTTTTGCCTTCGTGCACTACTTTTCTTGTACCGACGCAGTCTGGTCGTAAGAAAATCAAGTCTCTGTCGTTGAGTCTAAAATTTAATTCAATATTGCTAGTGTTAATGTTTCGATGTGCCGAGGGTGGATAATTTTAGTAACATGGTTTATCACCTTTCTGTTTCTATTTCCTTTTTTATATTGAGTTAATCGACCTAATTTGCACCTTACTTTGCTGATATCCATATCCAACCTGATCTTCCATAGTAGATCTCAATCCTTCGCTGGGACAAAAACTGCATTTGCAGGCCTAGTTTTCCGGGCCAACGTTCTAACGGTTGCCACAGTTGCACAGTATACAAGAGTGTGCACCTCTAACGCAGTTTGTGCTACGTTTAAATACGTAGAAAAAACCTTATTGTCGAGATGTACTATTAGCGCACGCAGATGATTCGTGATGTTCATTTTGGGCAGTGAATGCCTTAGTGTTGGTTCTACAAATGTGAACATTAGTAAAGCATGACCAAAGTTCCTTTCCAGATGCTATAGTTTTTCTGGAATTTCTCTATCCACATCATCGTTAGTAATATCCGGATGTGGTTCTGATGGATCCGGTACCTGATGTTCATTATCCCTAGCACCTATGCCTTCAGCATCAATTAAGTCTTCGTTGTCCACATCTTCCAAGGCGAGTTCATCAATAGGAAGCTGCTATTCCACTTCCATTTTGGTACCAGCTATTTCAACAGCCGAAAGCAGTCTATTTACAGATATTGAGAGTCTTTGATCTGCCAGATTCTGCTTATTTATTTTTTTGGCTAGCTCTGGGTATTTAAGTAAGAAGAGCCTATGATGTTCTCTCCTCACACTTTGCCCACATTTCTCTGCCAAAAAATAAAGGCACATAAAATCTCTGTTCATATGGTATGTCCCTTTTCGTCGCTTTTTTGGCTGTAGAACCTCTGCGTTTGCCGTGCGTTTGTGTGGTGGTGTTGGATCATCAATAGGTTGAGGAAGAACATCAATTTCTCCTGATTGACCGTTTGACGCGGCTTCCTCTAACTGATGTTCATTGCCATAGTTTTTCCACGCCAAACCAACCTGTTGTTTAATCTCCATTGCTCGGTCTTCTGTAACGTGTAGGTTAGTCCTGATGTCCTTCACCTTAGCGATAAGATCTTTTGGTGCGAATCTTTGTATATTAGGATACTTTGCAGCAAATTTCGTTCTTCAATTTTTTCCTTCTTCCATTTTCTTTTCAAACTTCGCACTTTCTAAATAGAGACGCACCAATTCCTCTTTCATTTTGGTATCCCAATTGATGCTCTCCCACGGTATTTCTGTCGCGGTGGTTGGCTGCAAATAGCTAACGCTAGTCAAGGCATCCTCAACAGACACAGTTGATTTTCCACTGCTTACCGTTTGTCGCAGATGTTCTTGCTGGCCAGCTCTTTGATGAGTGGCATCTGCCTGAATATCCCTTAGCTCACCATCGCCACCGTCCCGTCTGCTGTGGCCCCCAGCTGAGGCTCCAGGGACGACTCAACGATCCTCGGGAAGCGACAAGCGTTTCAAAATCTTTAATATACTCTCCATGTTTCATTGATGGGTTTTGGTGTTTTACTTAGTCCATCTCCTCTTCATTATCAGCCTATTTGGCATGGGAAATCCTGTCAGTAGCAATGCTACCGCCAACATAGGCGTCAAAGTCATGAGAGGAAAGCCCAAGCCCTACCGCGATATCAACGCGGAATTATTATTATTCTTATTATTATTACACCATTAAGCCATTTCCCTTTCGAGGTAGGCGTGACTAACTCTGTGGGGAAGGGAGTAAGGTGAGGAAAGGATATGAAATTTTTAGATTCATTCAGAATTCTCGTGGTAATTATTTAAATAACATGTTTGTTCCGCTACTCTGCTCCGACCCGGGCTGCTGCTCAATCGGTCTAGCAATCACCCCAACTGACGATTCACACAAATTCGTCATGTGAGATTGCCCACCTGGGTCCATTAGTATCAAATGTCTTTTGTTTCAGGCATCACTCACTCGACTGACACTCTTTTTATTAACTATTTGTGTCTATATTTTTCGGTCCTGACATAATTCTCTAGCTTCTTTTATGTCCATGTATTTTTTTCATGCAGTCTTGCGTGTTTCTATGGCTTCTTATGTCTCTTCTAACTATGGTCTCCTTTACAAATTCTAACCATTCTTTTCGCGGTTTGCCTCTGGGCACAGTGCCATTTACTTTACCTAGATATACATATTTCGTTAGTCGTTCATTTAGTATTCTCTCAACATGTCCAAACCATCTTAAACGATTTCTTTCCCATGTGTTTACTAACGTCTCTTCTGCACCACATTCTTTGAGAATTATGTCGATAGGTCCATGTCTCTACCAATAACCTTCTTACCTTCGTTTATGCGTCTATTTAACTCCTCATCTATCTTCCCGTCCCTAGTAAATAGGCTACCAAAGTATACGAACTTACCAACTTGTTCAATTCTCTCATTGTTGAATACAATATTGCATAGTGTTTTCTCACTCTTTCCTTAGAACACCATAGTTTTTGTTTTATTTGCGTTAATTTTTGAGGTTCATGCTCTTCATGCTTGCATTCAGTTTATTCAACATTCTTTGCAAAGTCTTCGATTGACTCTGCCATATCAATCTTATCATCTGCAAACGCTAACCCACGTACCCTTACTGTTTCGAAATCCACACCCTCTTCTTCGAGAAGAGCCATTCTTAAACACTTGTCCATAAATAATATAAATAACCATGGACTCATAACGCATCCTTGTCTAACTCCTTGAATAATATCGAAACATTCACTCAAATTTTCATTTACCCTTAAACTCGCTTTGCTACCCGTATATATTGTTTTTATAGCTTGTAGGAGCCATCCATTGACACAATACTTTTTCAGGACTTCCCAAAGTTTACTTGTGTCTGTCTTGTCAAAAGCTTTTTATGTGCCAACAAATGCGCAGAAAACTTTTTTTCCTACTCTCAAACTTTTTTCTGTAATTTGCCTAAATCTAAATATTTAATCTGTACATGACCTTTCAGGCATAAAACCACTTTAGACTTCCCAAATTTTTGCTTCTGTTACTTCCATTATCCTACCAATAAGTATTTTTGGGTATATTTTACTTACGGTACTTAACAAGCTAATCCCTCTGTAATTATTGCAGTCGCTTTTATCTCCCTTTCTTGTTATATTGGTACGATAATCCCTTTATTCCAATCGTCTGGGGCGTCTCCCATCTCAAAACATAAATTTATCAATTCGCACAGTCTATGTGATATGTACTCGCCACCGTGTGTAAGCGTTTCAGCATTAATACAGCCTACCCCGGCAGTCTTGCCGTTTTTCAAGTTCTAGTATCCCGTCTGCATCATATAGCATTTCCCCAGTACTATTTCTGATATTGACGAATTCTGTACTTTTGTTTCCCTTCATTTTTTATAGCGCAGTTTCTTGCTTCCTTCAAAGTCGTTTTGTATTTTCTTCTGTTCTTCTGTTCTAATTTTATCTTTACTTTCCTTAATTAATCGTTTGAGTATTCTCTTTTTGAGTCTGTAATCATTTATACGTCTGTTTCTTTCCTCATTGCTAAGACCTGCGATATTCAAAGTTCTCCTTTACGCTTATATCTTTGCTTTTTGGCAGCCTGCATTTTATCATTCCAACACGCATCACCAGACATTCTTCCTATCACCGCGGTACCACACACTTCGATCGCGCATCTAACAATAATATCCCAGAACTTTGTCCATGCGCCATCTTGAGAACAGCATAAGGGTTTTAACTCTTAGGAATCAGATCACAAAAAGTTTAAGCCCTATGGAAATTTAATAAGTCCGATCTTTCCAGTCTTTCCATCCTCTGCTAATCACATTCAAACCGTGTCGGGGCAGAGTTCGTTCAGTAAGACTCACTCTTCTCAGGATTCGTTCCAGGTACTTACGTGCTTGCTTAAATCTTTTCCCAAATTGTTTGCGAAGGGATGGCTCAGATATTGGAGGGTTTGGATGACGCCTCTTTCAAGCTAGTTATCTGACAGAATATATCTCCTAAAGAGCGCGTTTGCAGGCTCATTTTTTGGCTCACCTCATTTTCTCATTTCTACCTCTCATTTCTCTACGACTCATTTCTACCTCGGTATTTGATCTTTATATACGGTACTATATTTCTATCTCCCGAGCGATTACCATGACGTTCTTTTTTATTTTATTTTCAAAGTTGGACTTGAGTACCGAATTTCATAATGCGTTTCCATTTCTTTTGGCTCACTCAGGATTCACGTTTAGTTACTGCGTTCTACCCCGGTATTTAATCTTTATATACGGTACTATATTTCTATTTCCCGAGCGATTACCATGACGTTCTTTTTTCTTTTCTTTTCTACGTTGGACTTGAGTACCGAATTTCGTAATGCGTTTCCATTTCTTTTGGCAAATTATCGATATTTCAGATTTTAATTCAATTAATGTGTGTGGGTTTTTAAGTCCATTAAATCACCACACAATCTCACAAATGTATGGATATCCAAATTTTTAGTACATTTATATGAAAAATTCCCATTTTGTATTCTGACAAAGCACTTTTCGAACACTTTGAGAAGCACATTTTTTTAGCATGGCTTAATAAATTCCTGCAAGTTGGCAACGCGAGTCCGTTTGGCAATGACCCCCTAAACAGGATCCTCGAAAGGCGTTCGATTTCAAAAACGCAGTAAAAATTTAACGAAATGCATTTAATGTAAACCAAGAAGATTTATCCATTTAAAAGAAATGTGATTTATGATGTTATGCTAGAGCAAGAATGAGGAAACGCGACAAGAGCTTTCAGTTCTTAGAGCCAAATAGAATTTTATTCTGACGTTTTCAAAATCAAACCGCCGAATCCAAGTCAGATCGGGGCGCGGAAAATCCAAGGGGTCCCATCCCTATTTCTAGTTGATCGACGAGTTGATACATCTAATCGATTAGCCTTTCTTAGATGACGTAACATTCATTCCTACCTAACTTGCAATTTCTGGCTAGATGAGAAATGCGCTCACGCCCTTATATGTTTAAAACTGAATTTTCAAGATATGCTGGACATGAAATTTCTCCTCGCGGACGAGCAAGCGATGCTTATCCAAAAGGTGTTTCGCGTTCCCTGTTCGAGCTCTTAGGCGAACCTCGATGCTATAGTTCACAGATTTTTGTTTTTTCTCTATAACCTATAGCTAAATTTTTTCTCTCTATAATATATAGCTACATTCTTTCACATTCTTATGAGATCTCGTCGAGTAACTTTCGCGTTATATTTAAGAACTATTTTTTATCTAATAATATTTTAGTAATCTTTTTTAAAAAATTCTTCTATTGTATAATATTACTAGAAAAATACTACAATATCATTGGATTTATGGGAGGTTAGAATAACAGCTTGTAGATGCATGGGATACAGGACATATTACCAGCTGACTTCAAGAGCGTTAAATACCTCATATCTTCGACAGAACTTTCCAAACAAATGAATACATGAGAATACACTCAATTTCAAACGAAACTGATTTCAGAACGCAAAAATCACAGATGGAGGTTACCGATGTCGTACAGAGGAAAAATTCTTTAAACACATGAGTTTTTTAATGTTATTTTTCTCAAGTTCTTTGTTTCTGTAGTCAGAATTTGAAATATAATTTGTATCTGTTTTCTGCTGAGGAATAAATGACGGTTGTTATTTACATACATTGGAGAGGAAGAAAATATTATAAAAACAGGCGATGTTTGATATTGGGACTAGCGAAAAGTTTTTTCTTTGCTTGTTTTTATAAGCATGTTTTGAATCTAGTTTAATAAAGGAGCTTTTTGATATACCAGAAGACCGAAATTTTTCCCATCTAACATTTATTTGGTTTCGCTTTAACGCAATATCATTTAATCATGTAATATGCTGGCTTATGGGTTTGCACCTACAATACCTCCGTTCTACTGAAGAAGGCAGTAACTGCAAAAAATCGAAATCTCAGTTTTTTTTAAATCTATCGATATGTCTGAATTGAAGGTTTAATTTGTTAAACTGGTATACTAAAGCCTGAATTCGCGGCCGACTTCTACGCAAGAAGGCAGCATCTACCTGTTACAAGTTTCTGTCGTAGAAGTCACTGAGTCTTCCGGCATCGAGTTCTATTGAATAAACCAGCAACTACCCTCAAAACCTAAAACACAATGTGTGTTTAAAATTAATATTTGTGCTGTCATAATAAGATAAATTACAATCTATGATACTTTGAACCATCTAATAAAAAATTTATAATAGATAGATACTACATGAAAAGGGAATTAAATACTGTACTGGCAAATACAAGCATTTGAATCTTATGACAGAACTAAAGACTAAAATTTAATTATTTTAAGTCTTACAATATATTTCTTTGTACTCGATTCTTATACATAATAAACAACAAAACGAATGCAATTATGAACAGTAAATATTATCAAAATTATTTCATCTTTTGTATAAAACAGAAAAATTAAAATATGTGCTATTTATCATTACAATGTTTCTGGAATTAATCATTTTGTTTGACAAGAGTATAATAAGAAAGTTAACTTAATAATTTGGTATTATACGTCCTTTTTTGGTCGCTTTTTTCAACTTATTCGTCTTCTTCTGTTTTTTTCTCTTCGTGATATTTTCTTGTCGTTTCTGTTGTCTTTCTTGAATATTTTTTTGGACTCCTTCTATCCTTGTTTCCCATTTTTTCGAGCTTTGCTTCTTCTTCTGTATCCCTCGTTTTATCGATTTCTTCAAAAGTTCTGGATCGTCTCTAACCTTATTATAACAAACAGTGAAATACTTTGATATGTAAGAGATGATTAATTTAAAAAGTGCAGCAGGTTAGGTCTGAAAACACTTTAAATGAAAGGTTCTTATTTAAGAAAAAAATTCCATTGTGCCCTTTTTTAAAAAAGCCAATTTTCATGTTTTTTCAATTTATTTTATTACGAAAATGACCAAAAAGATCATCATTTTGTGTTTTAATCGTAATTTAAACAGCTTGAACCTCAATATGTTTATTACAAAGTATTACCGTTCAAAAAATTAATAATTAATAAGGCTTTTTTATAGGACGGAAAATTGAGGGGAGGGAATGTATAAGAGGGAAAGATTTGAACGCTTTTATTTTTTTAAAGAAAAATCATTTCCAAACATTTTTTTTCTGAAATTTTTTTCTAAATTTAAAGAGAAATTGTGTAAAGATTTTATTAAGACTTAATTAACGTCTAAATAGGTTGGGAAACCCATTTTTTGTGGGCATGCGGCATCTTATTTTACTACATTTCTTCATACCGATTCGAATAGCTTCTCTACGGGGATATACTGAATAATAATCACGTCTGAAGATATTAATATCGAGACAAAGATACCCACTTGCTTTATATGGATAACCTGAAAGTGCACGCCAGCTCAAATGAAAATTTTCAGAAGTTAATCGACATCATCCTGCAGTTTTCAAAACGATATCCATATTGAATTCGGATAAGATGAGTGGAGAGAACTGCACTTAAAACGGGGAATGATAAAAGCGAAGTTGGAGCTTGACAATCAGGTGCACATATGAAAAATGACAAAGGGTGATTTGTACAAATATCTAGGCAGCCCGAATCAATGGGACCATGTGGCACTTCTGTTAAGGAAAGCCTTAAGACCACCTTTGTAAGCTCCTGAAAGTCATATTGGAAACTAGTCTCAATTTGACCAAAGAGATCAAGACTGTTGACATCTGCGCGCTTCCACTCCTCACCTACTCTTTCGGGGGCATCGAAAGTTTTAGAACCGACCTGGAAAATGTTAACAGAACAAGCCACGTGTAGATGACAAAACATCGAATGCACCACACAAAATCCGCATGTGAAAGGATAGTCCTACAACATTGTTAGGAAGGCAGAGACGTGTTGGATGTCCGTAAATTGTTTGCAAGGCATATCACACAACTGAACACATATTTCAATAGCAAGAGAGACAATGCACTTTACAAAAACACTATTTGTGAAGAAGGTCAGAATTAAACCCACTGAATCTCGCTATCCAAGTAGCACGAACATCTATTCTCCTCCTCTTGAACAGACTGTACGGGAATAGAGATAGAAGTCATTACTCCGACAACATCCTAGTACACAAGCCTTACCCAAAGTGGATAATGAAGCATCCAATTTGTGACTAAGGATGGGCTAACTCTTTCCAGAAACGAAAGAATTGGTCGTAGCCATACCGGACGAGGAATTTAGAACGAGAAATTACGAGAAGCATATACTCCACTAACCCGTGAAAGATCGATGCCGGTTATGTGGTGATCCCAATGAATCATTCGAGCACATAATTGATGGCTGCAAAAAGTTAGCTTATAACGCATACACTCACGAGCACAATGATGTTGCAGGCATCATACACAAGCTGATTGCCTTAAACCTGAATTTACTACACAAATGGTTGCCCTTTTAAAAGTACGCCCCGAGTGGCTATCCTCGAAAATGAAAACTACCCCCTGCACTGGAAACGGACTATCCTTACGGACCACACTGATGTTCATAATAAACCGGAAATTGTGGTGCGTCATTAGTGATCACATTACGTCAAAGCTGTCGATGTGACAGCTCCCCTCGACAGAAACAACCAAGAGGGCTATACGACCAAGATTTCAGCTACAGGTAACGTCCATGTGAGGCTATGGAGTCACCTGGAAAACCTAGCAGTTAATAGGGCGCCAGTTGCAGTCCAAATGGCAGTTTTACTGAACACCTGCCGCATAGTCTGTAATTTTTTCGACATTTTCGATATTTATATGTACTACTTCTTTCCTATTTATTCAATTTCCTGACTTACGTCTTACTTACTTACAGAAATACACTGTAAAATGATTTGATAGGCAAAATTCTCTATGCTATTGTATAATAATACCTCATATTTTGGGAATTTCCCCGAGATAAAACAGTTGGAAGAAGGGTAGAAGGATTCAAGTCAATAGGAGGGACGAAGGAAGGAAAAGAAGGAATGTTTATAGTCAAAGTTGGGAGTGAGGAGGAGAAAAAGAA
>NC_046665.1:26434033-26475414 GCF_010883055.1 Belonocnema kinseyi | reverse complement strand
AAAGAAATAAAAAAAAGGAAATAGGGGGTAAAAGGAACACGAAAATGGGAGTCTGGGGGATAGATAAATTAAAAGAGTTTAAACAAAAGATGGAAAAAGAGAAAGTTATGTATGAAAAATAGGAGGGAGTAGACTCGTAAATTGAAAGGTTGAAGGGGGCAATTGAGAAGGTAAAAGATGAGCTGGGTAATAAAGAACATAGAATAGGGGGAATGAAGAGTATAACAGGAGGAAAAAAGAACATGAGAAGATGCTGCAAAGAAAAAGACAAAGGGGAAAGAAGGAGTATAAAGCAGAAGTACAAATAGCGATTGGAAATGTAGGATGTGGGATGCGATAAATACGGATAGAGGGGATAGGAAGGGCGTTAATGAAAAAATAGAAATGGAGGAATGGACGGATTATTTCAAGGGTCTATTACGGGGAGAGCAAAATAAGATTAAAGGCGAAAAGAGAAGGATAGTTTAAGGAGAAATGGAGGAAGGGAACGAGATAACGAGAGAAGAAGTGGATGAAGCAATAAATAGGTTAAAAAGAAATAAGGCATCAGGAGAAGATAAGATGGAGAACGAAGCGATGAAGTATGGAGAAGGGGTTAGGGAAGGGATGTGAAAGATCTGCAACAAGGTCTGAAAAGGGGGAGGGTGACCGGAAAAGTGGATGACAGGACTGGTGGTACCGCTTCTCCAAAAAGGGGTAGGAAAGGTGGTAGAGGAATAAAAATGCATCACTATCATGCCAATCAGCTATAAAATATATACAGAAATCTTCAGAAAAAACGTCGAAAAGTCAGATAGAACAAAAAGAAAGTATCCCACACTATCAGACGGGATTTAGAAAAGGGATGGGAACTATAGACAACATCTACGTACTTAACTACTTAGTTAACAGAAATTCGGGAAGAAAATAAGGGAATCTAGTCGAATTGTTCGTAGATTTCAAAGCAGCGTTTGACTCAGTAAACAGAAACGTATTATGAAAGGCAATGAAAGAGAGGGATGTAGAGGAATAGTTCGTTGAGAGGATAAAAGAAATTTTTACTGAAACCAGGATTAGGGTTCAGATAGGAAAGAAAAAAGGGCAGGTTTTCTAGACAGGAAGAGGTCTATGACAAGGGTGCCGGTAAAGTCCGTTTCTATTTAATATGCTGCTGGCAGACTTAGAGGAGAAACTAAAGGAAAACAGGAAAGGAGGAACAGTTTTTGGGTAATAGCAAACTATAATCTTTAGCATACTCAGACGATATAGTTCTGTTAGCAGATGATGAGAAGAGGATGAAACTAATGATGAGAATCTTGGAAGAGAATGTGGGAGCAAAAGATTTGACGGTGAACGTAGATAAAACAAATGTGAGGTGCTTCAGAGATAAAAAGAGCAAAAATAAATTAAGTTTGGAAGATGAACGGGCAAAAAGTGGGAATTCTGGAGGGGTTCTGTTATCTAGGTCTTTGATTTGAGGCAGAAGGGGGCAAGGAGCTGGAGGTGAGGAAAAGAATTGCATATGCGAGTAAAGTGATGGGCCAAGCATGGGGTATAGGAGAGAGAAAGTTCAAGGACAATTGGAGAATGAGGTTCTGGTTTTTTATGCTTTGTTTTGGGCGGTATTGTATTATGAAGTGGAGATCTGGGGATGGAAGGAAGATAGGATAGTAGAGAGCATGCATAAGTGATTTCTGAGATGTGTAATGGGGGTTAGCTGGAGCTGTCCAGGTTACATGGTAAAGGAAGAATTAGGAAGGGTAAAAATGGTTACTAAAAAAATTAAGAGTTTGGAGGTTTAAAAAGAAGCTAAAAAGGGGAGAAGGAAGCAGAATAACACAAGCAAGTTTGGGCGAAATTGGGAACAATGGGGCGAGAGGCAATTTGGGAAATTCAAAACGCAAGGAAGAAAGGAGAAAAATGAGAAGGGCTTGTAATATACGAGAAGGGATTATGGAGTGCCAGGACATAGAGTTAGAGCTATTAGTATAACAAGGAGAAGAGAGATGGATGGAGAGGACAATTTATGTAGAGTATGTGGATACGAAATGGAGTCATTGGCACATGGATTAGAGATATGTAATGGAGAGGTAGATGGGCAGATGAGTGTGAATGTGTGTGTAAGACGGATTTTCAATGGTAATGGGCATGGAGTGATGTGAATATGGATATTGGAAGAAGTAAGGGAATGCAAGGGAGTAGGGCAGTGCCAAACGGGTAATCCTGAAAAAGAACAGTAAAAAGCAAAATTGTTTTCAATGTCGTGGAAAATGCATTTTTATGGTAAGAGGAAACAGAAGCCCTGGAAGACTGCTCATTTTTAGAATTAATGTTGCTATTGTTTATACTACGTAATAAAACATAATAGAATATAAGTAGTAATTAAGTTAGGCTAAAGATGGAATTGTTAATATATGTACAGGGAGCGGAGGCCCTCAAACCCGTAAAAGTGAGAGATTAAATACATACATATAAATTAACTTTATTGTTAAAAAATATTTAAAATCGTATTTATTAATTATTTAAGATAGTTCAAGCGAGACTTTACTTTTCTTAAGAATTTTCTGAAATTTTCGCAATATATACATCAGATTAGTATGCAACGACCATGCAGTTTCATTTCATGAGGGGAATTTCTGATTTGAGAACGCGTCATCATTTCCGGATGGGAAATGGCGATGAAACTAATTCAACAGATGGCGCTGCGATCAGTTGGTCTAACTTTTTTATTAATAAACATTGCAGAGTTTAGAATAATAATAAAAAACGATTAGTTTGCGAGAAATTCCCAAAAAGTGTTTTGAAAAATGTAGCCTTGTGCATCGTTTAATTTTTTTCAAGTTGCCTTGTTCTTATTATAAGTGCGGTAAGAATGGGACGCACATATGTAGCTCACGTGTAGCGCCATTTTAAGGAATGACATTGTGTGAAAATCACTTTTTTTAGTCTGACATCATTTGAGGGTAGAAGGTTAGAGGACCTGATGGAAACGCAATGAGTACGGTAAGATTGTAGAGTTTAATAGTTTATTGTCTGTTCATTTTAGACATGAGGTTTCCAATAATATAAATAATTATTTAATTTAAAATCGCCTTTGAATTTGAATAAAAATGCTAAATATAGTAGACGGTTTGTTTACTTGCGCGTTCTTCAATTTAAAAATTTAATTTACTTTTTCTATAAATTTAGATTGTTTTGATTATAGAACGTACAACTTTCAGGTTAAATTCAAAATGCCGAAGTTAAGGAAAGGAGCTCTTTCTCATCAATTTCCAAATTGTTCAAAATATTTGTCGATTTATCAGAAAAAGCCAAAATCTCCTAAAAAGAAATTAATGATAATAAAATTATTAGTAGTGGTTGAATGCATCGAGAAAGAAGCTTGCAAGATTAAGCAAAAAATAAATTAATGAATTGTATAAATGTATATATGATGTTCGGTCAATTTAAATAAATCAATACATGCTATTAAATAATATTAAATCCATTTTCTCATTTATCAGTCTTATTGTTGACTTTTTACCAAATCATTCCCCCAAACATTTTAATTACAATTACCATTACTTTTAAAAAATATTTCCTGTAAAACTTGAAAATGTTAAGATTTTAAAGGTACAAAGATTCATTACTATGCAAAGTAAGTGGTAGTCTTACATATTCTAATAATTATTATATTTATATTGGATAGAAGTGATTTATTTTTCATTAAAACTTCTGATCATATATATGTTTTGAATATTTTTGTCATAAAGGTCTGAAACATTATTAATTTTTGTATTAGCTACATTGATAATTTCTACAATAAATAATTTTTTTAACTATAACAAATAATAAAATCAGTAATATCAGCAAAATAAATCATAAAAATATAAAGTAAGAGAACTTCTACACCACACACATACACGGACGAGGCAAGAGACTGGTGAGTACCTAGCCATAGCGATGTATACGTATATTATAGGTTTGCTTGCGCTAGAAAGAATGTGCAAACCCAATAAAAATTTTTTACGAAAGTTTAGGAGAAACGCAATGGCGTTTTGGATCGGCCTGAGTTTAAACTTTTGGACGAATTTCGCGCGCGTGAACTACCAAAATACAGTATACATAGTCGTTAATCTATTTTGCATAAAATGAGTCATTCATATACATTCGAAATAATCTTTATATGTTTAATTGTTTAAATAAACAAATTAATTCCATATTTCGAAATTTTTGCGAGAAATGTGAGCCGCACAACAAAAATTCATATAACCTTTCTAGTTAAAAATGCTATGTACTTTTTCGTACTGAGGTATTTTAGTCGTTAGATGAGCTTCTTTCGAAATAATCGCTAAACACTAATTTTCGGGGGGTTGTTTGTTAGATTTAAGCGTGTTTCCACCCACGGGCCAGAGGAAAACTCTTGATATTTGATCCTGATGCCATACGGAATCACGTAAGATAGATATCAAAACTTTATACATTTTTCCGGAAAAAAGTCTCATTAGACTGGACTATACTTCAGAGATCGCTGGTGTTCCCAATACTATTTATGTCGAATGTTTAAGCAGCTATACACTACTGTCGAAAGCTGGCAGTAAGGCCAGTACAAGTACTGTTAAAAACCACTGCTAACTTTTTAATGTGATTACTCATTCAAAAATGAACCAGAAACTTCAAAAAATAGAAAGCTTATTAAATCCCACGTAGAATGAGCCCTGATAAAGATATTTTTGGTTGTTTCAAGAGAATATGCCAGATAAGAATTTTTAAAAAATGCAAGATTTTCTCGAATTTTGTACCTCGATTTCAACTTGTGGCATGATATAAGAAAGTTACAGAAAAAATCTCAAATTTGTACCACACAGTCTTTCGAGTGGTAATCACTGACTAAAACTTTATATTTAAGACTTGGACATTCCAAGTTTTATCTGAGTAAATTAAAGTTAAGACAAAAAAAAGAATTTGTGGTATAAATTCCATATGGCTCCTTTCACTTTCCTAGGTCATGCCTCAAGTTGAAGTTGATTTTGTATACTTATGTTAGGCTTAGGCCTACAAATATAAACAACTTAATATAGCAAGACAAAATTTTCAAGTATTTCAGATTAAACTCGTTCGAAATTTTATTCAATAAATTGAATGTGACATTTTAACTGATAAAATAGTGACTACCTTTCTTGAACAAATTCAACTTAATGGAATGAAATCATTTTTCTTATGAAAGAACATATGACATTTACAGCTTTGAAGGATTCAAATATATATTGTACCTTTTCTCCGCTAGCTTTCGCAAACACGGTCTTCCATGCTTCTTTCTCAATAATTTTTTCTGCTTTCTTCTTTTCACCGCTCTCAACTAATTCATTAACCTTCTGTTTTTTCTGTTCCATTTGCTCTAATATTTTTTTGGGGTTCTTTTCATCTTTGAATTTTCTCTTCGTACCGATTTGTGAAAAGTCAAATTTGCTAAACACTATGTGACCTTCGGAATTGAAAATAGGTTTTTGTTTAGGAACTTTAGAAGTTTCGCCATTTTCCTCCTTAATTTTTGTCGAACCAGCGGCTATTTGTTCTGTTTCTACTATTTTTTTATTTATTTTTCGTTCCTCTTTTTTTGACTTTTTCTTTATTTTATTTTTCAATCCTTTTTTTACCTTCCGCTGTCTATGATCTAGCCTTCCTTTGCGCTTTAGCTCATCCAGCTTTGCGTGCAGTTCCTCGAAAGTTTGTGCTCTTTTTGCATTTTCGCCAGGTATCGAAAATATTTTGCCTGCAAAAAGATAAGAAAAGTTGCTGAATATCAATTTAAAAGTAAGTTTGGAACATAATTTTGTACCTAATGATTAACTATAATTTTTATTTTGAATTAAGATATAAGAATTTAAACAGTTAGTTACAAGAAAAAACTTCAATTATCCTACATTTTTATTAGTTATTTCAGCATTGTTAACACGAGTGGAAGTGGTATGAATTTTGAGGAGAAATTAATGAAGGAAAAACCATTCTTTTTGCCATTAATTTATTTGTTCATGGAGGGGTTTAATATTTACTGAGATTTATGTTTACACAGCCATGTACTATGAATGTATGATTTTAGAAATGTGAGAAATGTCAGTTTCATTGCAAAAATACCACACAGTGTTGAAGTTATTCCTCAACAACGCCTTAATTTAATCTTAAGTGTTTCTCTCAGACTTATTTCTAAATAAATGAATTACATCAAGCTTTTAAAACTGTTAAAATAGAATATATCTGGATTTTAATGCTCCTAATCGTTTACAGGTCGTACTTAGCACTAAATTTTGAAGAGAAGTGCTTTGTAATTTTTTCATTTTTTTTTAATATAACAATATAAGAACAAGTAGGAATAGCGGTACAGTAGTGAACATTAGGTTGGTTCTTATTCATACTTGATATTTTTTTCAGAATTTCTCTGCTATCACCTCCTCCCGTCCCCAGTTTTGTTCGAATGCCCAAAAAAATTATCACAATATGTAAGCCAAGTTGGTTAATATTTAGGGGTCACGCAAAGACCGTGTTCCAGACAGTAATGGCCTAACAAAAATTCTCGTTGTGTTAATTGTTGTTCATAATTTTAGTTCAATATTATTACCTTTTCATAGAAGAAGAATGTGTATAAAAGAATCAAATGGACTTCTTCTCCAATTTTTCGAGCAGATGTAAGCAGACTGAAGCAGACAAACTCTGCTTTGATTCGTCGCAGTCACGAAGTGACATAATCGTTCGGTCTCTTTGTAGTACACCGTACTCGTACGCACAAAATGGTGACCACCGCGTAATAGTCATTTCCGAAATTTCAGAAACCACTCTGTCGAAGTAGAGGGGAAAATATAATAATAGTATACCTTTGAAAGAAAAATGTAGTTTTATTTATACATACATTTAAATGAATATAGATTACTATTTAAAATGGTAACCTTCTCCCGCCATGACAGTCTCAACTGGCTAATCCAAAAAAACAATTCCCGTACATTTCCCACAACTTTCATTTACATCTTTTTCAAAATTCTAACATCCTTTTTTAAAACAGATAATAATGTGCTTAAATGAGCAGTGTAACTTTGGTTATTTTTATCGTTTATTTATGGTTATGTAATATTTATTTAATGTTTATCACATACTCATGGATAGAAAGGTCACACTAACACTTGAAAGGTGCATTTTTATTGAACAGTTTCGAGTATCACTTTAATTTTTGTTTTTCTTCTCCATTTCTTCAGTTAACACGTTCCATTCGTTATCCAAAGCCATTCTTTTATTTTCCAGTTCTTGAACTTCTCTGGCTGCTTGCCTTTTTTTCTTTATCAATTTCTTCTTTTTTCTTTGTCGTTGTTTCTTGAGTACTTCAGTGTATCTGTTGTGGGAGTTTTTAAATGCGTGCACCGTGGACTGATTAATCTCAGTCTTCAGAATACCACCACGTTCCGTAACAGCGTCATAAACATGGTGTTTGGCAATCAAAGACGCTTCTTTTTGATTTTCCACAAGGCATTCTTCATTGACAGAAAAGCCTTTTTCGACTGCAGCGTTGTCATGTGATAATATAAGAATCAGTTTCACGAAAATCTTCAAGTTTTTGAATTCATCTTTCGAGCTGAGAATTTTTATCCAAAGATGATCAAGACGTGTTTTTTTCGGGAAAAATTCGTCCTTTCATTCTTCACATTACCAATCTGGATAAATCCGGAATACTCGTAAGAAAAGATGCAGCCATTCTGGGAATCAAACGATTCTGTTCGGCCAAGATTTCGAGCGCTCTTTTCAAACGCTTTTCTCATCCAATTCCAACTATGGCTGGATCAATGCAAGTTATTGCTTTTGCCAAAAGATACTTCAATGGAGACCGATCTTGGAAAGGTGCAGAGTCCACAACTTCTTTCTTCACGATGCGAGACATTGCAGTGTGAATGATCTGATAAAAAGCAATGCGAAGCAATAGCGTATCACTTTGAAATTCATCAAGAAATGGTTCGAATTCTCGTGCAAATATTTTAGAGAATGCCAGTTTCGTAGGAAGGATATCGTCTTCCACCAATTCTCGTACAGTTTCGAAACTTTTGCACTTTGGATGTTAGTTTTTTGGTCCATTTTCAAAAAAATCGGAAGTATTTCTTGATCGCTTCCAAATCAACGAAATTCTGTGCGAAACAGGTGTATTTTCAAGCCATCTGATGCTGAAAAATTTCAATGGAAACAGCACGCAATTTGTAATCCGAATGAAATCTCCTCGGCGAGCAGGAACGTCCTTGACTAAATTGTACAAAGCTGTGAAGAGATATATCAAATTACAATTAGTTTCTGTCATTTCAGTTTTCAAGACGCCATGAAGAGTTTGAATCCCACATGAACCAATGTCCAAAAGTTGCGGGTCATCTTTTTCAGGTCTCAACTCAGCAGAAAGTAATATCAAAACTTTGAAGTTAATATTTGGACCATCCATGGAAATTTGCAGAATATTTTTCATGTCGTTATCAACACGAGCTTCTTTTAAGTCTTTGAAAATATCATTGGCTGTAGCACTTCTCAAACATACAGACGTGAAGTATCATGTTTTGACCTTGTTCTCTTGTAAACCCTAATATCTCACTGTGATGTCCATTTGCTGCGATTGGGAGTATTTTTTCAGATATTCGTCGAAAACAACCACGCAAAAGTGACAGTTTTTGATCTTCACGTTCAGTTCAGATCGAAAATAAGGACATAAACCCAATTTTACGCCGCAGGCAATCTTATTTTTCTTCAGTTTTATATGTTCCGCAATTTTACTATCGGGGAAAATTGCTTTCATCAAAATGCAGTTACTTTCAACATCGCAAAAGGAACGATGCGTAATTACAGCCTGCAAATACAAGCTTATGTCAGCTACAGTCGTGGATTTTTTCATTAAAAGAAATCAAGCATCTTTTTATGATCATTGGAGAGGAGTTGAGAAGCTGAGAATTTCGTTGAGTCTGTTTGAGCTTTTTCGAATCCGATTGAAGATCGATGATGCACGAATGGATTATTTTCAAATTTACAAGTCGCAGCTTTTGAATCTTTCATAGGCAGAGTTTCGGGTATGAGAAACCATTTCTTTATCAAAGGCACAGTTTTTTCATATGCTTTAGCTGCTTGTTTATGCTTGCTGCCTTTATGATGACTCTTCAGAGCTGTGGTTCCCATACTCTCAACAGAAATTGGGCAGTGATTGCACCATTTGCATTTTGCAGCACATTCATCCCGGGGATGGGGTTCATTCCATTAGTTTGCTGGAAGTGGCATGCTAATAAACCATTTATCACGAAAAATTCCATCATTAGTCGTCCCTTCCTTTTTTCTTTTACTTCACCCCGGCAATAAATCAAGCATCAAGAAGGATGGAAGGTTCGAGAGCTACCCGCAAAAAAGTAAATCCAGCCCTTAGTAACTCAGCAAAAAATTTTACCTTATTAATTAATTAATAAAAGTTTCACTCTTCTTATTTTCATTCTGATAATTAACTTCGCCTAAATCCTTTCATCTTCGGAAGGATCAATTTAGTAACAATTCATTTATTTACGTTAGCTTCATTAATTTCCCCTAGATCCTTTCGTCCTCGAAAAGATCTAATTAGTACAAATTTTTATTTTTTATTCATTTAATTCGACAGAGGTTCCATTTGCTTCTTTCTTTTTGTGCCCTGTTTTTTACTATGGGAAAACAGAGACCATCCAAGAAGGAAAAGAAAAAAAAAAGTCAACGCAAACGATGGACCGATAGACATCGTCGCGCTGAAGCGAAACAAAGGAAATATTCCGGAATTCATATACCATTGCCCCCCCCCCCCCCAAGGGGAAACAAGAGAAACGGTTTCAGGCGCCTTCAGACACCGGGAACCAGTCCATAAATACTCCCGCTCCTTCTAGCAGCCCGATTATTCAAAGCCATCCAGCACCCGAGGTGGACCTCTCGGACGTCATCCCCTTGGATAAGGTCTTGATAATATTGGACGCCGCCACTTCTGGAAGCCCTCTACAAAATAGTCACGACGAAGCAATCCTCCTCCAGGATGATGGGGAACAAAACCTCTTAACCCTAAGAGCCTCGCCCCTCGGGTTCTTTTCATAAAAGGGCTATTCTCCTATGAAAGAGGATAATTCTCCTCCCATTAAATGCCCTTTGCCGGGAAAGTGCTAACCACACGAAAGGCGTATATTAACTCGAGTCTACCGGGGGCTCCCTAAATCAACCATTCCTATCTCCGCCCATCCCTTGCGAACCACCACCCCACGGGAGCGATACCAAAGCCCCAGGCGATTAAAATCGGTGACAGTTTAACCTGCTCCGATTAATAAAGCTCGTCGCCACCTTTTTAAAGATATAAACAGAGAGAGCCTCGTTCCCTCCGCACTGACCAGTGATTTTTTTTATCACTCTTCTTTTTCCCGGAATAAAATATTATGTTTAATATATTACGTATAAGCATATTGTCCTATCTAAGAAAGAATATATATAGAAACAATCTATCCACATCATTTGTGCCCATTAATTCTTGCTAAAAGACAAAAATCCTGCCAACCAGTCCCCCGCAACTTATTTCCCCTCCCGAAGCCAGTTATCTTCGTCTTTTTTTTTTATTTCACTATCAATGATTTATATTCGATCTTGAATTTCTTCTTATTCTTCTTCTTATTATTATTAAAAAAAAAAACATTTCCGAGTCGAAATGTTGTCACAGGCTTATACTGTCCAACATGTCGAAGGCATTTTTGATTAGAGTTGGATTTTTTTTTATTTGATCATTTTTGCACGGGGCTGTCCCGGTATATATCATCAGTCACGGACGCATTTTTATAATGCAATCAAGTTATATGATGAGAGCAGTCTGCCCAGACATATTGAACAAATCCTGGTTTTTACCCCATCATTGACGGACTGGGTTGCAGTCAAGTACACGATGGGGGGACCTACAGCTTAAGGTGGGTTCCGAACCATCAGAACCTCGGTAAAGGTACATTGAAAAATTTCTAGAGGTACCGGCTCAGGGATCGAACCCAACGTGGGGCCCCTTTTTCTTTTATACACAAAAGAATGTTTGGTGCTGGAGAGCTCCACGGATCCAAGTCTGACTCCGACCCAGAGGAACTTGAGGAACCGCGTCATCGCAATCATTTCACCTCCACCCACTTCCGCGAGTGGGGATTAAACACCCGGTGGCGCCTGACGTTCCGCTTTCTAAATCAAATACCGTAATAAATAACCCAGCAAACATGGAGAATCAACCTGGAACTCCTAAACGAGATGAGGACTTGTTCACTCCCCAAACTGGATCGTCAACCGATGAATCCAGGAATTCAGATCAACTTCTAGCTACAGATCCAGCCGCAGATCAGTCCACTTGCTCAAATACAAATCCACCTGCAAATTCGGATCTCTGTCAACTCCAACGAACAATTGCTAATTTAATGGGACCTTCAGTGGGGAATCAACTTACAGATTCAGCACTGAATGTTCAAACCAAGCTATCGGCCAATCCGTAGATGAATCAACCTCCAAATCAGGTTGATTTTCAAGTGGGATCGCTCGTTGTAAGCCTTTTGGGTTTTCGAAATGGAATATCGTTTGAAATATCAACCACGAACGTCCAGCAGAAACAAGTGGCTGCTCAGCTCAACAGCCACCAACCTCAGGATGATCAGAATCAGCCTGCTCCACCCCTATATGTTTAGCCCCATCAGGCCCAATCGCAGACTACTAAACCGCAGTACGCAAATCCACCGCATTGTGCTCAGCCCCATCAGGTCCAATCATATGCTACTCAACCGCAGTACACTCAACTACAACTTACTCAGCCCGAGTACGCTCCCACACATTATACTCAACCCCAGCAGGTTTAACTACAATATGCTCAACCGCAGTATACACAGCCCTGGCAGAATCAGCCACAATATGCTCCACCGCAGTGCGCTCAACCCTATCAGGCCCAATCACAGGCTACTCTACAGCCGTAAGCTCAACCACAGTGTACTCAGCCCCAGCAGGCTCAACCACAAAATACTCTACCGCAGTATGCTCATCAACCACAATATGCTCCGCCACAATATGTACAGCCCCAGTATGTCCAACGTCAGTAGGCTCCACAGCAGTGTCCTCAGCCACAGCCGGCTCTACCCCAGTATACTCAACCTCATTATGCCCAACCGCGCTATGGACAACCACCATATGGACCACCTGGGAACCCCGTGGGCCAGCCTGAGCCACTACAAGCCTGGAAAAACTGGTAGAACTTTATGGTAGGAATGAATCGACCGACACTTCCAATTCTGGAATTCTATAGCTGGAACCAAGAAGATCCAAAACTTTTCCTGTCGGAAATGGAGGAATATTTCGCAAATGCGTATATCCCCGCCAACCAGCAAACGAAGATTGCAAGCCAGGCTCTGCATGGCGATGCAGAGAAATAGTGAGATGTATACAGAGGCTTGAATTTTGAATGGACGAAGTTCCGAGACCTGCTCGAGAGGCAATACAATGCCCCTTCAACAACCAGGAAGTTACAAGCTCAGCTATATTCTCAGCGACAAACTGAAAAGGAGCCCGTAGGGGGCTTTCTTCAAAAACAATTTTTGCTTTTCTAGAGATTGCGACCAGAGGAAACTGAAGAGGTATGGGTATATTTATTGATGAAAATGTTAAAACCAGGCATACGGCATGCCATTCGCGCTTCGCATCCCCCGGATTTTTCCTCCCTACTCTTCAGGGCCATCGAGGCCGAGCGAGATGAGGAGGAAGTCCTTCGAGTAACACCCAGGAAGGAGAAGAAACCAGTTGCTGTACCTATGTCCACCAACAACCTACCAAATTGCTGGTACTGCCCAGGAAGGCACTTTAACCGGGATTGCGAGGTCTTTAAAAAAAACAAGCTGAATGTATACAACAAGCATTACGTCCTCAACAAGATAGACATAACCATCAAGACGGAAGAAACGGGCATAATTGACACAGCAGTCACAGAGAATTTCATTCATCAGTCCTATATAACCAAAGAACAGATGAAGCTTCTACAATCTGATATTGAATACGTGGACCATGCCGCTTCTAGTATGACGGTCAAGATTCTGGGGAAATTAAATTTGCCCATCACCATCAGTGGTCATGTCATGAGTTTGGATCTTCTCATTTGCTCGGAACTTCGCAAGCCGTTAATTCTGGGATTGCCTTGGGTAGAGGACCAGATTACCATCATCGATAATCCTGGTAAATAATCTACGCCGGAAAAGATGAACGGTTCATCATCTATTTAGTCCAACAACATCCCGTGGACCCCAATGAATCAAATGCCGACCTGCTCGACTACAATCATAAATTTCCCGCAGAATTTACCGAACAATTATTTGACCTCACTCAAAGATTTCACAGTGTTCTCGTCCCTGGATCAAAACTAACACAAACATGATCCATCTTCCATAGAATTAATCTTACGGATGGAAAACCGTTCCGGCTGAGGCCCTACCCAGCTTCTTCTGAGAAGCGTAAAATGTTAGAACAAGTTCAGGAAATGCTGGCTAACCAAGTAATTGAGCGTAGTACGTCGCCTTACTGCTCCCCCGTGGTGCTTGTCAAAAAAAAAGACTGAAAATTAAGATTCTGTGTAGATTATCGAAAATTGAATTCAATCACTCAAGATGTAACGCACAAGTTGCCCAGGATCCACGATTTACTAAATCAATTGGGAAACGCGCGCATTTTCTCAACGCTCGATCTGCGTTGTGATGCCTTTTGGGCTTAAAAACGCCCCCACACCTTCCAGTATCTGATAAGTCAGATAGTGCTTCATGATTACATCAATACGTTCTGTCTTGCTTACCCAGATGATATAATCATCTATCCTCAAAACTAGGAGGAGCACCTTAAGCATCTACGCTTGTTTCTGGAACGACTGCAAATGCATGGAATACCAAGGAGCAGAAGAAACCCTTCGAATCATCCAAGAAAAGTTTTAATGGCCTGGAATGGGGAAACAGATCAAAGAGTATATACAAACATGTAAGTTATGTTTTTGCTGCAAGACCTTTCGTGTTTCCGATCAGTTAGAGCAATATTTGCGACAACCTAATACCCCGTGGCGTACTATTGCAGTCGACCTAATGGGTCCTTACCCACGTTTACCCCGAGGTAAGCGATTTCTACTGGTAGTCACCGACTTGCATTCCAGATGGGTAGAGGCTTTTCTACTAGGTTCATCAAAGGCCCATATAATCACTTCCCTCCTGGAAACAGAAGTTTTTTGTCGATTCGGCTATCCCAAGGCCTTGATCACTGATAATCACCCTCAATTCACAAATAATAAATGGAAAGAATCCTGTAAAAATGGAACTGCGAGGCTTGGTACACACCTACGTATGATCCACAAGCTAATCCTAGTCAGGTTATCTTCGGCACCTCGCTGATGCGACCTGGGGAGTGGGTACTACCCCGAACGGGAAACAGGAATCCTGAAGGAGATAAGAGAATTCACGAAATCAACCAAAAACAAGAGCTTTACCAAAAGAAGTATGCTGTAGCATCACCTAACGGACCCGATTTAGGGTCGGCGATCTAGTCTAGACTCGCTCTCATTATTTGTCTGATAAGCTAAAAGGATTCAACGCCAAATTAGCGCCCCACGGAAATGGCCCCTACGCTATTGTAAAGCATCTAGGTGGAGAGGTGTACCAAGTGCAACTGGAAGAACGACTAGTTACGTTCCACGGCAGAGATCTGCAAATAGGGCCCGTCCGATCCGACCTGATGGTGAGGTCCAAACCAACTGCAAAGAACCAAGCAACCCGACAGTTCACTAACCCCGTCAAACTTTCAAACCTTCAGTTTGTCCAACTGACCTGACTTCTTTGACACTAGTCCTTTTGTCCAAATCTAGGACTACGAAAGCTCGTAACCTTCGCGACAGTTAAGGGCCAACTGTTTCTAACAGGTTTAACAGCCCATTAAACCGCTCACAGGCTGAGCCAATGCAGCCTAACTCACTTAGGGCCCCTGTGGTCACAGTCCGCCCAAGTTGCTTCGGGCTCCTGCTGCCACCTCAGCCGCCTCTCCAGAAGGTAGTCACCGTCGCAACAGACAAGGACCAACTGTTTCTAACAGCTTTCACACCCCATCAAACCGCTCACGCGTTGAGCACACTCCGCCCCAGTTGCTTCGGGCTCCTGCTGTCACCTCAACCGCCTTTCCAGAAGATAGTCACCGTCGCAACAATCAAAATCCAACTGTACCGAGCAGTTCATACCAACCTATAAACGGCTCACACTTTGAACCTTTACCGCTATACATACCTCGGGTACCCGAGTTCGACTCGTCCACGTTTCTAAACCCTAAGGAAACCGACAATACCAGTAAGAGCCCAAAGGGAACAACTGGAAACTCCTTGGCCAATGGATTTGACCCTGTGGCCCCATTCGGAGCCACCCAGCCAGCAGTCGACATGAGAAACCCTACTGATGTGACTACGAGTTATTCACCTTTAATTGAGATTTAAGCAGATTTGTAAAAAAAAAAACTAATGTCCAGTGTCAATTTATGCCATCTAATTTAGTTTAGGACTAAAAGTCCCCTGGCTGAAAGAACTCAAGGCTATACCACAAAATGATTATAAGAAGTGCTTCGATGATTGGAAAAAGCGTTGGCACAAGTGTATTATATCTGAGGGGGATTACTTTGAAGGGGACAACATAAATATTGAGGAATAAATGAATATTTTGTGAGAAAACCATAAAGTCACCTTATTTTTTAACACACCTCGTATACAGTAATCTGTCACTTTACTTGATTAGAATTTCAGATTTTATTTTTTATATATCTTCATCGATTTAGATTGAGTGCGTTGTCCATATCAGGAATATAGGAAGTCTTGTCTACGTTTGATTGTAACGCGCGGTTATATTTCTTCAAACATGTATTTCCCCTCTTATAAGTTTGAATTTAATATGTGCTCTTTTTTTAACGTTTATAATAAAAGTCCCTTTAAATGGCAAACATTGTCGAAACGACGTCCGAGAACCCCGTGGAATTGATACCGGTTCTTTTTCCCATCGGGATGATATTTCTATGAAACAGTATTCCGATGGGAATAAGAATCGGCTCTCTTTTCTTCGAATTTGTCGTTCCGACAGTGTTAAACGTTTCAAATAGTTCGCACAAATGACACTGGTACCTTGCCCTTCCACCTGTGGCGCTACGAGCATGCCGGGGGAGTGAGGCACATTGCCAAGAACAGTCCAGTCGTTGAGTAAAAAAATTACTACAGGCTCCGCCTTCGAATAGCAAGGATCTCGTTTCGGTCGCGAATACGCAAGGCCTCCCCCTCTCTAACTCTCAACTGCCCGATCGACAGACCCATCGGGTCACGAAGCTGGTTAAATAAGTTCTCACCAAATCATCACCCCACGATAGTCCAGCATATTAATCACCCTTCGTCTCCCACTAAATTGTAAACAGTAGTGGCAGTTCGTGTTGTGCCATTATAGAGGACACATCTTCGCGTTGAGCGCAAATCAACCACAAGTTTGATTCAGTGAAGTTTTCAATAAGTTATTTAGTTTTTATTCTGTGAAGTTTTCAATAAGTTAATTAATTTGCTGGAAGTGACATGCTAATAAACCATTTACCACGAAAAGATTCCGTCATTAGTCGTCCCTTGCTTTTTTCTTTTTCTTCACGCCGGCAATAAACCAAGCATCAAGAAGGATGGAAGATTCAAGAGCAACCCGCCTCCAAGTAAGTCCAGCCCTTAGTAACTCGGCAACAAATTTTACCTTATTAATTAATTAATAAAAGATTCTCTCTTCTCATTTCCATTCTGATAATTAACTTCGCCTAAATCCTTTCATCCTCGGAAGCATCTATTTGATAACAATTCATTTATTATTTACGTTAGCTTCATTAATTTCCCTGAGTCCTTTCGTTCTAGGAAGCACCTAATGCTTATTTAAGGCGTATTATTTTTTTCATTGAAGTGGAATTAACTTCAAATTAATTTCACCCAGGTCCGTTCGTCCTCGGAAGGATCTAATAAATAATTAACGATCATTGGTTTTTATTGTATAAAACAGCTTCGCTTAGGTCCCTTCTTCCTCAGAGGGACCTAATAGTTAATCAAAATTTATTTTCAATTTAATAATTAAACTTCGCTTAGGTCCTTTCTTCCTCAGAAGGACCTAATAATTAATCAAAACTCATTTTCAATTTAATAATTAAACTTCACTTAGGTCCTTTCCTCCTCGGAAGGATCTAATTAATAACAATTCATTTATTTCCGTTAGATTCGTTAATTTCCCCTAGGTCCTTTCGTCCTCGAAAAGATCTAATTAATACAAATTCTTTAGTATTTTATTTATTTATTTATTTATTTTTTTGGATTTGGGTAATTCGGCCGAGGGGTTTCAGACGATCTCAGGGTACCGCAGCCTGCTTGATCCCTCGGCGACCCTTTTCTATAGTTCAGCGCTGGACTCGGTCTCGAAGCTGAACGGTTCTCAACCGGTAGCTTCTGCATTATGTTACATGGGACATTTAAACGGAATATAGTGTATAAACTCCTACCATGGAGGTCAAGTTGAAGGCGCGCACAGGGGGAAGAAATGCACTTTTTTCTTTTAAAATTGTCCAGTGCTTTCAATTTTGGTCCGATTTTAAATTTTTCGGTTTAAAATGAAAGTACATTAAATTCCAAAGAGCTTGTCGCTCCAAAGTTTTGTTTCTCCTATTTTGTTAATAATAAATTTTTCACTTAAAGTATGGAGAAACTGAAATTGTGTACATGACAATTTCTTACGCTTTAATAACTGATTACAACACTAATTGAAAAATTGATAATAATCATTGTTGTAAACAATTCTAGTAGCCGTTCTGGCGATTAAAGGAAATTATAATTTTTAAAAATCTTAAATTTTATATATTTGGCCACAAAAATTGTTCATAACAATGGCTATCATAAAATTTTTAATTTGGTTTAAAATTTGTTTTTGTTAAAAAATTATTTTTATTTTGTTTGAAAGTTATTTTTTTTTATGTAAATCAATTTAAATAAAGAATTTTTGTAACAAAAAAGGCAAATTATAAAAAAACGATAAAAAAGTACACAAATGGTTAAAAACTTCTGTAAATCATAACAAAAAGAAACCAGCATGTATCGTTAACAATTATACTCCATACGTACTTAATTTATTACAAATAGTATTAAAAGTTATATAAGTAACGTACGTTACTTTTGTCTTCAAGTAACGTACGTTACAGTGCATTGCAGTTGCCTAAATATTTTAACACTGCAACGCGCCTTCAACTCGACCTCCATATTAGGGCGAAACAGAATTCATACACTACACACAGTTTAAATGTCCCCTGTAACATAATTCAGAAGCCGCCGGTTGAGAGCCGTCCAGCTTCGAGACCGAGTTCAGCGCTGAACAATAGAAAACGTTCGCCGAGGGATCAAGCAGGCTGAGGTACCCCCAGATCGTCTTCAGCCGACCGAGGTTCCATCTTCTTCTCTCTTTGTTCCCTGTTTTCTACTACATGAAAACAGGGACCAGCCATGGAGGAAACGAAATAAAAAAAAGTCAAAATTATTTCTTGAAAAAAAGATCCTACTCCTTCTTCACTGCATTGGGAATCGAACCACGAAACTTCTGTTTTGCGGTCAGGTGCTTTTCTAATGAAGCTATTAGAGGGATCAAAATAAGAACTCTTAATTCAAGAAAATAACGCTAATTTTTAGCTCGGTGTTAATGGTACAAGTAATTATTTTTTTAAATGAATCTTATCATCAGAGATGGTACCTTACCGACAGTAAATCAACCCTCCAAACCATGAAGGGAGAAAATCTACACAACATCGATCAAGTTAAGAATCTTCAATAACAGAAACTGCTTAACGTCTTAATCAGACTAGATGGAAAATAATATTTTCAAATTAAAATTATTTCTTGAAAAAAAGATCATACTCCTTCTTCACTCCACTGGGAATCGAACCACAAACTTGTGATTTCCGATCAGGTGCTTTTCCAATTGAGCTATTAGAGGGATCAGAATAAGAACTCTTAATTCAAGAAAATAACGCTAATTTTAACTAGGTGTTAATGGTACAAGTAATTTTTTTTAATGAATCTGCTATATCATCAGAGATGGTACCTTACCGACAGTAGATCAATCCTCCAAACCATTAAAGCAGAAAATCTACACAATATCGATCAAGTTAAGAATCTTCAATAACAGAAAATGCTTAACGTCTAAATCAGAATAGATGGAAAATAATATTTTCAAATTAAAATTATTTCTGTCATTGAATTTTCTTATTGCATTTTCTGTTATTGAAGATTGTTAACTTGATCGATATTGTGTAGATTTTCTGTATTATTGGTTTGGAGGGTTGATCTACTGTCGGTCAGGTACCATCTCTGATGATATAGCAGATTCATTTAAAAAAATAATTACTTGTAAAATTAACACCTAACTAAATATTAGCGTTATTTTCTTGAATTACGAGTTCTTATTCTGATCCCTCTAATAGCTTAATTGGAAAAGCACCAGACCGGAAATCCGAAGTTTTGTGGTTCGATTCCCAATGGAGTGAAGAAGGAGTAGGATCTTTTTTCAAGAAATAATTTTAATTTGAAAATATTATATTCCATCCAGTCTAATCAAGACGTTAAGCATTTTCTGTTATTGAAGATTCTTAACTTGATCGATATTGTGTAAATTTTCGGCCTTCATGGTTTGGAGGGTTGAACAGTTCCAGGCGCCTCCAGACTCCGGGACCCCATCCATAAATACTCCCGCTCCCTCTATCAGCCCGGTCATTAAAAGACATCCAGCACCCGAGGTGGACCTCTCGGCCGTCATCCCCTTGGATAAGGCCTTGATAATATTGGACGCCGCCCCTCCAGGAAGCCCTCTAAAAAACAGTCACGACGAAGCCATCCTCCGCCAGGATGATGGGGAAGAAGACCTCTGAACCCTAAGAGCCTTGCCCCTCGGGTTCTCTCCAGAAAAGGGCTATTCTCCTATAAAAAACGATAATTCTCCTTTCATGAAATGCCCCTCCCCACATCACGTGGCCGGACAGCGCTACCTGGGGCGTAGCTACCAACAATGAAGAAAAGCTCAGGATCATCGACAGGAGGATGTTGCTAAGCCCGTAAAACCTCGTCTAAAAGAAGCTTGGGAAGAGGCCCCCCTAAAAAATTTCCAGACGGATCCCGACGACAGAGAGAGACCACGCCCTCCCCCTAAGCACTCTCCAAAAAAGTCGGTGCCCAAGAAACAGACTAGGCTTACGTTGACCAAACGTCCTTCCACTCACTGGAAAGTACCTTCGCCGGAAAGTGCTTACCACACAAAAGGCGTATATTAGCTCGAGTCTACCGGGGGCTCCCGAATCCAGCCATCCCTATCTCCGCCCATCCCTTGCGAACCACAACCCACGGGAGGTACACCAAAGCCCCAGGAGATTGAAATCGGTGGTAGTTTACCCTGCTCCAAATAATAAAGCTCGCCGCCACCTTTTTAAAGATATAAAAAGAGAGAGCCTCCTTCCCTCCACAGTAACCAGCGATTTTTTTTTATCACTCTTCTTTTTCCTGCAATAAAATATTATGTTTAATGTCTTACATATAAGCTTATTGTCCTATCTAAAGAAGAATAAATATAGGAACACTCTATCCACATCATTTGTGCCCATTCATTCTTGCTAAAAGAAAAAAATCCTGCCAACCAGTCCCCCACAACTTATTTCCCCTCCCCAAGGCAGTTATCTTGGTCCATTTTTTTTATTTCACTAATAATGATTTATATTCGTTCTTGAATTTCTTATTATTATTATTGTTGTGTATATCAAAATGGCTCAAAATCTAACAAAGAGTGAAGTTCTGAATTTGTTTATGAAATTTATCTGAAAAATAAATCATTATTGTAAATTTTCAAAGTGTCGTAGGGAAAAGTGATTGGAAATACATTCTTTGTTAATTCCGTAAACAAATTAAGCCTATTCTTCAAAAAATGCCCAAACTCTTTATTTGCTCATGAAGGTAGTTTAAATAATAAATCATGAAAATTCGATTATTATAATTAATCAGAATAACGTTCTTAGTTAAATTTGTAAAAAGCTGACCCTATTCGTTGATAAATGGCCAAATTCTGAATTTTTTATTATAGTTCTTTAAAAAATTAATTATTCTTGTGAATTCCACAAATAACTTAGGAAAGAGTCATCGCAAAGACAATCTTAGTGAACTTTGCAAAGAACTTGTGTTTATTAATTGAAAAATACACCAACTCTTAATATGTTTATGAAAATTGTTTTAAGCCCATGTAACGAGTATAACAGCTGATCAAGTCAGACCTAAGATCAATATTTTTTCACCCATATTGAAAAATAAAAGTTTAAATAACACGGAAATTTTTTCCGAGAAATGTTAATAAATATTAAAGGATCTTTTGTTGCCTTGCAAAGAGTTGGAGGAAGAAAACAGTTTATTTGCAGAAGTTGGCCTCATAGAAAAAAAATCATCGGAAAGATATTCTAATTTAATTATGTTAAAAATGGAGCATACTCGTAGAAAGAAAACCAAATTCTTAAATTTTTAATTGAAATTGTTTCAATAATTAATAGTTCTTGTAAATTTATAAAGCAACATAGAAGAGTCTTTCGATAGACATTCTTCGCTGACTCCGTAAACAAATTGACTCGTAGAAAAAAGGGGAAACTTATAATTTTTTAATTAAAATTGTTTATATAATTAATAGTTCTTGTACCCTTGCTTCTGTCTTGCAGCACGTTGTGGATAGAGAATTAGCTGTAGACCTAAAATCTTAGTAAGTGCAGTGCAAGACAATCCTTCCGACAAAGTGCCACCTTGTGTGGAAATCGGAAACCTCCGGACGCAACAGTGCAAAACAGTATGTTATAATACGTGAGAGATTTTACCGACAGGTAAAGTAGAGTGACAGTTTGGTGAAGATTCTCAGGCGGACAGCTGATCGTGACAGCACATGATTAACGACCTAAATAACTTCACGATAACGCATGTTAAAGACATATTAAGTAGAAAAGATCTTTCTCCAATTGGGAATAAAGCCGACTTGATGGCAACGTTGGATGAAGCTTGTCCTGAAGGAAATTGGATTGACGAGACAGAAGACGCAAACTCCAATCCTGCCTACATCGGAGCCCAATACCAACCTTCATTCGATAACCATGCTGAACGTGAACCCATCTCTGGGAAGCTTCGCAAGCTCTCGGCCGAATTATAACTTTAGAGGAATAAGTGATCCCTCAAGTGACTTCAATGGCAGTGATAACAATTTCTCCGAGTGGGAGAAACAAATCCTATTATTGAGTGCCACTTACGAATTCAGTTCCAAGCTGAAAGGGAATGCATTGGAGTGGTTCCACTCCAAGTCGAAGCATATTGAAATGAGCATGGAGGATCTTTTCATAGAAATGAGAAAAATGTTTGAACATCTAAAGAAAATTGAACGCCGACGTATTTTTGAAGGCAGAAAATGGAAGCGGAGCGAGCCATTTAGTCAGTACTACCACAACAAATTGATTCTTGGAAATCAAGTACCCGTGGAAAAAGACGAGATAGTTGATTACATGATCGACGAAGTTCCAGATGAGCAGCTGAACAATCAGGCTCGAATGAGAAAATTCGACTCTTCGTCGGAGTTGCTAGAGGCCATTAACAAAATCTCGTTGTCTCCCGACCCGCTAAAAGGACATCCTAAGTATGAAGGAAAATAAGCTCATTTCAGGGTCACTGGAAAATCTACAACGAAGGGGGAGGGTAAGACACTTCTCAGATGCTACGACTGCAGAATGGTGGGACACACGGCCAATCACTGCAGGCAGCCGAAGAAACACGTCTGCTACAAATGCAATGAACCTGAACATATTGCAAAGGAGTGTACAGCCAAGGCAGCAGCAGTCAAGTTTTTCACCGAGGTCACTCCGGAGGAGAAAAAATTCTTCAGAAAAGTCATCGCAATTCCAGCAGGTGGTAGACGTATTAATTTAGATTGTGTGCTTACTTCAGGTAGCCCGATTAATTTTTAAAAAATAAAGTGTATAAGCGACCAGAATGTAGAAACTGCTACTGATCTTGATAGGAAATATGCGGGTTCAAATAGCTCTAATTTAATAGTTTTATGTAAGGTTTATGCGAGAATTATACTTGATAGTGAAATCCGGAA
Organism: Belonocnema kinseyi; assembly: GCF_010883055.1. NCBI lineage: Eukaryota > Metazoa > Arthropoda > Insecta > Hymenoptera > Cynipidae > Belonocnema > Belonocnema kinseyi. Next base: position 26,452,228 of record NC_046665.1, on the reverse strand, counting down.
TGATATAAAGTTGCTCGTAGTGCCGAATGATACGATGAAATTGTCACTAGTACCAGGTCGTCAATGAGTTAAACAACATCAATGTTTATCTGATTGACGAAAAGCAAGTAAATGATTTAAATATCAACCCTGAAATTCCTCACAAAGCGAAATTGAAATTTATCGATCAGTTTAAGTTAAATTATTTAGAAAGCGAAAAACCAAAGGTACCTAAGATAAAAACAGAACTAAAGTTAAATTTGATTGATTTGAGACCTTTCTTTGTTGCGCCGAGAAGATTATCATACGATGAGAAATCTAAGTTGCAAACAATTATAAGTGATTTAATTAACCAGAAAGTGATCCGCCCTAGTAACTCTGAGTACGCGTCGCCTATAGTGTTGATTAAAAATAAAAGCGGTGATTTGCGCCTTCGTATTAATTTCTGAATGCTAAATAAAATAACGCTCAGCGATAACTATCCTCTCCCTTTGATTGACGATCAGATAGATGCTCTGGGGGTATGAAGTACTTTAGCGTACTTGATTTGAGAGACGGTTTGCACCATATCGACATCCCTCCCGAATCTATCAAATTAACCTCGTTTGTCACGCCTCTGGGCCAATATGAGTATTTAAAGATGCCTTTCGGCCTTAAACCGGCTCCAGCCACGTTTCAACGTTTTATTGTGTACTTAGATGACGTTATGGTGGCAACCGAAACAATAGAAGAGCAAATCGAGATTCTGAGTGAAGTTTTTATCGTGATGTCAAAAAATAGAATGGAAATGAGATTAGAGAAATGCTATTTTATGCTTACCGAGAAGGAATTTTTATGTTATGTCGCTTCCTCAGAAGGAGTCCGTCCATCGAGAAAGGGTCTTGAGGCCATTGAGGAATTCCCAGAACCTCAAACTCTTCTACAAATTCAACGATTCTTAGGTATGTGTCAATATTTTCGAAAATACACTGAGTGTTTTGCCCTGATAGCGAAACTGCTTTATGATTTGCTGAAGAACGCCGTTTTTATTTTCAGTGAATCAGAAAAGAATCCTTTCATAACATTGAAAAAGAAGCTTGCTTCCCAGCCCCTATTAACTATTTATAGTCCGCACGTCCCCACTAAACTGCATTGCGATACCAGCACAGTCGGTTCTGGACCTATCCTTCTTCAGCAAAAGGAAGATAAACGGTTTTACCCTATTTTCTTTTTCTCGAAGAGAGCAACTGATTGTGAGAGCAGGTATCACAGTTTTGAACTGGAGATGGTGTCCATTATGTATGCTCTGAAACGATTCCGAATATATCTTCATGGAATCAAATTCAAAATTGTGACAGACTGAAATTCTTTCAAGTTAGCTTTAGTCAAAAAAGACGTAAACCCGAGAATCGAAAGATGGGTAGTAGAGCTCCAAGCTTTTGATTACGAAAGTGAGTACCGTCCTGACATTCGTCAGTAATCCCAACTTTGGCATGTTGAGTATAATTAACAATTTTTGAAATTAACATAGATCATTATTACAGATTGCACATGAATACCAGAAATTACCTCATTTATAATTTAAGATTAAAAGAAAATAATAATTCGTATATTTTGTAGATAACAGCATATTTTTTTAAATTGAAAAACTGAATTTATATTTCATTAACCAAGGTTCTTGTATTATTTTTTTCTTATCTCCTTAAATTTCAATGACGTATTTCTGATATTTACGTGCAATTTATAAAAATTGTCTATTTTAATTTCAATAATTGTTAATTCTGCCCTCACAGAAAAAAACAGAAGATCAACTTTACATCGATTTCCGACGATAGATTCTCTGCAACCAAAATTAACTTTACAGGATAAACTTTACACAAACATCGGTTAAACTTTTATTTGTTTTTTCATGACAAACACTTGTTTTTGGAAAGACGCGAAGTTTGCTAAACAAAACTTTATCGCTCTAAAAAATTTCCTGCAACAAATTTTATTCTTAGTTTTTTGTGCTATTTGAATCATACGGCCACAGCGACCAATGAGGGCCGCTTCGCCAGACAAGCGCAGTAGCTCAACATGCCAAATTTGGGGTCACTGGCACTCGTATGCAGCACGTTGATGCATTAAGCCGCGCGTTTAACATTTTGATTATCGAGGATAATCCTTTCCAGTGTAATCTCTCCGTGTACCACAGCCCAGACACTAAAATAGTTGAGATTCGAAATCTATTAGAGACGCTACAGCACCATGCATACGAAACGCGAAATGTTATAGTGTACAAGAAAAAAGGAAATAACTTGTTATTTTATGTGCCGTCAAACATGGAGTGTAACGTACTCTTCAAATGCCATGACCAAATGGGCTACTTGGGCCACGCGAAAACTAAAGAAGTTATTTCCAGGACATATTGGTTTCCAAAATTAAGCGAAAAGTTAGAAAATCACATTAAAAACTGCTTAAAGTGTATTTCCTTTTCTCCTTCTTCGGGAAAAGCTGAAGGCTTTATGCATATTGTTCCTAAATGCGATATTCCGTTCGCAACCATGTATATTGACCATTTTCGTCCCATCAGCAGAGCGAATGTACGAATAGCTAAAAAACATGTGTTCTTAATTGTAGATGCATTTAGAAAATTTGTAAAATTATTCTCAACGAGAACCACCCCTAGTCAGGAGGCAATAAACTGCATGAAGAAGTACATTCAAGATTACAGCAAATCGAACACTATAATCTTCGATCGAGGTAGCGCGTTTACCTCTTCCGAATTTACTGACTTTATGTCCGAGAATCATATAAAGCATTTACTCATAGCGACAGGCTCTCCTCAAGCGAACTGCCAGGTACAGAGTGATAAACAGAATCATGGCCCCGATGCTGGCCAAACTGACCGATGACAAGAAATGAGAGTACTGGCCAAAGATTTTACAGAATGTAGAATATTCTCTTAACAATACTGTGAATCGGCCAACGAAATCAACCCCGAGTCGTCTATTGTTTGGCGTAGATCAGAGCGGCGAATCGATCGACGATGTAAGAGAATTTGTCGAAAACAATGTTCAGGAAAAACCTAGAGATCTAGATATAATCAGAGAGACAGCAAGGGAAATACCGATCCAGCTCGGGAGTATAATAAAAATTATTCTGACAAAAAGAGAAAAGAAGCTCATGATTATTCTGAGAGCGATCTCGTAATGATTCGCAACTTCGATAGTGCTCCCGGTGTTTCTCTGAAACTCATCCCCAAGTTTAAAGGGCCGTATGCTATTGTCCTTGAGTTAAGGCCGATAACAACCAAGAAGACGCTGAGAATTAATTATAAGTTATGCTCAAAATTTGATTGTAATGGGGATGCGAAACGGATAGTGGTCAGGAAGGGCCGAATTGTAGCAGCGAAAATAAATTCAATATTATAGAGGTCGCTAGTAAAAGCTTTCGAACCCGCACAGAGCTGCGAGTCTCGCAAAGTCTGTTCCAACATTTTGTAAAATCACTAAGATGAAAATAAACCTCGCTTCTATTTTACATGTCCGTGTCTTGTATTATTAGTAGAAATATCCACCCCTTAAAAACTCTTCATTTCTTAACCGAAATTGTTTGAATAATTAATAGTTCTTTAAAATTTCCAAAGAAAAATAGCAAAAAGTCATAGAAAAGACATTCTTAGTTGACCCAGTAACAAAATTAACTTGTAAAAAAATGGCTAACCTCTTCATTTTTAAATTTAAATTCTTTAAATAATTAATAGTTCTTGTAAATTTACAAAGAAACATCGAAAAAAGTCACCGAATGGACATTCATAGTTGACTTCAGAAAGAAATTAACTCGTAGGATAAAGGCTAAACTCTTAATTATTAATCGAAATTGTTCAAATAATAGTTCTTGTAAATTTGAAAAACAGAATAGAAAAGAGTCATCGAATATACATTCTTAGTTGACTCCGTAAACAAATTGACTTGTAGCAAAAAGGGAAAACTCCCAATTTTTTCATTAAATTTGTTTAAATAATTAATTAAAATTGTTTAAATAATTAATACTTCTTGTAAATTTGCTAAGCAGCATAAAAAAGAGTCACCGGATAGAGATTCTTAGTTGACTCCGTAAACAAATTAACATGTAGAAAAACGGCTAAACTCATAATTTTTAAATTCAAATTCTTGGAATAATTAATATCTCCTGTAAATTTGCAAAGTAATATAGCGAAAAGTCATTGAAAAGACATTCTTAGTTCACTCCGTAAACAAATTAACTCGTAGAATAAAGGTCACTCTTAATTTTGTAACTAAAATTGTTTAAATTACTAATATATTTTGTAAATTTGCCAAGCAACATAGAAAAGAGGGATCCGACAGACATTCTTAGTTCACTCCGAAAACGAATTGACTCGTAGAAAAAAGGTCACTCTTAATTTTTTAATTGAAGTTGTTTAAATAAATGATACATTTTGTAAATTTGCCAAACAACATAGAAGAGAGTGATCCGATAGACATTCTTAGTTCACTCCGAAAATGAATTGACTTGTAGAAAAAAGGTCACTCTTAATTTTTAAATTAAAAAAGTTTAAATAACGAATACATCTTATAAATTTTCAAAGCAACATAGAAAAGAGTTATCCAATAAACATTCTTAGTTGACTCCGTAAACAAATTGACACGTAGAAAAACGGTCACTCTTAATTTTTTGATTACAATTTTTAAAATAATTAATAGTTTTTGTAAATTTGCAAAGCAATATAGAAAAGAGGCATTCGATAGACATTCTTACTTGACTCCGTAAACAAATTGACTTGTAGCGAAAAGAGAACACTCCTAATTTTTTAATTAAAATTGTTTAAATAATTAATAGTTCTTGTAAATTGGCAAATCAACACAGAAAAGAGTCATCTGATAGACGTTCTTACTTGACTCCGTAAACAAATTGACTCGTAGAAAAAAGGTCACTCTCAATTTTTAAATTGAAATTGTTTAGATAACTAATACATCTTACATATTTTCGAAGCAACATAGAAAAGAGTTATTCGGTAAAGATTCTTAATTGACTCCGTAAACAAATTGTCTCGTAGAAAAAATGGCAAACTTTTCATTTTTTAATTCAAATTGGTTAAATAATTAATAGTTCTCGTACCCTTGCTTCTGTCTTGCAGCACGTTGTGCATAGAGAATTAACTGTAGAACTAAAAGGCGCGTTCCCTTCGTCGGATAGGGGGAGGTTGTGGGAGATGATGGAAGAGAGGTGAGTGGAGAGTGGCCTGATCGTGAGGGTAAGGGAGGTATATAAGGAGACGAAAAATAGGGTGATAGGAGGGGAGGGAATCTCGGAGAGTTTCTTGATGGATAGGGGGTTGAGGCAAGGGTGTCCACTTAGCCCGACACTTTTTACCATTTTAATCGTGGATATGGAAAGTAAGCTAGCGGCCATAGTGGTAGGAAAAGTTAGGACAGGAGGAGTCAGGATATGAGAGGGGGGGGGGGGGGGGGGGGGGGGGGGGGGGGGGGGGGGGGGAGAGAGAGAGAGGTTTGGAAATTTTTCAGTTTTGGAAAATCTTATAATCTTAAATGGTCTCCTTTTTGGCAATCACCCATACATTTTTGTGCTGAGAAAAAAATGTTTAAATCTCAAACCACAGTTCTCTTGATAATTTTATTCTGGGAATTTCCATCTGTTATACGGAATGTTGTGTAAGAATATTAAGACCATTTCCAGCTCTTTCACGACTAGTAATATTGAATTTTCTGTAATACCAGCCTTAATGCTATACTTGCCGAATAGTATTACAAAATATTTCGTAATACTACACAATGCCTTTAAAAATATGACCTGTAGCCGAATATCAACAGTCAATTCCAGATCTGTTCCACTACGCATTTTTTACATTGGAATTTCATACAATTTTCTTTTCGAGAAAAAGTCATCTAAAGTTGTTGAATGTCATAAGCACCATGTTATATATTTTCTTTAAATTTAAAATATACATGAGTATAATGTTAACAGATTCAACATAGGTCAACATAACGTAAACCCGAAAATAATATATATACTACCGCCACCCTTATGTTTTCGGGGTTAAGGAATTCGAATTTGAGGTCAAAATGGTCAAAAAGAAAATGGGGGAACAAATTTGGAAAAACTGACATTATGTTCGTCAAAAGCAGTCGTCAAGGGTTTTCGGGGCGAAGGAATTTCAATATAAAGTCAAAATTGTCAATAACAAAATGAACGCTACAAATTGGCGAACAAACTTTGGAAAAACTGACATTACGTTCGCCAAATGTAGTCCTCAGGGGGTGTTCAGGGTCAAAGATTTCGAATTTGAGGTCATAATGGTTAAAAACAAAACGACTTTGCTCCTACTGTTTAATTTTTTTAATTACCAACGCATTGACTTTGTATTCCAATAGGAATTACAGCGGAGCAACGCGGAACTTTTTTTGAGATCATGTTATTTAATAAACTTTTTGTTTAATAAAAATTTCTGACAAGAAAACTTTGAGGTCACTGCTATAATACTTCGTGCATTAATAAAATACAACTTGTATTGAAATTTTTCCAAGCGAACTCCCAGCAACTCTCTCCATATGTTGTCAATGAAATTGCGCACTTAGAACAACATTTAGAGCACTTGCAACCGAGAGTATAATTTGATGTTTCAACACGTCTCGCGCAAGTATGGGAGCACACGTACATATAACAGAGCCCAATCCTTTAAGACAATCAGAAATTACCTAATTTGTAATGTAAGGTTAAAATAAAATAAGAATTCGTATATATTGAAAATAATAGTATATTTTCTTCAAATTCCAAAGCTGAATTTATATTTCATTAACTAAGATTTTTGCATTATTATTTGTTTTTCCTTCTTAAATCACAAATTACGTTTTTCCATATATTTATGTGCAATTTATAAACATTATCTATTATAATTTCCATAATTGTTAATTATACCCAGTTTGAATCGCGCGCCAAAGCGACCAATGAGGGCCGCTGCACCAGGCAAGCGCAGTAGCTCAACATGCCAAAGTTGGGATCACAGGTGATTGCACGGCGTGCGGGACAATCCGCACATGTACGAGTCAATACGCCATCATCGTGCGCGCACATTGTTATCTGGGTTTCTAAAAGTTACTAAACTTCGATTTGACTGAAGTCGAACGTCCCTAGAATGGGTAGGGTGAAGTTGTGCCCTTGCATCGATTCTCCAAGGGCTCTTTCACACAATAGCAGGGTGGACACAAGATTGAATATTTACATTTCCCTGATAATTCCTTGACTTTTCCCTGATATTTAGACGAATTTCCTTGATAGGAAATTATTTAAAAAAGCGAATAAGGTTTCAAGAATGTGCCAAGCAAAATAGTGAAACAAGCCAGAAAAATGAGCTATACATGGCAGTAGAGATTAATTAAGGTCAGGCAACTCAGCGGCGCCACTAACGAAAAACCAAATGTCATATAATGGATTTTTTTTGCTATTTTTTGTTGCTACTATTATTCACCCAAAAAAAAATCATTTTGCTTCATTAGCTTTTGAGAAAACAAGGCAGTGCTAGCTTGCCGTCAACTCCGCGTCAACAAAAATCATGAAATTAAAAAAATTACTAGATTAGATTTTTTGTGCTCTGTTTTTGCTTTACAATGCACTATGAATCGCTTTTGTAAAATCAACCCTTACTTTTTTTAAATTACCCCCTGTAATGAAAAGGGTATTAAGAAATGACCAGGATAGATATTTTTGCTATTTATCTGCTTTCCAATGTGATATGAAGCACTTTTTTAAAAATAAACCCTTAATTTAAAAAGCAACCCTCTGTGCTGCAAAAACTTATTTTTAAAAAAGAAACTATCTAGATGCAAGATGCTTATAAAATATTAACATAGTATTTTTAAAGCATAACTGACGAGCAAAATTATTCTTCACCCCTAATTGTTACAAAAACAACCCCCGTATTTGTATCCGAATACAAACCTGCAGGCTGCTTCCAAAAATTGTATACGTTAACTGTTAGGATTTTTGTGCTCTTTCTTTATTTTCCAACGACACATCAATCGCTTTTGTAAAATTAACCCTCATATAAGAAAGCAACACCCTGCAATGAAAACATAATGTATAAGCTAAAATTGCAACATCTTTTACAACATTATTTTCCAGTCTGTGTGTGTATATTCAAAAAATATAATTTACCTTTTTCGATGCATCTTTTAATGCATTTAAACAACTTCCAGGGGCCTATTTCATAAAGATTACAAGTCTACAAGTTACAAGTTAGTAAGTTAATAGCTTGTAATTACAAGCACTTGTATTTTCTGTTTCAAAAAAGTCTTACGTCCACTTGTAATTACAAGTAATATCTCCTGCAAGCTACAAGCACTTTTACAAGTACGCGCATGCGCACTTGAGTTATATATCTTAACCTCTAAAGTGTGACTGTGTTGTATCGGCGATATATTCAAATTAAAGAATAAAATAAGTTTTGTGCAATGGCGTCGAAGGAAATAAAAAACGCAAAAAAGATCAGTGTTCTACAAAAGATCCGTGATGCCAGGGAAATACTTTTTGGTGCTTTTGCACCCAACATAACAAAAGAAACAAAAGCCGAGAAGTGGAAGGAGATTCACAATTTTGCCTTATCGTTAGGTGTTATTTCCCATGAGAAGGATTGGACACACATTCGAGACACATATTGGCCTAACATTAAAAGAACTACGACAGTAAGTAAATATAAAAAAAAAATTTCCGCAATTAAGACATTCTAAGGAATGTTTCTAACTATTGTGTACATTGCCTAACCTATATAAATTGACCTATTGACGCAATACGCTTCTAAATTTCGTCTGAAGCGTATTACTTGCATAGTTTTTTAATAGCTAAAAATTGTCTCTTTAAAAGGATATTGCAAAAATATGGTGAATCTGAATGTTTTCTTAAATTTTAAATAACTTACGAGTATAAATGGTAAAAAAATTTTTTTCGAATTGCAAGAACTTTAATTTGAAACAAAAAAGTTGGAAAAATTGAAATATTATTTTTGGTAACAAAAATATTTTTGTAAAACATATGAAACATATAATCATGAAGTTTCTATGTAATTTCCCCCAAAAAAATATATATATATATAACTTTTATTCTGATTTGCCTACAGACGAGATGTTTTAAAACTTATTCAACTTTTTTATTACAACTTCAAGTTCTTGCAATTCGAAAAGAAATTGCTTACGATTCATACTCGTAGGCTGCTGCGATACGGAGAAAAAAAGCTTCAAAATAAGCCAAAGAACATTGAAAAATGTTGACTTTTTGAAAGTAGATCAAAGTTATTGTCATATTCCATCTTGCAGTTACAGCCACTTTAATACAATTTTATGTTTTTATTTTCTAAAGCTTATTAATTATTCAAAATTTTCTCTCAATAGGTTAAAGTGGACAACGCTCGTGATACGGGAAAGGGCGGTGGCAAAAAATGTATTTTAACTGCCACTGACAATCTGGTGCTGGACATAATAGGTCGAGATTCGGCAATTTTGCAAGGCCTTGGAGTTCCCTCATCAATGGCAGAAAATTCCCCACCTACAATGCTCCTTCAAAATCAAGAAGTTAGGAACAGAGTCAGTACTAGTGAAGCCAAGAAGAACAATGCTGCTAACAACGAGGACGATATCGATGAATGAGTTGAAAGAAAAACCGCAGGAGGAAAAAGCAGAAAAAGAAAGCTCCGTGGTAAGAGAGAAGATCCTGAATTAAAAACGCTTAAGAGAAAGGTGTTAGAAGCACAATTAGAATATTTAAAAGAAAAGACCATAAATGTTTTATTGGAAAGAGAAAGAATACGAAGAGTTTAAGATTTTCATGAATTACCTTGTTGTAGTAAATACTCCGAATTCTTATTCATTAGCTGACAACTCTGTAATTTTCGATTCACAAAAAAATACGTGAATAGGTTTAAAAGAAAGACTGACCACTTTGTTGTTCTAATAATGTTGAAAGTTTTAACATTGAAGCCTTATACATTATTCGGATAATAAAGTTATTGCACCTTTCACTCATTTTGTTATTCAAATGTTGTACAAAGCTTTAAAGCATTGAATATCATTCGAATTAGTGAGGACAGTCAATGATATTAGAACGATAATGTCCAAATATTCTGTGATATATTACTGTATGTTTACTCTGGACTTTAATTTTTTTCTTTAAACAGTCACAGGTTTCATGCAACATTTATATGAAATATCTACATATAAACATTATATGAAAGTTACATGTCTGTTTAAAAAAGTTTCTCCGTGGAAATGCAGGGTAAGCTTCATTGTTCGATTGATATTCAATGCTTTAAATTTAATGAAACTTACAACGACGTTGTAACAAGTAGGTAGATAAAGGTTTATATTATTTTTTTCTAGCATATTTTCTATTCTGCGCGTTAATTTTTTAATTTTATTTCATATTATTTCATTTATGTCTGCAGTGATATTACCTTTTACGACCAACACTGTGATAAGTATTATGCCAAAAGTGCTTTTAGTATTTTACCAGCAGTATTCTTACTCTTAATTGCTAAATAATCATAGTTATTGCATATTTACGTTTTATATAGTTTTATATTCATTATTCCATTATTATTGTTATTACTTCGTTATTTTTATATTCATTATTTTATTACCTACGAAAAGTTCTTAAACAAAGGAAACTTGTAATTGGAAAGTTTAAGTAATTTTCTTTCACCGTTCGAAAGTTTGTATTTCACTCCAAACAAAAATGGCTGCACCGAAACTGAATCCACGACTTTTCAACGAAAGATGTAGTTTAAAATTATTTTAACTGAATACGCATTATGAATTTTTGAGTTTTATTGAAACCAAGGTTTCACCTAAAAAAATAATGAAGGTCAACAATGAATCTCGGACTTTTGGCTTCCGGAAATAATGATTGTACAAGTTAATATTTGTTTAATCAGCAAAATGTATATTTGTCTTTGAAGTAAAGTATAAAATTTTAAACGTGTAAATGAAATTTACCCACACTTTATTTCGGTAGTGTACTTAAGGTGTTATTAACCAAATAAAATTGTGGAAAAAAGTGCATTAAACCGTGATCTGCATTGTAAGAGAATGATATGCTTTTGAATTGTAAAGAAGTACGCTGAGGTAGCTGCAATATGTATTGTATGGAATAAAACAACTTTATATTGTAAAAATGAAACTCTTTTGAACTTATTTGGTCGAAAAATAAAGTGCTTTGTTCAAAGTTCAACTACCTTGTTAAAAATTCATTTTAGTGGTTAAAAATGTAACTTTTTTGTTGAAAATTCGTTCTTTTTTTGGTATGTACATAGTTTTATAGTTACATCATTTTTGTTTGATTTTATTTGGTAATTAATGTATTGTCTCTTGAAGATTTATCATTTTAGTTAGGAGTTTTAATATTTTGTTGAAAGCTTGTTTCTTTTATTTACAATTAAACTATTTTGTTTAAAAACTCATCTTTTTTAAAGATATTTCAACTGCTTTGACGAAAATGCGTTCTTTTGCATCAACCATTAAACTATCTTCTGAAAAATTGGCCTTTACGGATTTTCAAAACTCTTTCAATCTGTTTGTTCGATTTCAATTCCGCCGCACCTACTGATCCCACATACTGCTTATTATTTTATTCTTAGTTTTTATCTCTACTTTAAGACAGTCTATTTATTCAAATTAATATTTCTAAAATATTGACAAAGAAGTAAGAACAATTAACTTTGAAAAAATACAATATTATTTTATTATTGCTAAAGAACAACGTTTTACAGCTATCATGTATTTTGTTAATAGAAAAGTATATTCTTGCAAAACTTATAAATTGTGATTATTTTAGGAAAACATAAAAGGAAGTGTAGTACAAAACATTTGTATAAATTACGAAAGTTTCAATCAGAAGTGAGAAATCTTGTTTCTTTTTTAAATCTTCACCATTCACTCCATCATTCATTCTGTGGATGACAAAACGCATGAGTTCGTTCAGCCTGTTTGCAGCTATTCTTGCTTCTACAGGATTCTGCTGTTCATTTTCTTCTTCGGCCACAAATTCTTCGTTTTCTGCGCCACAGTTTACAGGTACTTCATCATCCGATTAATCTCCATCAAAATATGGTGCATCGTTTTCGGTGCGAGCGAAATTGCATAACGTGACGCAGCACTTGAAAATTTCGCAACTGTATCATGGGTCGATCACTCGTAAGTGATTAAGGCATGGAAACTTTTCCTTTAATAATCCAAATGCACATTCGATTACTCTCCGTGTTTTTTATGACACCTCAGGAACTGGGCCCATGCTTCGTTCTCGCCTGAATTAGCAGGATCATGCTCCGTGGGTGGAATTAACCAAGGAAGTAATGGATATCCACTGTCTCCTAGTAGTACGCCATCCGCAATGGGTCTCCATCCATTCTGCATCCGTCGATAAAGAGAACTATTTCGTAAAACCCTAGCATCGTGCACCCTTCCTGGCCAATTAGCATCTACATAATAAAAATGGAGGTCTGGCCCACATACTGCCATGCAATTGAGAGAATGATTACCATGTTTGTCGACAAAAGCTCCTTCATTTTCACTTGGGGCACCTACTTTTATTAACGTTCCGTCGACACATCCACATACTATTGGTGACCCTCTAAGTTCGTAAAATTGTTGCACAACATCTTCTACGTTGACAGGCTATGCAACTAATTCATCAAACAGTGTAGTATTGACCGCTGTTACAAATTGACGAAGAATACGGCATACTGTTGATTTTGAGATACCGTGCATGTCACCAACTGCGTGATATTGTCCTCTATTTCTAAGCCAATGCAGAGCCACTTGAACACATTGCTTAGCTGATAATGCACGATTTCTTTCCGTTGCACGTGTTAAATTTGGCTCTAATCTTTCAATTAAATTCGTTACTTTATCGGCACTCATCCGGAATCTCTCATTGTAGTCATAAGTACCTTCAAAGTCAAAATTTACCCTTGGCCGAAATGTTCTTTCACGTCTACGATCTTGCTCATCATCAGAATCAGAAAACCAGACATTCATCAAACCGACGCCTGCCATCGCTGCCTTCAATTTCTGAAAAATAATTAATACAAAATAAAAAGCCCGTTTCAAGTCAGACAGGTTCTGCACTTAAAGTTGCAGAACCTCTCTGGGACGAAATATTTTGTTGTCTACATGAAATTAGACGATACGTATTTTTGCGCTTTTGGAATACAAATTTGTTCATGGGGTTATGAATATTTGAATTTTCTACATTGTTTTTGAAAAAAAAACAATTTTTTATTTAAAAAGTCAACGGCTTTTCTCTTTTTTTTACAAAGAAAACCATAAATACTCAAAGTTGATTTTCTTAAAGAACCCACACTTATGTTTCTTGCCAATATTTTTCTGCATTTGTAACATCATGAGGAAAACAACTTCTGGCAGTTTCGCCACAAAAAATTATAGAAAAAATAAATAAAGACATTTTAGAGTTTCAATTGTTCATTTATACATAAAATTTGAAAAATGGTTTAAACGACTAGAAACTTTAAAGTAATTCCTGCCAAAGAGGGAAAACCTCACATATTTTACTTTTAGAAATATATTTTTCTACAAATTTTTGTTTATATAAATAAGATATTTTATCAGTTTCATGCGGGCTAAACCATTCGTGAGATGAAGAGATTTTTTTGTGACTGAACATTAAATTTTTGGTATGTTTCTCGGAAACGGTGCAAGATATCATAAATGAGTAAAAGAACTGTTTGTAGAACTCTCTTAACTGTATAAAATATTTTCTTAGTATTTTTTCTATGTATTGTTGCATGCAAGAAAAATGCGACAATTTGATTTTATGATGATAGTACAAATTGAGTAAGAAATAATCTGAAAAGAAACCTTAAATATCTCAATTAGGTCGAAATTATTTAATTGTAAAGAAACAATTTTTTAAGTCAAAGCCAAAAATTCGAATACGCATAACAAGGTGCAAAACTTTTTTGTCACAAATCGAGAAAATCCGGGTCAACACATTTCCTCAAGAACAACATCTTGAATCTCGAGACATTCTGCAACTGTAATTATAGAACCTGCCTGATTTAACATACATTCGATTCATGTATATATTACACTCTACACGTAACGGTACACTGTAAAAAATCTTTCGTGATATCAACAAGTAGATTGTAATTTTATAAGTAATTCCATGAGCAATATATTTGTAAATTACAATAACATAACTTCCAAATTGAAATGCAGCCCGGCCAATTTACGTCGCATTCTTTTGGAAGAATGTGGAAACTTACGTTGCCGCTAATAAATCGAATAATTCCCATTATGGAACGATGTAAAATTACAATCATTTTTTTACAGTGAAGGTTCATTTTTATTATATTTTTAATCTCTGAAATATATATAATTCTTTTAATGCATATAAGGCTTAATCAACTTCAGAATCATCCATAATTACATTATATTGATATTATATTTTCATTCTTACCTTTTTTTTTAAATCCAGTGGCGGTGTATCATTCAAACAACAAATCATTAAAATACGGTCACAGGCAACACTTTCTAGCCTTCCGTAACCTATAAATATATGCACTTTTTCTAACGTAAATAAGGCTTTGTCAACTTCAAGATAACCGATAATTATATTTTCACTTCAATAAGAGTGTCTTTAGTTAATCCATTACACAATTTTCTTGGTCAGAATTTGAATAAACTTCCTTCAAACTTAACTTGTATTTACTCTTACCACTTTTACCAAACGGCAAAGACACTCCGAAATTTTTCTACAAATCACAAGTCTACTTACAAGAGGAAACTTTTATGAAACAGAACACTTGTAAAACTGCGCGATATTACTTGTAAAAGTAGTTCCTGTACTTGTAGCTTATAAAAATTAGAAATGGTTTTATGAAACGCCCACTGGTAATACAACTTAAAATTCCTTAGACTCGTACTTGTAATTTGAAACTTGTAGGTTTTATGAAATAGGCCCCAGTACAACAAATTCTTAACGAAAAAATACATGTTCATATAAGAAACAATCTAAATGTTCAGAATGATTGAAAATTGTTTGAGAGCAGACTTTTTCTAAAGTAATTTTTTCAAATAGTGATTAAAACTATTTTTAAAGATAAGTTGAAGTGATTTTAAAAGTCTAAAAAGCCGCCGTGTGACTAGGGATGCTGGGCATCTACATTTATCTTGTAAAATACATTTTGGCTTTTATATGTGTAATAACCTGTGAGAACCATTTGTCCAAATCACATTCATAACGCATGCATTTCGTTCTGTACATAACTGTCATATAATATTAAGTCGCCAATTTATTATCTCCTTCAAATACAGGGACGTGGTGTTTCTGCTAATAAATATTCAAGATTCGAACTTGTGGAAATTCGATTTTATTAAGTTAGTTCGGTTTCTTGAATTTACCAACGGGTTAACATGGCAAGGAATCATGTTCCAACTGCCCCCGGAAACCACCCCTAACGTGAAATATACTTAGTTTGATGAGAAGGTCTTTCAGAATCTTTTCGACTCTGCTATCAAAACTTCTCAAATCTCGAACTTATCTTAGTATATCAGTCACCTGGGTTTTCGACAGACCCAATGCTCTGAGTTATGAAATAACCTACCTTAGTGAACCCATATAAATTCGACCTTATCCAGGTAGATCGGTCACATGATTTTTTTATGGACTCAATGTTGTAGGGAATCAAGGTTTAGTATCCCCATAAAACTACCCTTATAGCAAAATTCGTCTGAATTTGATTAATGGTAGACTATGTACATTTCTGGATAACTGCATCAGGGAAACCCATACAAGTTCAACGTTATCCAGGTAGATCGTTCACTTGATTTTCTTATCGGCTGAATGCTTTAAATGATCAAGTTTTATTAAACCCAAAAAAACTGCCTTATCGTGAAGTTAATCTTAATTTTATTGGTATTACATGACAATTTTGTACAGAACGGGATGCATTTTTTTCGAATGTGATTTAGGCAAATGGTTCTCATAGATAAAAAATCAAAGATAAAACACAGTAGATAAAAGCGAAAATGTATTTTACAACATATATGTAGATCCTCAGTATCCCTATTAACAAAAGTGCTTTTTAGGATTTTAAAACGATTTCAACTTATCTTTAAAAATAGTTTTAATAACTATTTAAAAAAATGATTTTAGAAAAAGTCAGCTCTCAAAAAATTTTCAACCATTCTGGACATTTAGATCGTTCTTTATATAAGAATGGATTTTACTCGTTAATAATAATTTTTGTGCTGGAAGTTGTTCAAAAGCATTAAAAAATGCATCGAAAAAGGTAAATTATATTCTTTGAATATACACACATAGACTGGAAAATAATTTTGATGAGAAATAATTATGCTTAAAAGTACCATGTTACTATTTTATAAGTAAGTTCTATCTATGCATATATCGGCAAAAACGTAGTTTTTCACAAATCGGGAACAAATTTTTCAAATCTAATATATAGGTTTCAAAATTTTGAAGTCTCTTTGCAGGCTATGATAGAATTTCATGACTGATTTCAAAATTCTAAATATTTAATTCAATGACTGGAGTATAATTTTTATAATTAAAAACAATTAGCATTTTCTGTATTTAAGCTCATATTTTTGTTTTACGTTCTCATAATATTTTCAAAGTTTAGTTTAAATTTCACTGTAGACTTCGCATTTTTCAAAACGAAATTCAGCGACTTCAGTACGAGTTTTATGATTTAAAATTCAAAACCGTCTTTTTCATATTATGTTTTTTTAGTTTATAATTCTTTTTTGCGCATTTGGGGTTTTCCTTAAGCTGTGTAAAAAGTTTAAAAGTGATTTGGAATTTTTGGAAACTGAATTGGACAACTTAAATACAATTTTTACAATCAAAATTCGAAAAATACAGTTTCGATATTCTGTATTCGATTTTTAATTTCTATTTTACTTTCTAAGAGTTTTTTTTCAAGTTTATTTCAAATTTCACTATCGACTATGCATTTTTCAAATCCAAATTCTACGATAATTACTTAAAATTGTATTTTGATTCAATTCCAGTATTATGCAATATACAACTTTTATGGCATTTCCGTTTGTTCTCGATGCATAGTATTAATGACAGCGGGCTATCCGCGGCGGCGAGGCCCCCGCCACAGAGCGCAGCTAGTACAAAATATTTATTCGTTCAGTAGACATTTTTAGGATCCAGAAATCCGAGATTCGTCGATCATTTTATTCGAGGGGCTGTGCACTGAGTAATTCTTCTTAATACTACCTCGAATCGAGCATGGGAATCCTTCTGCAATTCAGTAGTAGTCTCTAGCGATCTCCGAGCATTCTTTGAGTAGTCGGCTAGTAATATTGGGAGTATTCGGGAAACCCGAGAGCAGGGTTGGTCAGTTACCCGGAACTCAAGTATTTTCTACGGATAATACGTTTTTGACGTAATATACGTCGAAAACATTAGAAAAACAACCAAAAAACTCCTATAAGTTACGTTTTCAAGATAACCGACTTGTAAAATCAGTGTCTTCAGTGTTGACGCTGCTGAGAAGTACATGACCTCACTTTTTAAATATAATAATTATATATACTATAATTATTATATATTTACCTCGCGCTACGCGATCGGTCTTTGTATCTTCCCCACACTTGCGCACGGAGCTTTTAAAACTAAAGGTCAAAGCATCGACAACAGTAATTTGGTGATTGTGAATTCTCTTTTGTTAAAACTCCTTCGGCTTTAACGAACACATTCTCCTCACGTATCTCGTGCGTCCCATTCGAGTTTGTCTCGGAAATTGTATATGACTTCCACAAATGTACATTATTACAATTCATAAAATGTATTGGTATTAAATCAGGCGTAGTTTCATCGTCTCGTTTAAAAAAAAGTCCATTCTTTGGAAAAAGATTTGTTATTAAACATTTTATTGCAATTTCTGTCGTTTTTTCATAAACTGAATTCGCTCATTTCCAATGTCATTTTTATTATTTAAATGTTTCACATACAATTTACAAAGCAGCCTTACCGTTTTCTAACTTATAAATTATGTCCCTAACCTTAGTGACCCTGACTTTGTCAATTGAATTTTTTAGCTCATCGTGTTCTACATCGCAGTTTTGATGCCCTATTGCTTCATCTCCTAATAATTCACTCAAAGAGCCTGACCAAGCATCTAGAGTTGAGTGTCTAGTTACAACAACATTCCCACGAAGCTTCGATTAATGAGGG
>NC_046665.1:26428914-26434023 GCF_010883055.1 Belonocnema kinseyi | reverse complement strand
CGAGTTATAGCTGATTCGCGTTTTATGCTGAGAAGGTTATCAACCTTCAGTAGGGTTGTGTTAGATGGGAGCTAAAATTTGAATTTTCGATTTTTCAAGAAAATTTAAAAGTTATTAGGATAATCATGCAGGGCGTTCAAAAAGCAACATTTTTCTTCTCTTCAATTTTTTCATATCGTGTGTTGTTTGGCTTCAAATGTTTATTTTCGTGTGTTTTTTGGAATTTTCTAAATGCTATAACGGGTGATTTTTGATTTTATGAAAAAAATCATTTGGATAAATTGTTCATATGTTTTAATACTATGAATATCCATACAGAAAATTGTTGAATTAAAAAAAAAGTGGTCTTAAAAATATTGAAAATTCCGCTCACTTTTTGAACTTTTATCCAAAATAACTGGCTAACGAACTTGACCTTTAGTTTAGGACACTAAAAGAGTGTACCAAAGGCCAATCTAATAGATTAATTTTTTCAAAAGTTATATTAACATCTGTTTTTCGGATTCAGGCGTCTCAAAACGTGGACTTTTGACAAAAACGGGCGGGGGGGGGGGGGGGGGGGGGGGACGTTTTAAACAAATCTAATACCTTCTCTGATGAGAATGTAAAAATAAATAAATTTGTTATAAATAATTCTTTGGTAGTTCTATTTTTTGCTTTAATTGTAAGAATACCATTAAAAACATTAGAAAATTTAATTTTTTAAATTAAGACACGAGGCGAAAAAGAAATTAGAAAACAAAAGTTGTAACGAGAGTGTGTCCACGCAGCGGACAGATTTTTTAAATGTTAATGATGTTTTTTACGATTAAAACTAACACTACGCATCCTATCAAAGTGGTTGATAACAAATTTATAGATCTTTTTCGAATGACCAATTTTTGTTTACTTATCTTCTGCTGTGTTTTGCAAGGTTTGACCGAAAAATTTAATTTCTAGATTTTCCGTTATTTTTTATGAGGTGAAAATTTGTATTTTTGATTTTTCAAGAAAATTCAAAAAGCTTTTATGATAATCTTCTAGGGCATTCAAAAATCAACATTTTTCTTCTCTGACTTTTTTTCATATCGTGCGTTACTTGGCTTAAAATTTTCATTTTTGTGTGCTTTTTGACATTACCGAAGGATTTTTTGAGGTATTTGAATGTAAAATTGTTCCATTTTTTTGTAAGTTGACCTTGAAACAACCATGAAGGCCATCCTCAGGGTCAAAACTAAGGTCATAAGGACAACCGCAGGATTTCACTAGGAGCGGGTGCTAATCTGATGGCGGTTACAGTCTGTAACGGAATCAATTTCCCGCAAGTGTTTTAGCATATTGTTGACATGCAGGGATGCTTTTTAGGACATTAGCGAGTGAAAGCTTGGCACCTCCAAGAGCCCCGATGAAAAGGACGATTAGTTTAACAGAATATTGCAGGTACAATCGTTGCAACTCCTTTATAGCGTCTCGATACCTCTCTTTCTTTTCATTCTCCTTGGCTATAATGTTTTTGTCAGCTGGTGCTGAAAATTCGATAACTGGTTCGCTTCTCGAAGTCAAGAAGAACCATGTCAGGCCTCGATTGAGCAACAGAAACAATTGTCGAGAATACAAAGTTCCAGTATATGCGACACTTCCCATTCTCGACAATTGACTCGATTTCCCTAGGAGTATTTACAGGAGAGATATTAAGATTAATGCCGGAAGAGTGACAGAGATGGTAATAAAGCACTCTTAGTGCCGCATTGTGCCTTTGAATGTAGGTCGTTCTCGCGTGAGTTGGACAACTAGATAGTATGTGAGCTAAATGCTCGGGGTGTGCATAGCACGCTCTGCAGCTATCATCGGAAATGTCTTGGCTCAAAATGTGGCGACGGTATGTTAAGGTAGAAATGACACCGTCTTGACATGCCAAAATGAAACCCACCGTACCAGACTTCAATCCGGGCGATTTAAGGAAAGCAAACGTCAGCTCACACGAAATTAACTGATCCTCCACATTTCTGTGGAAGATACCGTGCATCCTCTTATCGAGGAGCTGTTCACGAAAGTTTTTCTCTGGTGCTTTCTTAATCCGGGCTTTTAGGAGTGATTACTCGAGATAGATAAGATTTGATGCATTTTCCAAAGTCCAAGTGTTTCAGCAGCCTCCTCCGCTGCTTTGTACAGAAACGCTCCTTTGTCCACTTCTTCGTGATTCCTGACCACTTTAAGAAGAGGGTCTCTTCCATTCGCGACTCTATGTGCTGTACCCAGAATAATCCTGTTGTGAAGACATTCAAGACTCAATATTCCGCAAACACCTTGACGGCGTGCGATATACAGTCGCGGTACAGAAGACTTAAGATGCAGCATGCTTTTGTTCATGTGCATAACCGTCGGCTCCTGGGACGGTTGGATATTTTCTCAGGTTAAATATTTTTCAAAAAAGTGAAGGTCATTCCTGAAGTAAATTTCAACGAGGAATTCAATGGTGACCTTCATTTTGACCTTGAAGTTGACCTTCATGGCTTTTTGAAGATCAATTTTGTTTTTTTTTTAATGAAAACCCCCTTTTTACATCTGCAATCGATAGAGCGGAAGATTCTACGTGTAAGGCGCTTTATGAATCATGGATCTATCAAGGACCTTCAGAGAGAACTGGTACCAGATGAACAAAGTTCATCTGGTACAAGAGCTCAATGAAGACGATTCTAATCGTCAGACGATAATTTTCAAAATATTTGGTTCCAGCAGGACGGAGCAGGGACTCCTTACGGTAGGGAGGTTCGAGTATATTTGGATGCTAAGTTCCCTCGAAGGTGGATTGGAAGAAGGGGTGAAATCGAGTGGCCTGCTAGATCTCCTGATCTGACGCCTCTCCACTATTTTCTTTGGGGTTATTTAAAGAGCAAAATATACTCAACGGAACCGCAAAGCTTAGACGAATTGCAGAATCGGATTCTGCAACAGGCTACTTTGATTGATAGGGAGATGATTCGTAATGCTATAACTCATTTTTACAATCGCATAGCTTTTTGTCAAGAAGCTCAAGGTTTTCAGTTCGAACATTTTCACTGAAGCGTGAGAGGCAAGGGGACTCCCGCTAATCGAGCCCCCCGAAACGTGAGAGGCAAGGGGACTCACGCTCATCAAGTACCCCGAAACGTGAGAGGCAAGGGAACTCACGCTAATCAAGCACCCCAAAGGGAACAGAATTTACTACGTCTACGCCGTTGTTCCTGGGTAATGCTAAACGTAAACGTAAACTGCTTGGAAAAACCCTTGAAAAAACCTTGAAGATCATCAACAAAGATCAATACAGAGCTCACCAATGAATTTCTCGTTGAAATTTACTTCAGGAATTGCACTGACCTCTTGGAAAACTTTGTTAATTTCAAGTAACCTCTAACTGACCTTGAACGTTACAATTGACCTATGACTTGGATACTTACCTGAACGTAGAATTTTCCGCTCTATCGATTGCAGATGTAAAAAGGGGCATTCCCATTAAAAAACAAACAAAGTTGACCTTCAAAAAGCCATGAAGGTCAACTTCAAGGTCAAAATGAAGGTCACCATTGAATTCCTCGTTCAAATTTTTTTTAAGAATGACCTTCACTTTTTTGAAAAATATTTTACCTGAGGAAATATCCAAGCGTTCCGGGACTTTTTAGACACCTTGTGTGTGTGTGTGTGTGTGTGAGTGTGTGTGTGCGTGTGCGTGTTGAAACCCTTCAATAGCCCTGTTTTCTATAACCCTTCCGAGAATTGACGCCGCGCCGAAGGTAGGTGTAAAACGGGTTGCGCGGGGTGTGCGGGATCTGCTGTTGTCACTCAAGCGAGCATTAAGGCGTGAACAAACAAATGCGGAGCAGGCTATAATGAGTTTGTTCCCACCCACCGTCAGCACCAAAATCGCGTACCTAGTAACGTGTTCAAAGAATGTTTATAAATGAAAAACGTACATTTGATGAAGAATTTAGTTTACATCAAAATGGTTTTCTGTCAATAAAGCTATGAAGCATCTTTACACTCTATATTTATTTAGAGAATAAGACTATTTCATGTATTTGATTATTCTCGTTAAATCCAGGGAAAATGTAGAAAGGCGGATAACGTAACTGAAATGTAAAAGTTCAAACTGTTAAGGCTAAAGAATTTTTGGTTTGTAGTCATCAAAACTAAGCCACAAACTAATGCAAACAAAATTTAACTCTTTTGAATTTTCAAATATCAAAATTAAAGCTTAAAAAAATTGTCATTAAAAAATTTTACATTGAATCGTTTAATAATGGAAAAGTTTTCATATGGGAACCTTCTAATTTTAATTATCTTTATTTTAATGGCTATAAAATAAACATGATCTTAAAATAAAAGTTTCAAAATTGTAAAGTATCAATTCCACAAACTTTAATTATACAAATTAAATGGTAAATGTTGACAAAGGCCTCCAACTTGCATAATTTTTTTAATAACCAGTCAAAATAAGAAATTTTTAAATATACAAATTAAGTATCGCCAAATTTATCGCTGACCAAAATTCTCGGTTTTTTGAATTTTTTCTCGGACATACAAATAAAAATAGCTCTTACAAGGAGATGATCAGAGTTACGATTTTTTTTAAACTGATGAATTCCCTACTGAGATTTCATTGGATGACTATTAATTTGCCAAAACGTTATAAGGCAATGACTACCCGTTGTTTTTAATACAAAACTCAACGTTTTAAATCAAAGCAAATTGAAAATTGAATTTTTGATACTTCAATTTTCTACAATTTATTTTTCAACTTTTGAAAATAGGTGAAAATTTAAATTTTAATTCTTCGATTTTCAACAATTGAAAATTCAGCTGTTTACAATTCAAGTTTCACATTCATTTAATTTTTAACAGTTGAATATCAAGCAAATTAATAGTCATTCAACGGACTGTCACTAGGAAATTCATTAGATTTAAGAAAAGAAAAAACAACTCTGAACATCTTCCCGTAAGCAACAAAAATTTAATGTATACTAGCTTTTCTAATTGGATGTATATGTTACAGGCAAAGTATATAATCCAGGCATCACAAATAATCCCTCGGTATTGTATATAATGCCTGGTTACTTCAGCCAAAGTACATAACCCAATACTTAGTACATACTT
>NC_046665.1:26419176-26428814 GCF_010883055.1 Belonocnema kinseyi | reverse complement strand
AGGCATTATGTATAATGTCCGGCACGAGATAGGAAAGTTTATATAATCTTTATTTTGATATTGAATAGTATAATCAATTTTCAATTTTCATCAAATTTCGAGTTTTTAAGAAAATTAAAATATAATACGATTTTTAAGAAAATCAACAGGCGACTGCTCAAAAATCATTTTAATAATTTTTTATTTAACAAAAAGTTCTTTGTTTTGTCATTTTTATAAATGCCGTTTTCTAAAGGTTTTCAGATTTATACATAAGGCCTTGAATCAGTGTAAGAATAGTGTGTCCACATTTATACCTGTAAAAATTTTACTCTCGTTTTTTGGCGGTCGATAACCGCTGCCACCTTAAAAATTTGTTTGTTTTAGGGGAAAAGAAATTCCATATTTTTTCAAATAGATCAATATTAACTAGTGCACCCGAACTTTTGAAATTATGATGGAGTTTTAAATGAAAAAGCTCGGGTTTCGGAAAAGTGAAAGAAAATAAGTACATTTTATGAATTTTTTTGTAAATTCAAGCTTGACCGCCTCTTAATGAATGATCAAGAAATAATTCCCATCTAAGAACTTTTAATGTTGACGACGCAACTCCCTTGTATTGTGTCCGGAAATGTTCTACAAAATGCAACATATCAGTTTTATGTAAATAATGTTCATTAATATCAATAATAATGTTTCGAACTTAAATTAACTTATTTTACGATTTACAGGATGAAAAAATGGTTAAAATGAATGAAAACTGTTTAAACAATTGACAAATATCCTGAAAAAGTTACTTTTATAATACGTTAGTTGTGTTCAAAACTTGAGAAAAAAATCGGAGAAAATTGCTTAAACAAAAAAAATGGTTCAAATAATTAATTTCCAAATATGTTAAGTTTGAAATATTATTATTTAAATTCATCAACTATATCATTTATCACATGCCCTTAAAAGAAATTAAACTTTGAACAAAAACCAAAAAAATTTCTACGAAATAGTTAAATTTTCAGAAAACAAATGTTTTCAACCAAATTGATAAATCATCAACCACAAAAATTAATAAATTTTTAACAAAACAGTTCCATTTTCAACCAGAAAAGTTGAAAAAATAGTTAAAATTCTTTTAAACTGCTTTAAATTACTGTAATCAATTGAAAATTCCTTGGAATCTTTTGAAATTCTCTCAAATTTTTCAAATCCTTAAAAATCTTTGGAAACACCTACAACTTTTTTTAAGATTTCTAAATTTCTTTTAAATTTTTTAGAATAACCCTTCTAAATTTTTTTTAAATCTTTGTAATTCCTATAAATTATAAAAAGAAATTGAAAATGCCTTGACATCTGTCTAAACATCCTCAAATGATTAAAATCCTTTAAAATCTTTTGAAATCTCTTGAAATTTTGTTAAGCTTCAGTTTGAATTTTTAAAAGAGAAAAGTTTCAAAACGTTAAATATTTAATGTTTGTAGATGAGAGTTTTGAAAATGAGATCAATTGAAATTCAAAGAAAAAGGGAGAGGAATTAAAGAAAGAAATTAGGCGGGAAATGGCTGAACTTAAGAAAGAGAAAAATGGGAAGAAATCAGGAAAAAGTTAGAAAAGAGGATGCAGTCATTGGAACAAAAACTAGAGAAGCAGGAAGAAAATAAAAAAAATGTAGAGGAGATGCAATGTAGGACGAAGAAACTTGAAAGCTCGAACCGGGATTGTGGTGGGGGCGAGAGGCTGAGATAAATAGAACAAAGAATAGAAAGGAAAGAGAGGGAAGAAAGAAAATTAAACATAGTGATAAAGGGTACAAGATTAGAGGGAAAGGAGCTGAAGGAAGGGGTGGACGAAGTACTAAAAATGATTGATGCTAGAGTAGAGATAGAGGAAATGCGAAATGTAGGTATGGAAAAGCGAAGAGGGGAGATAACGGTACTGGTGAAACTAAAGAAATGGGAACATAAGAGGGAGGTGATGACAAAGAAGAGGTCACTATATGGAAGCCCAGAGATAATAGAGGATGATTTGACATAGGTAGAAAGGAAGATAAAGTATAAATTAAGGAAAATAGCGGAAGAGGAAAGAAAAAAGGGAAAGAGAACATGGATCAGGTATGTGAGAATACAGATAGACGGAGTATGGTGGGATTGGGATGAAGAAAGGAAACAGATAGTAAGAAATGAGGTGCAGAGAAACTAGAAGAGGAAGGAACGGGAGATAGGAAAATAAGAAATAGTAAGGAAAAAATATGAAAAACTAAAGTAGGGAAGAATGGAAGATTTGTTACTGGAATATAGCAGGATTGGAGAGAAAGAATAGGGAGTTTATAAGAAATTTGACACACTGGGATGTAGTAATAAGGATGGAGACGTGGCTAGATGAAAAGGGATTGGAAAGAGTAAGGGGAAGGTTACCAAGAGATTACAAATGACAGATGCAAAATGCAAAGAGGAAGAATAAAAAGGGCAGAGCAATGGGAAGAATGGTGATGGGGGTAAGGAATGAATGTATAACAGAGAAAGATAAGAAAGACACGAAAGAACAAGAAATGATCGAAGAAAATAAAGAAGAGATGAGGCTGATAATTGGTGGGGATTTCAATGCGAGAACAGGAGACAGAGGAGGAAGGTAATGGGGAGAAGAGAGAAGAAGAAAATCCAAAGATAAGGTACTAAATTGGGAGGAAAAACAAGTTTGTAAAGAGTTTGGAGGAGCTTGGATGGTATATCTTAAACGAAAATATAGAAGGAGATAAGAAAGGAGAATCTACATGCTCAGGAGGTGAAAGATGAACGGTAATTGATTATGTGATAGTGGATGATGAGGTAAGAGAGAAGGTTAAGAAACTAGAGGTACGTGATTATATTGATTCGAATCACTTTCCCTTAGTAGTGACATTATGATATGGGGAATAGGAAAAAGAAGGTTAAAAAAAGCAGCAGGGGTAATGAAACAGATATGGGGAATAGGAAAAAGGTTAAAAAAATAGAGAAGGAGAATGTGGTTATTTGATACGCTAGTATGGCCAGTATTAGGTAATGGAGCAGAGATATGTGGGTGGAAAGAAAGGAAAGATATTGAGAGTTTACAAGAAAGGTATATAAGGTGGACACTAGGGGCAGACTGGAGGAAGCCAGGATTTATGGTGAGAGAAGAAGTGCAAAGGGATAAGTTAAGTATCAGAGCGGGAAAAAGGGCACGGAAATTTGAAACGAAGTTGTGAGGGGGAAAGGGAGGGGAGTTGGCGAGAAAGTGTTTGATGGAGGTAAAAGAGAGGAGAGTGAGGTCGATAAAATTAACGAGATGGGCAGAAGAAAAGAGGGAGTTCTTTAACGATAGAGAAATAGAGGACGGGACTGGAGTAAGCTATATAGAATTGGAAAAAAGGGAGTGGGAAAGACAATTAATAGAAAGATGGGGGATGATTGAGGACTCAAAGTAGAATAAATGGTATAAGATGATAAAAAAGGAAGGAGCACCAAAGTATTTGGAAAAGGGATGAGGAGAGAGAAGGTGGACCAGAATAGCGAGATTTAGATTGGGAATCGAGGTAAGGAAGGGGATGTACTGGGAAAAAGAAGAGAACAGAAAGTGTAGAATATGTGAAAGGGAGGAGAAAACATGGGAGCATGTATGGGAAGCATTTAGGAGAGGAATGGAAGATAAAGGAAGCTGGCAAGAGAATGTGTTTAAGATTGTAGGGGAGGATGGATTAGGAGAAGAATGGATGAAGGAGTTGGAGGGTGCTAGAGGAACGAATGAGAGAGAATGAAAGAATGCATGAGAAACAAGGCAAATGAAGGCATAAAAAAGTGAAAGAAAAAAGAAACGGAAGTCGCTTAAATTAGAAGCGTAAAGATTGTAATTAATGATAAGGGAAAGTTAAGTAGACTAAGATGTATTTGCGGTCTCATGCTCTCTCTCTCTCTCGCTTGCACTCTCGCTTTCGTTCGCTCGCTCACCCGTTTGCTAATAAGTCCTAAATTGCGCTATCGCAGAAAATAGAGATAAGGAACTAGATATAAGACTTTATGTAAATAGTTGTAAATAATTGTATATATAGAAAGGATAAGATTGTAATAAAAAATATAAGCGGAAAGATTGTAATGAATGGAAGTCATGTAGACCCTTAGGGGACACATTATGAATAAATAAGAACAATAAGAATAATTTTCAACTCGATAGGATTCAAGTCTTCAAATTTTCAATTGTAAACTTGGAAGTACATATATAAAAAATTAATAATCATTAATAAATTGAATGCGTTAACAATTTAAATGTACGTTTTTCAATTGGGCATTCTCTAATTAAAATTATTTCAGACTGAAATTTAGAAAACAGAAAAATTTCAAAATGTACCAAATTTAATGTTTTTAGATTAGTTAAACTATTAAATTAAAGTGTTGATAGAAATTACTCGAGTTAAAGTTTAACTATTTCTGAAACGATTTTTGTATAAAATTATAAAATTATATAATTTTTTTTAAAACATAATTTTAAATTTGAACGCTTTCAATTTATTTATGATGACTAATTTTTGTAAATAAACTTCGAAGTTTACAATTCAAATATTGAAGACTTGAATCCCATCGATTTGAAAATTATTCATATTTCATAGTATACTATTTTTTTTATCAAATATCGAAAGTTTTGAACTTTTATTGATTCCATTTTCAACTCTCTAATCTACAAACATTTCAATATTAAACGTTTTGAAAATTTTCTGTTTTCTAAATTTTAATCTGAAGATTTTAAAAATTTCAAAAGATTTTAAATATTTGAGGATGTTTTAAAAGATGCCATGGAACTTTCAATTTATTTATATAATTTAAAGGAATTTAAATGAATTTGAACAATTTTAGCAGTTATTTGAAAAAAAATTCCACAGTACTTAAGAAATCTTTAAAAGGTGTCAAGGTGTTTCAAAAGATTTAGAAGGTTTCGAAATGCTTGAGAGGGAATTTCAATTAATTTTAATCATTTCAAACAATTTCAAAGAATTTTAACTATTTTTTTCAACTTTTCTGGTTGAAAGTGGAACTGCTTTGTTAAAAATTCATTAATTTTTTTGATTGATGATTTATCAATTTAGTTGAAAAACTTGTTTTCTGAAAATTTAACTATTTTGTTGAAAACAATTCCAACGTTTTTTTTTTTTCAATTTAAGTATTTTATTCAAAAAATTTTTATGTACAGAAAAATAATCGCTTTAGTTGAAAGTTAATTTCCTTGACTTTTGCCTGACCTTTTTTCAAGAATCCCTGACTTTTTAACATACCTATAGCAAAAATATATAATTAAAAATTTGTCATAAGGACAAATGACCGTGACCTTGGGTCACGGAGTGACCCAAGGACAACCGCCTTCTGCATCTTTCCCGCAAGTGTTTTAGCATATTGTTGACACGCAGGGATGCTTTTTAGTCCATTAGCAAGTGAAAGCGTAGCACCTCCATGAGCGCCGATGATAAACACGATTAGTTTAACAGAATATTCCGGGGACAATTGTCGAGAATATAAAGTTCCAGTATATGCGGCACTTCCCATTTTCGACAATTGACTCAATTTCCCTGGAAGCATTTAGAGGAGCGATTTTAAGGTTAATGCCGCAAGACTGACAGAGATGGTAATAAAGCATTCTTAGTGCCGCATTGTGCCTTTGAATGTAGGTCGTTCTCGCGTGAGTTGGACAACTAGATAGTATGTGAGCTAAATTCTCGGGGTGTGCCTGACACGCCCTGCACCTATCATCGGAAATGTCTTGGCTCAAAATGTGGCGGCGGTATTGTAAGGTGGAAATGACACCGTCTTGGCATGCAAAGATGAAACCCTCCGTACCAGACTTCAATCCGGGCGATTTAAGGAAAGCAATCGTTAGCTCACAAGACATTGACTGATCCTTCAGATTTCTGTGAAAGATACCGTGCATCCTCTTATCGAGGAGCTGTTCACGAAAGTTTTTCTCTTGTGCTTTCTTAATCCGGACTTTCAGGAGTGAGTACTAGAGATAGATAAGAATTGATGCATTTTGCTCACCCCTAATACTGAAGTCAAGTCCGAGTGTTTCAGCAGCCTCCTCCACTGCTTTGTACAGAAACGCTCCTTTGCCCACTTCTTCGTGATTCCTGACCATTTTAAGAAGAGGGTCTCTTCCATTTGCAACTCTATGTGCTGTACCCAGAATAATCCTGTTGTGAAGACATTAAAGACTCAATATTCCGCGACCCCCTTGACGGCGTGAAATGTACAATCGCGGAACGGAAGACTTAAGATGCATGCTTTTGTTCATGTGCATAACCTTTCTTGCCCCGATATCAAGGGATCTCAGCTCGTTCTTCGTCCATGGAACTACTCCAAATGAATAGAGTAGTACCGGGACGGCAAGCATGCTCGTTACTGATACTTTGTTCCTCGCCGACAGTTCGGATGACCAAATCTGCCGGATGAGATGTTTGTATCTGCTTCGGAGAGTATTCTTTATAGATGTCACATCCTGAATGCGGCTCTGTGACACGCCCAGGTATGTATAAGTCTCTCCAGCGCAAAGATGTATGGCGCTTCTATCAACGAGCTCAGGATCTTCAGGGATGCCATTAAGTTTACCTCGCTTCAAATAAACCTTGGCGCATTTGTCTAACCCAAATTCCATTCCAATTTCCTTAGTATATCGTTCGACAATCCTTAGAGCTAGATGCAGTTGCTCTCTGTTTTTAGCATAGATCTTAAGATCGTCCATGTAAAATACATGAGTAACCTTGTACTTTCGATCTGCAGGTTTGCCGCACAAGTACCCGTCGGAATGGCGAAGTGCTAGAGATAGTGGCAATAATGTGAGGCAAAAGAGGAGTGGGCTAATGGTGTCGCCCTGAAAGACACCTCTCTAAAAGGTGACCTTGTTAGTTGTCACACGATTTTTTCCAGATGAGATAGTAAATCTGGTTTTCCAAAGTGGCATCAATCTCTCTATGCACCCAACTATTTGCGGATGAACCTTTTAGATTCCCAAAAGACAGATGATAAGTCTATGGGAGGTCGAATCGAAAGCTTTCCGATAACACAGGCAGACAAAAAAAAAGTGGTCTGTCCGGTAGACTAGACTACCATATTTATATGTTTTTGGGGTCGCTGATTTCGAATCCGGGGTCCAAAAAACCCAATCAGGTCATAGTTTCCCAAAAAATGCAAAAAGAGGCGTAAAAACGACGAAAACAGTGTTTTTTCGTGTATATTTTGTATAAAAACAAAAGATTTTCATGTCCGGTCGACTTTACAACCATATCTATATGTCTTTTGGGTCACTGAATCTGAATCCGGGGTTCAAATAACCCTATCAAGTCATTGTTTTCAAAAAAAAAGCAAAAATATACGTAAAAATGAGGAAAACAGCGTTTTTTTGTATATTTTGAATAAAAATTAAAGATTTTTATGTTCTGGCATCTTTACAACCATATCTTCATGCCTTTTGAGTCGCTAAATCTGAATCCGGGGTCCAAATAACCCAATCAGGTCATAGTTTCCCAAAAAATGCAAAAAGAGACGTAAAAACGACGAAAACAGCGTTTTTTCGTGTATATTTTGTATAAAAGCAAAAGATTTTTATGTTCTGGCAACTTTACAACCATACCTTCATGCCTTTTGGGTCGCTAAATCTGAATCCGGGGTCCAAATAACCCAATCAGGTCATAGTTTCCCAAAAAATGCAAAAAGAGACGTAAAAACGACGAAAACAGCGTTTTTTCTTGTATATTTTGTATAAAAACAAAAGATTTGTATATCCCGTCGACTTTACAACCATATTTATGTCTTTTGGGTCGCCTTAAACATACAAAGCCCAAGTCAAAGAAGCCAGAATTCATAACCCTAAATCTGTCAAGCCCAAACTCAGAAATTCTTGAAACACATATCCTGAATTCATACAGCGTAATGAAGCGCAAATTGTCAAAAATGACAGCAATTCTATCTGTTAAAAATGTAAAACTTCTGCCGCGTTTTACATACGTTAAATAAAGGTTCAATGATCGATAGACCGGTCAAGCACTTCATATTTAAGAGGCTGTAAACATCCTTCTTTTCCCTTAACTTCCAAAGACCTACGAACTCACGGCAATCCATCTCATAAATCCTTAATGTACTCATCAATACCCACGAATTCCAAACCGCACTGAGAGAAATCGGTAGAGATTAATTCACGGAACGGCTCCTCGATCTAATAACTAGCTTTCGCCGTGAAAAGACAGCAAGGAATAGAGATACAAGGTCACGCTTTCGTGCGAGAACTGTTTTCTCAGAAGCTTCGACTTGAGAGGGAAGGTGTCGAAGTTTCACGCGTTAGGCCACGCCCCTTTGTTCGCTCAAGTCTCCAGCTCATCACTTTTAGATCAAACAACGAGAAATAAAATCGAGCGCGATTTATATTCGCGTGGCTATTTATATCCGGTAACTATAACAGTGATCCAACGATCAACACAGTTATCGCACGTAAACAGCTCACTAATTCCAACCAGTCAACTACTATTGAAGCACATCAATGCCAAAAAAATTCAGATGCATTTTGCTATATATGTGGCAAATTTGATGTGCCAGTATATCGTAGATCATTTAGTGATGACCTTAAATCAATGTATGAAGACTATTTTGGTACAAAAGTCCAAAACGAAACTGAAAACTGGGTTCCTCATAACGTTTGTGGTGCATGTTTTCAGTCACTTACTCGTCACAAAAGTAATGAAGGCAATAAGAAAACACCCAAAATTAGAAAACCAATGATATGGAGGCAGCCTTTGCGAGAGGAAGACTGCTACTTCTGTATGACCAATCTTAATGGAATAAATAGAAAAAATAAAGGTAGTGTCAAATATTCTGATGTATCTAGCGTCACAAAACCAGTGGAAGATAACGATACTTCAAAAACCTTCAGGAAATTGTCAGTGAGCAGAGAGACGACTCATACGGTTAAAAACGATGACGAAATTGATCGTAACAGTGACGAAAGTATTCTGAAAAATGATAAATATGATGATTATGACGAAGATGGTAATGAATATTATAACGATGAATACAACGATGAAGATGAAGAACAGCACCTTCCACATAGCGAAATCCGTGGTGCTCCAGAGTTATTTACGTTGGCAGAATTTAATGACTGTGTACGAGATCTAGGACTTGCTGAAGATGGTATGGAATATTTAGCTTCCATTTTCAAGAAAAAAAATTTGTTTGTTGAAAAAATAAAAATAAGTTCTTGTAGGAATAGAGAAAAAGGTTTCAGACAATACTTTAAATCTGAAGTTAATTAAAAGGGAAAATTAGTGTACTGTGATAATATTGATGGGTTGATTGAAAAGATGAAACCTGATATTTATAAACCAGAAGATTGGAGACTATTTATTGATGCTTCCATGCGCAGCCTGAAAGCAGTATTACTGCGCAATACTAATGTTTATGCTCCAATTCCTGTTGCACATTCGACGGAATTGAAAGAAGGCTATAGTATTCTTAAACTTCTTCTGGAAAAAATTAACTACTCAACGCATGAATGGAAGTTGTGTGGAGATCTGAAAGTTCTTTGGATTTTATTAGGACAGCAATCAGGGTTTACAAAAACACCCTGTTACTTGTGTTTATGGGACAGTAGAAATCGCATCAAGCATTATAAAAAAAAGAAATGGC
>NC_046665.1:26411969-26419076 GCF_010883055.1 Belonocnema kinseyi | reverse complement strand
TAATAATATTCATATTATATACACCTGAAAAACGTAACCTCAAAATCGACTCATGCATAAAATTAAGAATCACGCGAAACATCAAAATCGCCAATTTCTTTAATTTCTTTCAAATGGGGATTGAGATATAAGTATAAGATCGCCGAAGTTTTCCGAAGCTTACATATCGGCAATCATTGTTGAAGCATAAAACCTGAGAAAACCGAAGTTCGAATCGTGCATTTTCGGCTTACATGCGAACTTACAGTGGTAATCATGCACCTTCTGTTTAGCGGCTCCTGAACTGTAGATATGGTGGGGATAAATTTCATCCATGATATGGCAGCTCTGGTTTTTAGTTGATTCATTAATCGTTCGACAGTTATCTGGTGCACTCCTACCGACATCAGCAAATGATTAAACGGTCCGTCGTGACCAAACCGCCGACTTGGCGAACAATCGTTTAGCGGCCCTGATTCCTACCGAAGGAATTAGGATGTTTCAAGTCTAAAGTAACGAATTAAACGCGCCCGATTTCGGGTCCGACCGCGTGCGGATGCGACGCCATCGTCGGTTTATCATGAGCGTGCAATAATACCCAATCGGCAGGTAATAAATACCTTTCATTGTGTCAGTTGATAAATAAATCTGGGTTTTTTATGCCGTTACAGGCTTTTTCCCATAAAACGTGGTTTTCATTTATAGTTCCTTCAATGAACGGAATGATATTGAGAATTAAAATGTTAGATTACCGGGATCGTCGGGTTGGGAAATTCGAAGTGCTAAATATCTAAAAATTCTAAATAAGTCGCTGAACCACCTAAGGCTAGGCAACTCAGTAAAAAAAAATAATTAGTGATAAAATAATTGTAAATTTGAGACTTTTTGTGACTTATCGAAATAGTTCCCAGTTAGTCAAAAAAATACAATTTATTATGGTAAGAGCAAATTAACAAACAAAAGTAATTCAGAATTTCCACAGATTTTCCATTTTTAATTTTCCTGACTTTACCCTGACCTTTTTTCAAAAATCCCTGACTTTTCGACATACCTATACCAAACTCTTAGCAATAGTTTACTGTTCATATAAGACCAGTTAATTAAAACTACATAATGATTTTCCAATAACAGTTCGCCGTACAGTCTTACGCGTCAAACTCAAACTGCGCGGTCAAACCAACAAAATGGTGGAATTAAGCAGTTGCGTGATTTAAACGAAACAGGGCCCTCAAGTGGCTAGACTCCGTATTAATTAGATCATGCTTAACGCTGCTTCTCTACGTCTACTACACGTCTAATTTGTAAACAATAACAGACCTGCCCATTCCTGTACGGGCGAGTCCGACAACACAGCGCGCGGCGTGACTCCAGCCAGCCGAGAGGTGCCGAGCATCAACGAACATTTTCTGGCAGCAGTCTATTAGTGGCGCAGCGTCGACCGGCGCGCAATAATATGTAATCTGTATGAATTGATACGACCCTATCCGTATTCGACGATTGGTCAACCTTTTTAAAAAAATTCCCTGATCCATTTTCAAAATTCACTGACTTTTCACTGATTTCCCTGGCCATTTTTTCGTTCCCTGACTTTTCAAGGATT
Source organism: Belonocnema kinseyi (assembly GCF_010883055.1). NCBI lineage: Eukaryota > Metazoa > Arthropoda > Insecta > Hymenoptera > Cynipidae > Belonocnema > Belonocnema kinseyi. The sequence goes on along the minus strand of NC_046665.1, from coordinate 26,417,497 downwards.
TCAAGGTCTTTGGCAACCCTTTAATTTTTTGGAGATTTGCAACTTTGAGCTCATTAAAATTCTTATATTTGATATAAAATGTTTATTGTCCAATCTGTCCTACGTATTTTTAATAAAATAACAAAATTCCTCAAAAGGCTATCCCGCGACGTTATCTTGAAGTTTAACACGCATTTATAAGAAAAAAGACGTTTCTAAAAATTGCATTCAGAATCTTCAATATTAGGTGAATCGAGTTGAAACTTGAATTAACTATTACCTTATCTACTTGAAAAGTGTACAAAATGTTGAATACTTAAGACAAAAACCGCAACTTGCTGGCATTATTTAAAGATATTATTAAAAATAATATTCAAAGGCATAATCAATTATGTTTATCTACTTGAATTATTAGCACACAATAATTAAAAAGTTGAAAATAAGTTTAAAAATTCGGAAAATCCTGCATTTAAAGGGCTTTTGAAACACATTGTAAACTATATTTAAAAAAGAATTAAGATAAAATCAAAAGTGAATTTTTTTTCAAAAACTGAGTTTAAGCATTTGTTTTTGAAAAATACAAAAATTTTTTAAAACGTTTAATTCAACTTTTTTTACCTGTATCTTACTATGAATAATAAAAAATATATATACATCTTAATATCTTTGAAATAAAAAAAAGTAAGGAAAGTTCAAAAAATGGAAATATCGCACTCAAATAAAGGAGAAAATTTATTATACACTTTGCTTGGTCTCTTCTGGGCATTATATATAATGCCTGGGCAATCTGTATGATAGAGAGTATTACATACTTTTTTTTATTTCTGAACTTATTTTCACACGAAGCGCCACATCAAGTTGAAAATTTGGGATAATAAATAGGAAGCACTAAGAAAGATGGGTCCTAAATTTTAATAATGCTGACAAAAGAAAAAAAATTATTTACAACAAAAAAGTTTTTTCATGATTACACAAATTTAGGAACCGACCCATCATTCTTAGTGCTTCTTTTTAGTATCGAAAATTTTTAACTCTTCGTGTGAAAATAAGTTGGGAAATAAAAAAGTGGCAGTAAGGTAGAAATTTGATCACGTAGCCCACTCGTCACATGGCCTTACTCGCGTTTTTTTCGGTGCTGCTGTTAAAATTAAAACTGAATTTTTTTTAGTAATTAAACGTTTTTTATTTATTTTTGGAAGAATTCGACAAAAAATATTTAGGGACTGCCCAAGCTCTTTAAGAAATATACAAATTGCCTATTTTTGATAAATAGGCATTCATATTACATTATTTGCTTCTGCTGCTTTTATTTGAACAGATTCTCGCATAAAACTTTTCCAGGCGAATGAAATACGACGTAGGGTGGCCAACATTTCACGCCAAGCCCAAGTTCCCTCCTCAAATTTAACAAAACAAGAAAAAAAACCGCAATTAAAGAACTCAATCGGAATAAAGACATCATAATATTACCAGCAGACAAAAGCAACATAAGAGTAATAATGAATAAAGACGACTATAACAACAAAATCATGGACCTTCTAAATGACATTCTAAATAACATTCCACGCAGACCGATCGTCAGCGCAATAAACTCACCAAATTACAACCTAGCTGATCGATGCATTGATACAAAAGATTCACATTCAACCGCAAGACATCATAGTGAGTTTTGACATAGCATCTCTCTTAACGAAAGTATCAATTCCTGATACAATTCATATTACTAAATCTTTTGCAAACTTCCCCTCTGAGGTCATATCTTTGATAGAATACTGTTTCAATAATACTTACTTCTCATTCATTAACCAATTCTATGAACAAACCTCAGGAGCAGCAATGAGATTCCCAATCTCACCTGTAACAGTTATCGTCTTTATGGCACATCTAGAAATTAAAATTTTTAACCAATTCAAGCATAAACCGGGGTTTTGGATCCATTATGTTGATGACACTTGTCATCTGGCGACATGGACTACTTGAACTAAATATTTTTTTCAATTTCATCAATCGATTACATCCTAATATCCAGTTAACCATAAAAATTAAACAAAACGGAAAACTGCCTTCTTGGACGTTCTAATTTACAAAAAAACTGATAACACTTTAAGACATGAAAATTACAGAAAACCCACCCATTCAAACAAATACATACATGCCTCCTCCTACCACCTACCATCACAAACACAATCGGCCATAAACTCCCTGGTATACAAAGCTGTCTCTATAATAGATAAAGACTAATACAGAACGATTACATAAACAAACAGGCTAATAAAGCAATAAAAAAATATACTCAAAAAAACAAGTCAAGACAGCCTACTAAAGGAAGAGAGAGAAAAACGACCACCATCCTACCCTGCATCCACGTTGCAATAGAACAAATAGGAAGAATTCTCAAGAAATGCAACATCCAAACCATATTTAAACCGCCTGCGAAAATAGGACAACTAATAAATAACCCTAAAGACACAAAGGCACTCCTCAGTGATCCTGGAGTTCATAAAATCCCTTGTTCTTGCGGCAAAGTCATTATTGGAGAAACCCAGAGAGCGGTGAGCCAACGTATAGAGGAATATGAGAGTAAATTCAGGTTAAAACATTTCACCAAATCTGCACTAGCTGAGCATTATCTCGAAACGAGACATAACATTTTATTTAACAAAACAACCGTCATCGCAAAAAAACACAATATCTTTCCAAGAAAACATAGAGAAGAAATCGAAATCTTAAATCACCCTAATAACATTAATACGGACAATGCATATAATACCAATCCGATTTGGCTTTCCGTCCTCCCTGATAAAAAAAAAACTTGATCGACCAGTCCCCACGGTGGGGCGATCTGGCCAATCTTAGACATCGTAGAGCATAAATAAGAACACCATAATCTGATACCTCAGTTTTAGGTTAGCCCTAAAGAAGTGAACTTCAATATTCACGAAACTTCGGCAAAATTCGTTGTTTTTTTCACGTTTGGAACCTGAAAAATCTCTTTTTATCCTTCCCATCTTATCTTATTTACTCAATTATTTATGGATTCATTTATTATTTGAATTTTCGAAATACATACGTACCGTCTATTTGCAGGTATTTGTAGTTGCCAGATTAAGCACTCGGAATAAATTCGAATTGGAATTTTTACCACAGTGACTACCATTGAGGAACTATTCGTGCAAAAAAAAAAACGTGTTCATCATTGTACGCAATAATGGTCCAGTCGTCAGTGCAAGGTAGTTCCTCATTTTGTTTTTGTTTATTCGGTACAGATAATAAGTTCGATTATCAAGATGTAAAAAATCTATAGCTTTATATCATAAATAGTTCACGTCAAGTTTCTATAACTGTCGTGGTTGCATCTTCAGACGGAAACAGTAGACTACTAATGGCAATGAAAATCAAAAATTTTTTAGGAATAAAAGACTTAACCATAACCGGTGAATTAAAACGCAAAATTAAAATGATGGCTTATATCAAGTTCGATTGTAATGCCTAAGAGATATTTTATTGTTTCAGTGGCTCAAATTAAAGTATTTGGTACTGCGTTTTTTCTTACAGATGTGGAGGGCATGGTTGAGCAAAATACCAAAGTACACAGTGGTAAAAAATGTTATTACGAGAAATGCGTGCTAATGTGTAAAAGTAAATGCTCCCTCTCTAATAAATGCTATCCTTGAAATCAAAATAAAGCACCCGAAACGTTAATAACCTGCTTATTTAGTAGTAAAACGTGAGAGAATTTCTTTCGATAGTTGCGATCTATGAGGTCAACGCACTGTAGCATGGTAAAATTTTCCATGTTAGCGTGTAATCGTCGCATTTCACACGTCCAGATACAATCAAAAGTTTCAGTAGCTAAGTTTAAGTGCCATGAATCTCTCAAATTTCCTCGAATAAATTTTTTGACTGCTTCATTTGTGTGACAAGACACCAACCTTTCAGCTCCAAATTTTGTGTTTGATAGGGATACGGCACTCCGAACTACAATGAACTCATTGGTATTCTAAATTGTGCCAAACTTGATGCTTATGCTGCGCTGCAAAGTTTTGGCATGGGTGTGTACCTAAGTATCGCAGAAGACATTGATTTGCAATGCAATACAGAAAACGAAGATTCAATTTTTGACAGTGGTGACTTAGACGATGAAGAAAGTCTTGAGGAAATGGGTTGTAGTAGTAAAGACATTCTATCTACCTCTAATGTGGATAAATGTATATTAACTCCCACAAGTCTAACCATTAAATAAAGATAGCCCTTTTACTGAAGTAACGCATTCTAGTGGAAGAAAAACTATTGTGCAAAAGTCTTCATTTTGGTTGGTTTCTAAATGAAGGAACATGGCAGTTGAGTAGTGATAGGCTTCAAAGAGTTCGTTAGACTTATGATGACGAATGTAAAAATACCTTGCTGGCAGGGCTGAGTGGAAGATGTAAACAGTGACGTCTGGCAAAGGTGGCAATTTTTATAGTTCATTAACGTAACACGGATAAGCTTGGAAACCTATGTAAATGTAGGATATGACATTAGAAATGAGCCGTTCTCTCGAAGAACGGGTTAAGTCGAAAAATGTCGTTTTGCGATCATTACATTCTTAAAATTTACATTATTTCATGAGTAGTAACTTTTATTTTAGCGTACAGTATTATGTTTCCCATAAAATTTATAGTATTCAATAATTAATTTCGACCGGTCGGAAGGAATTAAACATTAAATATTAATATTTATCAGCGTATTAATAAATTAATACTTAAGGGTGTTGGTTAAATCCGACTTTGAAATATTTCTTTCATAGGTACGGTACTGACTCAATATATATTTTTTCCGAAGGATTTGCGAACAAAAGAAAGAAAAGTTGTCGAATATCCGTGGTTTTGCGAGATCCTTGGATAAATAAAATGTTGAAAAGTCAAACAAAATTGTGAGGAAATGATTATTTTCACGACAAATATGAATTTTGCGAAAGATAGAAATCAGCGGGTAGCAGACGACAGCATTTGAACGCTTAGAATCGTTTGCAAATTTATTGCTGTACTCGCAATTCTGACATAATAGAAGAATTTTCGAGATACACTCAAGGTTTTCAAAGGGCCACGCATTGATGATGTTGGCCCTAAATTTTGCGAAATACGTTGCGAAATGAAGAAAAAGTCAGACAAAATTGACATGCCCTGTGTGTGCCTTGTAACTGTATTTGTGATCAGCCACCAGGCTAGCTGTCAACTTCACGCCATGTCCCGATACCGTGCATTGGTGTGAAGTTGACAGCTAGCCTGGTGGCTGCTCACAAATATAGTTACAAGACACACACAGCATATGTGAATTTTGTCTGACTTTTTCTCCATTACGCAAAGTATGAGCAAGTTTGAGCGCGCCTAAGGCGCGGGACTGTTGGTTCTCGCGCTTCGCGCTCGATAATGTATTTACCTCGCGCTCGGCGCGCAATCTTTGTATATTCTTTCAGCTGCTCTAATAATGATGCATAATATTCACCAGTGATTGTTTTACCCTTTTCCAAGTAGTCAATAAGTATAATTCCACGTGCATCCCAAAAA
>NC_046665.1:26387858-26411869 GCF_010883055.1 Belonocnema kinseyi | reverse complement strand
ATCTAGTCGGGAGTGGTGCTGACTGAAAACAGATGATTTGGAGCGATTCGCGCGCCATATGTTGGTCATTCTAAGGACTTATTGAACTACCCTCGTACATTCTCATCACGTATCTCGTGCTTCACACTCGAATTTGTATTTCAACTTGTATATTATTTCCAGAAATGTATATTATTACAATTCATAACATGCAACTGAATTTACTCATTTTCAATTTTACTTTTACGATATAAACGTAGCACATACGGTCTACAAATCAGCCTTACCTTTTTTAACTTCTAAAATAAATCCCTACCTCAGTGACCCACAAAACTTCGATTACGAGGGTTTGAGGGCGATTAGTTTCAACCAAGAGTCATAGCTGGTTAGTGTTTTATGCTGAGTTCAACCAACCTTCAGCAGCGTTGTGTGAGATGGGAGTTCATTTATCATTTTCACATTCCCGACCTACAGTGGGAAAAAATGACATTTTTGGTACAAAATAACGTACAGCCCACAAATGACTATTCAATTAGGTTTTCAATTTTTTATAAATAAACAAATATGACGAAAAAATGGCCATTTTATCTATTTGACGTTCACAGTGCTCGTCAATAACAGGAAAAGTGTTGAAATCGCCTAATTTTCATAAACTAATATTAGCTAAAGATGTTCCAATATTATATATTAAGCAACAACATTTTTTATAAAGAAATTATTTTCTGAAAAAATGTTTTCTATGATTTTCCATAATCATGCGGTTTTTCTAATTATATTGCAAGACATTTGAATGGAAATTAAGATATTAAACAAAAATTCTCTTAAGATTATAATTCTTTTATATTATTAACCAATTTTATGAACAAATGCAGTTATCAGGCATTTTTCGATAGAAAAATTCGTTTTTTTCGATGTACATTTTTTTTAATTCGGAACTTTATAATACTTTTAGCAAAATTTATAATTTGTTTATTAATCTTATGATCTTTTTAACTAATTTAATAAACAAATGCATTATTCGGGCATTTTTCGGCAGAAATATTCCATTTTTTCAATGCCAGTCTTTTCAAATGGGAACTTGATGAGAATTTCAGCAACATTCATGATAAGTTGATAAATTTGATTATTTCTTTAAACAAAATTTATAAACAAATGCATTAATCCATTTGTTTATTATATTTCTTTTTAAAAATATATATATAATTTATCAACCAATTATGAATTTCGCTGAAATCATCATAAACTTCCTAATTAATGACAAATCGAAAAAAAGGAATTTTTCCGTCGAAAAAATGCATTTTTACATTAAATTTGTTTATAATGTAAACAATTAAAATCACAAGAGAATTTTTAAAAAATAAAATTGTTTCGATTCCAATTTCTTGCAACATAACTTGAAAAAACGTGTATTTATGGAAAATCGTAGACAAAATTTGTTCAACAAATAATTTTTTGATAACAAATTTTTTTTGTATATTGTCTAATATTGGAATATCTTTAACTAATGCAATTTTATGCAACTTCAGTGATTTCAACCATTTTCCTGTTATTGACGAGCACCAGGAACGTCAAATAGAAACAAGGCCATATTTCGGTCATTTTTGTTTATTTATAAAAAACTAAAAAACCTCATTAAAAAATCAGGCTGGACAACTCTCTTAGAAATCTTATCAGCTTTTTTTCCAACTTTTTTTTATCAAAATCAGTGAAGATTTGTGGACTGTACGTTAGTCTGAACCAAACAAGTCATTTTTCTTCCCAACATGCGGCACTCCTTTAGGTACGAAACCAAAAACTCTTTTTTTAGAATAATCTTGTAGGGCATTAATAAAGAAAAATTTTTCTTCTCTTGACTTTTTTGCATATCGTGTATTATTTGGCTTAAAATGTTCATTTCACTGTGTTTATTGGAATTTTGTAAATGCTATAACTCTGGGAAATTTTGCTTTTATCCAAAAAAAGTCATTAGGATAAATTGTTTCCCTTTTCGAACACTATGGAATATCCGCAGAGAAAATTTTTGAATTTTGAAAAAAATGGTCTCAAAAATATTCAAAATGTGATCACTTTTTGAATTTTTATACAAAACGCCTGTCTAACGAACTCGACCTTCATTTTAAGATATTAAAATAATTTACTAAAGGAAAATCTAATCAGTCAATTATTTCGAAAATTATCGTGCTAACAAAAAACCCATCCACGGACGGACAGACAGATAGACAGACACATTCGTAAAAACCTGTTTTTCGAATTCAGGGGGTCTCAAAACGTCAATATTTGATCAAAACTGGGGTGGGGGGGGGGGGGCAAATTTTACACAAATCTAATACCTTCTCTGATGAGAATGTAATAATTCAAAGTCGAATTTAACCAACAGCCTTAAGCCGTTTTAACGGAGAAGGACTGAAAAAGTCTTCAGAAGATGCGTAACGTAGGATAAAGTGACAGTACTGCCATAATTTTATTTCAAACTGATTATACATTATTACAATTACATTTATTGTGCAGGAATAAAGAATAACTGCAGGAACACACAGGACGCCGTAACTACTGCGCGCGATCGGGTCGCCACGGACTTGCTTCTATACCGACTGAGTAAGAGTATCCATTTGTTTACATTGCTGGAATCTTCGCATACATATAATAGAGGCGCGTAACGATGTAATCATTCATACATTTTATAAACGATCTACATCGTCTTAGCCATTTTTCTAGAGAACGGCTCAAACAGCACCTGCGCAGTGCTATTTTTTACAGGAAAAAGTTTGAAACAAAAATTGGACTACTTCCAGAGATGCATGTTTTCATTATTACATGATTTTTTGACAAAATTGATAGATTCCGAGAAAACATCGATTACAGAAATACCTGTACAATAAAAACCTGTTTTTCTTTACAAGTAATTTTCTCGAAAATTTTCAAAAGACAAAAGATACTCTTTAACGGGTGCACCCCAACATTAGTAAGGAACATTTTATTGAAATGTTTACATTAACCAACTTATGCGCATTTTTCCTTCCCTTTCCAATTGTTTCTTTCACCTGTTGTATCTTTTATCTTTAGCAACTCAAAAGATGGTGTTCTCAAAATTACTACATATAATAGTGTAACAATAGTCTAAATCCTGTGTAAGAAATTGGCGTCAGAACTTGGAGGTAAGATAATAACTTATTCTGCTATAAACAACAATAAACAAAGTCACATTCTCAGCTTCTAATTATCCTTTAAGGCTGTAATAAAGCTAAATATTATTCTAAAAAATTAAATAACAAGATTGCTTCACTTCAACATTTCCATTATTTATTGTTGTCAAACTTTATAGTTTTACGTTGAAATGTGTTGGATCCTTAGTACCGTGACTAAAATCAATTTTTCGCACGCGAGGGGGTCGTCTCACATTTTTCGACGGCCACTCGCGTAGACGTAGATCCGTAGACGGTTTTACTGCTTGTAGCAGAATCTGCATTATTCGTTCTTCGTAGTGAATTTGTTAATGCGGTTCTGTAATATACATTCATGCAAACTCCTGTTAAGAAAAAACAAGAATCCAATGACCAAATTTAGACCACAACGAACAAACAAAAACAAAAAACTCCTGTTGTAATCTAAAAAAATAAAAAAAAATAAAACAATAATTTTCGGACAAAAATAAACGAGGAAAGAAAAATGAGAAGGCAGCCAACCACACACCCCCTTCCTTCTTTTTTTCTTTATTTCGTCTTTTATGTTTTTTTTTATCTTTAAATTACAATAAAATAACATTCAAAATAAAAATACACAAAAAATAAATAAAATTGCATTATCAACGTTTCGGTACTTGTACAGTACCCTTATTAAGACAAGAAAAATCTAATACTTATAAATTCATGGCACGCAAGAACCGGTGCTCTCTCTTTGATACCTGAGAATCGAATGAGGGTCAGTAGGCCAATCTATTCTAAACAGAATATAAATATCTGTCACAATTACATCAGAAATAGAGAAAAGAAAGAAAGAGCACCTGTTCTTAGGTGCTGTCAATTTCTACCTATTAATGCAATTTTTTAATCTATTTTTATTTTGAATGTTATTTTATTGTAATTTGATGATAATAAAAATAAAAAAGACGAAAGAAAGAAAAAGAGAAGGGGATGCGGTTGGCTGCCTTCTCATTTTTCTTTCCTCTTTTTTATTTTTGTCGGAAATTATTTTTTTTTTCAGGTTACAACAGGACTTTTTTGTTTTTTTGTTGTGGTCCAAATTTGGTCGTTGGATTCTTGTTTTTTTTTTTTAACAGGAGTTTGCATCAATTTTATTATTGGACGTTAAATAGGATTTTTAATTTAAATTTAATCTAATTTAAATTTCTTAAATTTTAATATACATTCAGAGGTATTATTATGCTACAGTACAAGTCCGATAACTTTTTAACTTCGAGGCTGTAGGGGCGGAAAATTCCAGGAATTGCGGACTTATCGGATGCCCCCTCTAGTAGCACGATATTATGTGTGCGCGTGCGTAAATCATGGGCGCAACTCATTAGCAAAGTAGGGCACGCAGTGGGAGAACCACAATTAGTGTGCATGCTGTGCGTTTGATGACGTTTTAAGGGAAGTGTACACTTATCGGACGGCAAGTTATCGGACTTCTACAGTACTTTAAAATACAAAGTGATTGAGAATATGAATGCGAAATTAATTTCAATTTTCTAAAGTTGCCGTCGTCATCTCGATATACGATGACTTTGTATTTCAAAATATCATAATTCAAACATGAACATTCGGCGACAAGCAGACTGAATGGAAAATTTACTTTCGTCACGGTACTAAAGATACAATACAGTTCAACGTAAAACTATACACTTTTTATTATTGTACGATTAAGCCCTTTCGGGGTAGGCGTGACTCACTCGGTGGGAAGGGGAGTAGTGTGAGAAAGGGGTTATAGAATTTTTAGAGTGATCTGGAATTCTCGTGTTATTTATTTAAATAACACGTTCGTTCTGCAGCACTGCTCCGATCCAGGTTACTAATCAATTTCTCTAATAATCACCTCAAGTGAAAATCCTCACAAAGTCGTCATGTGAGGTTCCCCACATGGGTCTATTAGTATCCAACGTCTTTTGTTTCAGGCGTCACTCACTTGACTGACACTCTTTTCTTTAACTATTTGTCACCATACTTTTCTGTTTTAACATACTCCACTAGCTTCCTTCACGTCCATGCATTTTTTCATACAAGCTCTGGTGTTTCTGTGGCTTCTTATGTCTCTTCTAACTAGGGCCTCATTCACACATTCTAACCATTCTTTCCGCAGTCTGTCTCTGGGCACGTTGCCATTTACTTTATCCAGATACACTTGTTTCGTTAGGCGTTCATCTAACATTCTCTTAACATGCCCGAACTATCTTAATCGATTTATTTTCCATGTGTCAACTAGTGTTTCATCTGCACCACATTCTTTGATAATTATTTCGTTACTCACTTTGTCCATCAGTTTTCCCGCATATTATGCGCAGGAATCTTACGTCAATCGCGTTAATTTTACTTTTGTCTTTTTCTTAATAGGTCCATGTTTTAAATATCATTGATTTTAATTATTTAATAATTATTATTAATTTATCGGTTTATAAGTCAAAAAGTCGCTGGTAAATAATGATCTAATTTTTTTAATAAAACTACAATAAATATTTATTTTTTATGCATTTTCCGATTAAATTTATTTAATTTCTCCCTCTGACTCCCTTTAAAAAGGTGTGAAGAACCCTACAGGTAATAAGAGCCATTCATATGTAGGAGGAGCTCCGAGGAGCGAGAAGAGTAGAGCCTTCGAATTGACTGGTGTCTATTGCTCTGTTGTATTCGTCCCTAAATCAAAGGCGACGCAAAACTCAAAATTGAATGATTTTTTCATTTTTTTAATACACTTTTTCTCCTACAAATTATTGTAAATTTTTATTTTCTTCTCTAAAAACCTGTTCTAAGGTAAGCAACTCGTGTCTTGTAAAAATTCCTGATGATGAAATTATATAGAAAATCCGGTACATGGTTTTAAATATTGTGATTTTACGGAAATTGACTCTGTTGTTAAATTCTTACATGACATTTTTAAAACATCAGAGTATGATAAAATTCATTATCATTCTTATCCAAATAAATTCCTAAAGTTTCGAACAAATACAATCATAACTTCTATTGCAGAATTGCATTTGAAAAATGAAATGCCATTTTACATGTTAATCTCCATAAGAGAGAAAAGAGAAATGCGTAGTCCTATTAATTAATTTTTTTCAAAACAAAAAATAGGCACTTTCTATTTTCATGTATCCTACAATGTTTTTCAGTTTAGTTTTAAAAATGTATTTTTTTGGACCATCCTAAAGTATATGCACATTCATGTGCTTCGTAGCGTACACGAGGTACGCAGTTTCTATCCGTCGCCGCCAGTTTTGTTTTTTCTTTTAAGACCCATCGCATATTGCAGCGATTCCCAAACTTTTTTCACTCTTTCTGGGGTGCGGTAGGTCCGCCAGCCTAAAATTTTTTTCATGATACTTAAACCCAAGGGGGGACACTTGACTGTCTGTGATGCGGGCGTCTACTGGCTTGCTGCGTTCGACCTTCCCATTGTTAGAAAAGCAGAGCCGATTAAGAAAAATGGAAAATTTAGTAAAATATTCATTAGCGAATATTAATAGGCAGCGTTAGATTTTCTGGATTATGACGAGAACATTAAGAAAAGATATAAAAAAATCGGGTAATAACTTTGAAAGTCATTGCACTTTTGTTACGCTGCAAAGTGGTCCAGTAATGTATTTTCTCGGTCAAATTTAGTGAAAATATTAACCGATTTTTATGAACTTTTTTCCATATTGCTAAATATATATCACGAAAATTGATTCAGCTCATTTAAATTTAATTGTGTCATATATTTATAACTTCAGTTATTGTAACAGGTCTCAATCTCAGAACAATGAAAGGCTTCCATGCTAGGTCAACAAAAGTAGTCACATGCTCACAGCGGGGAACCTGCCTTGGAGCCTACCGAGCTACCCGGCCCGGGGTGGCATCCCCCTACCGCCGGGTAGCCACCCTACCCAGGGTAGCAGTTTGGGAAACACTGAGTCATAGTGTATCAACTATATTACACTACGTTGGAGTGCCGTATCTCCATTTATGAATACATAGAGATACGACACTTTAAAGACGTAGAATATAATTGATACACTATGGCTATGGACATGTTTGTTAAGATCATTTTTTTCGGGACAGTCGAAAAATCATTGTTGCATTAATTTAAAAAGGGAACATGTAAAGCAATAATTTTTTAATCAAAATATAAGTGTTCAAAATGATGATCCTTCGTTAATGTAAAGAAAAAGTTCAAAATATTAATGCATTTTATCAGTTCAGTACGCAGGTAAAATACTAGTATTTCGAAATATAGGATTTTTATATATGAACTTTTTCCTATAAACAATGGAATTTTACAGACTTCGCATAAATTCCTGTTGATTTGTAAAGGAATTTCAAAAAATTCCTATTAGACTTAAACTTTCAGTAATTTGTTCATGTAAAATTACTGCACTGTATAGAAGTATGAAACGTGAAACCACAGAGTTTGGGTACAATATCATTGCTTTTCATAGTAGCTAAACCATAATTTTACATGGTCTAAAGTCCACCACCAAACCCTTTTCCAGTTCTCAACCTAACCGACGAGTTAGCAGTGTTTGGTTCTTTATTTGTTGCCAAAACATCCCACCAATCTTGTTGTGAGGTCTTTGAAAAGGTATAATAGTAGTATATACTATAGTATTAGTGAAAATCCGTGTGCCTATGCCAATGTGAGTATGCTACCAAGTAGACCGGCTGAAAGGGATTAAAAATCAAAATTTTTAATTTCTAAAATTTGGAAATTATCTACGAGAAGGTTAGAAGTTCAGAATCTACGGGTTTCGATTATTTCAGATATCTAACTTTCGCTTTTGGATGCTTAAAATTGGAATTAATATAACGCATCTTGTAAATGGAATGTGATACGCCAAAACAAACATTTTTTAATTCAACTTCAAAGTAGTATATTAATATATAAGTTATAATGATAAATATGTAGAATGAGATCATTCGTAAATTAAACAAAAGTGTTAATAATTTGAAGAAAATTCTAAAAAGGTAGTCGGTTGGTTTGGTTGCGGCCATGTACTGTAAATAATTCTGCCCGCCCGGTACGTGACGAATACAATAGAAACATTATATGACCGTCCCGTCAATTCTCTGTGCCATTCAGGTGCTAAAAACCAGCACAAACAGCCACTGAAACGGCACTGATTGCCCAGTGCTTTTTCATCGGCAATATAAAATTTGAAACATTTATAATTGTAAACCCCAATTCTTAAACCTTCAGCGCCCCTGGGTGCCATATGGCATCGCTGCGAACGCACTCATAATTATTTGTATCGCTCAAGTGTTTGCCCAGTGATGCCATATGGCATCATAGGGTAGTTCTGAAACGGGTGGCCGAGTCGTGACAAAACCTGGCACCTATTGTATTGATACCTAAGTCATCATTATGCTTGAGTTTCACGAAAATTTTGAGATAAAAAAAACCTTGGGCGCTGACGGGTTAAAATCATAATTTTCTAGTCTTAGTTAATCTTGTAGCTTCAAGAGTTTAATAATATGACGACTAGCCGGAAATCAAAGTAAATGCTACTCATCCCAAAATTCAGGACGACTAGCCTATTTTTATCATTTGGCTATTCGTCCTGAAAAGGAAGCATTTTATAAAATTTATCCTTTTAATTCAACTAAAATTACCAAAAATATTAGTCATATCGAAATTCGGTACAATTAGCCTATTTTCACCATTTAGCCAATAGTTCTGAAAAAATGCTAATAGTGCAATTATAGTTGATAAAATATAGTGATTTTCAGTCCTCGAGCCTCGCACTATTTTTCAGCCTTATCATAATTAAACTTTTATTTCAATATGATAGAAAGATCACACGGGTGTGATCTTACAATATTTCTGTGATCAGACACAAGGCCGCCTTTCCCCTTATCAGATATTGGAAAGGTTTGTGAGTGTGACTTAAATTATTTCCAGTAGCAAGTCCTATTTAAAAAAATTCTAAACTTTTTACCAATATATTCCTTATTTTCACAAAAAAAGTAAGACTTTTGGTGAATTTGTATTAATAACTGAAATAAATAAAGAAAAATATAAAATTTTCATAGTTTTTTCAAGATTCAAATGATAAAAGTAAGATCTAATCCAAGCGCGCGGAAATCATAGGAAGGTTTCGAACGAACTTGAGACTACGGTGACACAGAGCAAATATGTAAATTGATTTGGATGAGTTAAAGCTTAAAGGACTAGGGTTTCTAAAACCTAACTAGCCAAATGATGAGAATAGGCTAGTCGTCCCGAATTTTGGGACGAGATACTTCATTAATAATACACACATTTATAAACTATCTTGAACAAAATTAAATTGTAAGCTTGCCTTCTCTATTTCAGAGAAAAAAGCTAACATTGAAAATAGTTACCTATTTTTACATTTTGTGCCTGATTGTTTTCGTCTTTATCTTCCTCTCGAGACCCTAGAATTTTGAAAACAATTAATATTAAATAAACGTCGAACTTTCCTACCGATAGAAATTTCAGAGTATTCTCAATCGAAATAACCTGGCCGGTTTGAGACTATTTGCAGGTTCGATTTAAATTACTTAGTCTCAGAGATAGGGAGCTAACCCGACTAAGCTAACCCGACTCTCCCTTTATAAATTTTTCTTCACATTATTAACACTTTTTTAATAATTGATGAATTTTCTCATTATACTTATTTATAATTAAAACTTATATATTTATATAAAATTTTCAAGTTTAATTAAAAAATATTGTCTTTTTTGGCATATCTCATTCCATTTACGAGAAACGTTTTATTAAGGGGGGAGATACCTTCAGTAAGGGTAAAATCAATGAATTTTAATTAATTTATTTTAAGTTGTTAAAATAACTAGATCATTTATTAATTTTAACATATTTTTCTTACATTGTTAAAGCGTAAAAAAACATGTGATTTTTTTCTACAAAATGGCGACCCTGCAGAATATTTCTTCAAGCGTCTACTGCGAGGCATCGAAAACTGCTGTAACTGTCAAAAACTTTCCATTTATCTGATATAAAAAAGGCTTTTTTGTTCGATTACTTATGTGTTAAATAAAAGTTATTTCATAAACCGATAACTTTAAACTTTCAGGTATATCCTTCAGAGAGTACCATAAAGAGAAACCACAGCAAATTTCAGCCTAATCGGTCAATAACTTTTTAAGTTACAGCGCGAGCAGTTTTTGAATGGACAATTTCGAGATAATCACGTTTAAAGATTCGTTACGGTATAACTATTAGTTTCAGTAACTTGCCGATCAATTGGCGATTCCGGGTCCACGTAATAAATGTAGTAACGTAGTAATCAGCCGTCCCAGAATTTATGGGTCAAAAAAATATACAAACCTTTTGTGTAAGAAACATTGCTTCGACCCTGCTTAGTGACGGTATGCGGACTCTGAGATTTTTGACAATATCTCCATAAATATTTAATATTTTCCTTTTTAAAGTATATTAACATATTATACATTCCAAATATGAAAGAAAGAAAAATTTGTTTGAAATTCTAAAGGTATCTCCGCCCTTAAGGGCACGTGATACTTACAGTTTCCCCGGCTTTTTTCCACAAAAATAAAAATTTTTTAAAACTGAATTCGGAGATGCTATAAAATATTATAACGGACGTCCCCAGACTCTTTTTTGAGGGATAATAACAAAAAAAATTGTTGTGCTAAATAAAAATTTTATGCATATGCATGATTTTGAGGTTACGTCGTTTTTCATCTCTGCCTTTCCGATAATCTGAAAATTATTTATGAAATAAAATTTTTTGATTGCCTGCAAAAAGGATTAGTTCCGGGAGAATAGTTACTATGTTTATTTGTAAGTCCAAAGTTTTCGGCCAATAATATTTTATAGTTTGGAAGTAAAGCTCGGGTGAATTGTAACACACATAACCTCGAAATATACACGCACGTTGTTAGCAATATCCAAAAATTTTTGATAAAAAAAAACACAAAAAAGTGTGTGGGGACATCCGTTAGGATTTTCGCTATCATTTCCCAGATTTTGAAGGAAAAATATTTCTTATCCTAGGGAAAAAGCCGGGGGAATCTAACACTGAAAAAATCGATACTGTTTCCTAAGCGCTATGCAAATTAATCAAGTTTTGCTAAATTAAAACTTTTTTGAATTAGCCTACAAAAAAAATGTGTGAGGACGTCCGTTAGCATGTTCGCTATCATTCCCTAAATTTTTAAGACAAAATATTTATTATTCTAGAAAAAAGCCGAGGGAACCTAAAACTAGTAAAATCGACAATTTTCTAAGTATCACATGCCCTTAATTCCAATAAAAAAGTTAGATACCTGAAATCATCGAAACCCGTAGATTCCAAATGATTATGTTTTAGGCTGTTAACTATGAAATTAAAAAAATCTGTTCCTAAATTTTAATACGAAAGTTTAAAAAAAGGACCCTTGAGTGTCGGCTACTCTATTGAGATAGCCTCTCTGCTTGTTATTTATGATCGAATTCTCATTTCAATTTCAGCCTCACTGTTTGTTATTTAAGATCGCATTTTTATTTCCATTACGAAAAGGGCAGTTTAAAGCCTTCAAAATATTTGAACGAGCTACCTGAACCTTCAAATATGTTAGTGTCCACGGAGAATTTCTCAGAGCTTCTCAGAGCCTTAAGAATCTTTACCATATATTCTTGACATTTCTATCGGTAGTGTTCTTACGCTATATGAGATTGAGGTTATCTCACTCAATCGAAACGCGCCTTACCTTCATCCATTATCGTAAAAGGCATTTTCGAGAAAACATCTGAAATATATTTTTCCTCCTCCGCCAATATTTGTCGTACTACCTTCGAATTAAATGTGCTTGACATTTTAAATTGCATGTTTTAATAAACGCAAGTGTAACAACCGCGATAACTTCTTTGCAGTTCACTTTACCTTACCCAGCCCCCATGATCCAACAAAGCATGGTCCCGCCAATTCGATTCTCAAATACGGTCGACTTGGAGTGACCCGACGCCCCCCACCATACTCGCTGCATTGGTGCGAACTAATTAATATCAATATTTCTTATTTCATGCAATTGAATTAATATTTCTTGCAATTGTTATCATTGAAAGGAAAGAAAAGTAACACATTTTTAGCTAAACGTGTCTGTCATACTGTGATATGGCGATCTGAAAGTATTCTCAAAAAGCTAACGATGAAAGTAACGAAGAAAGTCGTCGATTTGAATGTTTATGAAGATTTTCTTACTTCTATGATATTTTAGGTTAATACAGTGAAACTCTTCTATAGCTCCGATTTCGGGGTTGATCTTGGATGGCAACTAACTCATTATAGCATGCTCCGCTTTTGTTTGTTCACGCATGACTGCCCATCCAGGCTCGGTCAACTACATGGGAAATAAATAGCGAAATTCAACGCCATCTGCGATGGGCAGGAGACCTACGGAAGCATGCATGTGTTCGCAATATATGTGCATGGTCCTTCCTTAGATATGTTGCCTAGTAAAATAATTGAAGAAAAAAGGATGAATGAAGACAAAATTAAGGAAACAAGAAACGCAAAAAAAGAAATTAAAGATGATTATCATTCAATTTCTCATTTTATGTTTCTCATATACTTAATTTTGCTTTTATTTTTGTAGTTTAAGGAGAAAAAGTTGACTGTGAGACGAGTCAGGATGTGCATACGTATGAATTTTTATTTGTTCTAAAGCAGAGTTGACTTGTGATATAAAGTTTTTTTAATATGTTATAATCACACCAGCTTGCGGTTTCAAGAAATCCTTTTCATTAAAGTGATAAAGACACACGAACAACCGCTTTGAGGCAGTGATCCCAGATTCGAAACGAGGTTCACTCCAATACTATCACAGGTCTATGTCCATGTGAGTATAGTTGGAGACGATGTGCATTTTTGGGTTGCGCGCGCAACCCATTTCTCCTCGTCTGAATTTGAAAACTCGAAGGTGCACGATTGCCGGTCGGAACACTTCGGCTGTTCTATTCGTATCTATATCTGCTTTAAAATAAAATCAAGAGATTGGGATTTTAATATTTCCAGATTTCGAAGCTGGTGATTCTCATGATTTGAATGCTTCGCGCGCCTCTTTATATGCGTATATTTTGAGGTTACGTTACTTCAAGTATAAAATATAAATGATATAAATATTAATACTATTATATACAAATATATGCACATATTATTAATGATAATATTATAATTTTGTTATATTATAATAGTCTTATTTATACCTCGATCCGCATTTGAAAGAAATTAAAGAGATTGGCGATTTTGGAAATCATCTCGTTTGGATAAAAACTCAAATATTTGGTTGAAAAATTAATTATTTTGTTGAAATGTAACTATTTTGTAAAAAAGTCTACTTTTCTATCAAAAGTTCAACTAGTTTGTTTAAATTTATTTATTTTTTATATGAAGGTTGTTAAAAATTCATTTTTCCTGTTAAAAATTATTTATCTTTATCTGAAAATATAACTATTATAGGATTAATTAAAACTTAATCGTATGTATTGTTTAAGTTGAAAAATCGTTTTTTTTGTATAGAACATTAATCTTCTTGGTAGAAAATTCACCTTTTCCCTTGAAAATTAAATTTTTTTTAAAAATTCGTTTTTTTTCTTGTTCAATTCAATTTTTTATCACATTTTTTATCTGGAAATTGAACTATTTAATTTTTGGTTGAAATTTTATCGTATACATTGTATTAGTTAAAACACCAATTATTTGATAGAAAATTAATTTATGTGTTTTCGATTATGATTTTTTTTTAATTGAAAGAATTTTTAAATAAAATTTTTTAATTGAATTTAAGGTATTCAAAATTGAAAAATAATTGATTTTACAAGAGGATTTTGAATCCGTCAAAATTAAAGAATTAAAAGATATTAGTTTTTAAAATTATTTTCAATGATGACTTCAAATATTATTTCAGTCTAAAAGTTTTTTATTTTTTACCCATTCAATTTGAAAAATTTTAATTAAAAAAAGAAATTTTCGTTAATTATTAGCAATATTTGACCGTTCATTTAAAACAATCCATTATAAACAAATATTAAAAACTATACAAATTTTAACAGAAATTGTAATTTTAAGTGGTAATTTTAAGTGAGTATTTGGAAAGATTTAAAAAATAAAGAAAAATAAAGAATCAGGACAATTTTAAGGCAATTTTTGTATTTTGCAGTTTTTTAATGTTAGGGAAAAAATCGAATTAATAAAATACATCTATTTTCAACCCAAGAGTTTAATTTTTAACAAAATTAATTAATTTTCGATCAAATAATTGATGTTTTAACTAATACAATGTACAGGATAAAGTTTCAACCAAAAATGGAATAGTTCAATTTCCAAATATAAACGATCATTTTTTCATCAATCCTAGAATAGTTTCATTTTCAGATAAAGAAAAATAATTTTTAACAGAAAAAATTAATTTTCAACCAAGTTGTTAAATTGTCAACCAATAAGATAAATTTTTGACCAAGAAAATTAATGATCTACAAAAAAGACAAATATTAAACAAAATACAAGAATTTTCAACGAAATTATTTAATTCAAATATAAATATAAATTTAAATTAAAGAGTTAAACTTTCAACGAAATAGTAAACATTTTCAACCATAATTATAAAACGTTGTTAAAAAAAGCGTATTTTTTTTACAAAGCAGTTCAACTCTTGACCAAAAATGATATATTTTCGACCAAAAAGATTAAATTCCTACCAAACAAGGTCAATTTCCAACAAAATACATGAACTTTCAACGAAATTATTTAATTTCAAAGACAAAAAGAGTATTATCTACAAAAAAGCTGAATTTTAAACCCAAAAATATGATTTTTCAACAAAAATTTTAATTCTCGACCAAATAGTTTAATTTTCTATCAAATTCTTGACTTTTAACGCCCAAAAGATGCATTTTTCACAAAACAGTAAAATTTTAACAAAAAAGTTAATTTGAAGGCAAATAGTTGAATTTTCAAGTATAATTATGAATGCTTAATAAAAAAAAACTAATTTTTATACTAAGTAGTTCAACTTTAAGTGAATAATCAAATTTTCCAGCCAAAAATTATTCTTTTAATTTTTAACAATATAGTTGCATTTACAACATAATAATAGACTTTGCAACCAAAAAATATTTACAGCTGATATTTCAACAGAAAAGTTTAATTTTTAACCAAAAAGTATAAATTTTCCATAAAACAATTTAATTTCTACGAAGAAAGACAAATTTTTAACAACACTAGAAGCTGTTACGCGCGCGACCAACTACTTTCAGTGTAATGATTCTATTTGGAAATTAAGTTCAAGAAAATACCACGATAATTTTTACTTTAATAACTTCTATTTATACACGACTTCGCATGGGTACCATATACGACGAAAGACCGGGTTGTGTACTCGAATTTTGAAAAGCCGACTTAACTCGGGATGTGGTTTTCTGCAGTTTTCTTCTCATCGTACCAAATGTTTAGGCGAATGCAAGTACTTCGAGCAAACTCGTATGTAGCTGCATTGCAACTAAATCTTAGTAAAAAAATGACCCTATCTCTTAGAAAATAGCGAAATTCTAAACGTTTTATGAAACTTCTTGCAGTAATTAATAATTAATAATTCTGGTAAATTAAACAAATAACCTAGAAAAGAGGCATCACAAAGACAATCTTAGTTAACTTCGTAAACAAATTTAAATAATACCCAACTCTCAATATGTTTATGAAAATTGTTTGAATAATTAATAATTATTATAAGTTTACAAAGTAACGTGGAAAATGATCATCGAAAGACATTCTTAGTTCATTCCTTATACAAATTATGCTTCTTCCTTGAAAAATAGCCAAGCTGTAAATATGTGGATAAACATTTTTTAAATAATTAATAGTTGTAGATTTTCAAAGCATCAGAGAAAAAAATCATGGAAAAGATATTCTTAGTTAATTATGGTAAAAAGTGAAGCCTACTCGTAGAAAGAGAAGCAAACTCTTAATTTTTTATTTAAAATTGTTTAAATAATGAATAGTTCTTGTGAATTTACAAAGCAATTTAGAAAAGAGTCATCTGATAGACGTTCTTACTTGACTCTGTGAACAAATTGACCTTAAATTTACAAAGCAACATAGAAAAGAGTTAGTTGACTTTGTGAACAAATTGACTCCTAGAAAAAAGGGCAAACACTTATTTTTTTAATTAAAATTGTTTAAATAATTAATAGTTCTTGTAAATTTTCAAAGCAACATACAACAAAGTCACCGGATAAACTTTCCTAGTAGACTCCGTAAACAAGTTGACTCGTGGAAAAAAGGGCAAACTCTTAATTTTATTTAAAAAAATGGTTTAAATAATTAATATTTCTTGTGGATTCACAAAGCAACATAGAAAAAAGTTATCGGATAGATATTCTTAGTTTAGTTCGAACACACATTGATTCGCAGGATGAAGGCCAAACTTTAAATTTTTAAATTAAAATTGTTTAAATAATTAATAGTTCTTGTAAATTTGCAAAATAATATGGAAAAAGTCATCCGATAGAAATTCTTAGTTGTCTCCGTAAACACATTTACTTGTAGAAATCGTAAAAAAAAGTCACGTTTAGTTTTTTGATCGAAATTGTTTAAATAATTATGAATTCTTTTAAAATTGCAAAGCAACATAGAAAAGAGTGATTTGACTCCGTGAACAAATTCTCTCGTAGAAAAAAGTTAAACTCTTAATTTTTAATTAAAAATTGTTTAAATAATTAATAGTTCTTGTAAATTTACAACGCGACATAATGAATTAAACTTATTATTTAAAGAAGAGCCATTTATGAAAATTGTTTTAATAATTAAAGTGTTTGAAGATTAAATAAATACTAAAAGCCATAAATGAGCTCCACTCGAATTCGGCACGATTGCTGCAATTTAATCGTTAGGAATGTTTACATCCAATAATGTAAACTGATACCTCGAACGCGAGCTCGAACGAGCCTGTTTCACTTTTCTATCACTGTATGGGAAGCTGCAAACTGCTTACAGCTGTAGGAAATACATGTTTTTTTTAACCAAAAATGGTATAGATTAATTTTCAGTTTCAAAAATGTATTTTCAACAACACATAAAACATATTTTCATCAGAATAGTTAAATTTTCAACGAAAGAGATGAATCTTCAAAGAAAAAAATAAATAAATTTTAACAAAGTAGTTGAACTTTTTACAAAATAAATATCAAAAAATTGTCCAAGTTTTTCTTTAGTGTGTGATAATGTTTAAACTAAAATAAAAAGGTAAATATTTGTATTAAAAATCTATCTGTGTTACCTATCTATAAATATTTATATTAATAGTTTCAAAGAAAAACACTTTAAAGAAATATATGGATAATTTTTTGACAACACACCATATTGTTTTCTCAAACAGATGTAGTCATTATTTACTTTGTAAAATATAAGCAAAGATCTTTATAAAAATATATAATTCTTTGGGAATTGGTTAAGTTTTGAAAATTTATATCATTCAACTATTATTACTATGAAATTAGAATTTAAAAAATCTTAATTACACCTGTTAGCAAAAAATAAATAAAACTTCGAAATGTATTTTTACAATTTCGCGGAAAAAAAAGTTTTGGCAATGTTGTAAATACATAAATTTTTACATGTATTGTCAAAAAATTATCGAAGTAGAATACAGAACCTGCAGTTGACCCATTAATAAACTACAAACGTTGTAAACTTAAATTACTAAATTGGAAGGAAGGTTATGTAATGAAAGAAAAACAACAATTTTGAGCCGTACGTATAAATAAATATATTGGATCGGTGGAAAAAGCCTGAAAGGCATAAAAAACTACCGAAAAGGACCTACAAAAAAATTTGTGAATAAAGAAATAAAAAGAAGTGACTCTCGCCTCTAACAAACTAAAAATAAATAAAATCATTTCATATAATATAAACATAAACAGTTAAAACACAAATTATTTGATAGAAAATTAATTTATTTTGTTTAAAAGTAAACTTTTGGGTTGAAAATTGATATATTTGGTTAATTAGATTTTTTTCCTAACATTAAAAAAACTGCAAAATAAAAAAATTGCCTTAAAATCGACCTGATTCTTTATTTTTTTTTAATTACTCACTTAAAACTAATTTTTCAAAATAAAAAGTTATTTTCAATTTTCTTAGCAATCACAACAATTTGTGTTACTCTTTTGAAATATTTTACAATTCTCACAAGGCTTCATTTTTTTATCTGCAAAAATCTACATCGTGTTTCAAATTATATGAAATAATTTCAAGTTTTAAATAAATCTTGAAACATTGATTAAATTAAAATTATAGCGTTCAAAGTTAAAATTTAGCACATTACAATTTTAACAATTCAAGGCATTCTGTTCGGAACCATTCGGTTCAAATTTGTATAATTTTTAATAGTTGTTTATAATGGATTGTTTTAAATAAACGGTCAAATATTGCAAATAATTAACGAAATTTTCTTTTTTTAATTAAAAAATGTCAAATTGAATTGGTTAAAAATAAAAAAATCTTAGACTGAAATAATATTTGAAGTCATAATTGAAAATAATTTTAAAAACTAATATCTTTTAATTCTTTAATTTTGACGGATTCAGAATCATTTTGTAGAATCAATTGATTTCAATTTCGAATACCTTAAATTCAATAAAAAAAACTCGATTTAAAAATTCTTTCAATTAAAAAAAAATCATAATCGAAAACACATCAATTAATTTTCTATCAAATAATTGGTGTTTTAACTGATACAATGTACAGGATAAAATTTAAAACAAAAATTAAATAATTCATTTTCCAGATAAAAACTCAACAAAATTGTTAAATTTTCAAGGGAAAAGGTGAATTTTCTACCAAGAAGATTATTGTTCTATAAAAAAAAAAAAAAAACGATTTTTCAACTTAACCAATATATACGATTAAGTTTTATTTAATCCTATAATAGTAATATTTTCAGATAAAGATAAATAATTTTTAACAGGAAAAATGAATTTTCAACAAAGTTTTTAAATTGTCGACCAATAAGATGAATTTTCGACCAAGAAAATTAATGATCTGCCAAAAAAAACAACAAATTTTAAACAAAATACATGAATTTTAAACAAAATTATTCAATTTTAAAGTCAAAAAGGCAAATTATCTACAAAAAGTTGAATTTTTTAAGCGAAATATATGAGTTTTCAATCAAAGAGTTAAACCTTCAACCAAGTAGTTAAATTTGTTAAATTTTCAGTTTAAAAAATGTATTTTCAACGAAAGAGATGAACTTTAAAATAAAAAATAAATAAATTTGAACAAAGCAGTTGAAATTTTGATAGAAAAGTGGACTTTTTTTACAAAATAATTACATTTTCAACAAAATAATTAATTTTTCAACCAAATAATTGAGTTTTTATCCAAACGAGATGAATTCCAAAATCGCCAATTTCTTTCAAATGCGGATCAAGATATAAATAAGATTATTATAATATAACAAAAGTATAATATTATCATTAATAGTATGTGCATATATTTATATATAATAGTATTAATATTTATATCATTTATATTTTATACTTGAAGTAACGTAACCTCAAAATATACGCATATAAAGAGGCGCGCGAAGCATTCAACTCATGAGAATCGCCAGCATCGAGCACCGTCTCCTACTATATTCACACGATAATAGCCCTGTCATAGCATTATTTACATTTGCTGACATGTGTCGTCTTCAAAAAAATGTTTAAAAATCCGAAAAAATCACGGAAGATGATGTTCCAGGAGCAAAATTAGTGCACAAATCGGTGTAAGAGCGCAGTGTTAAACTGCTTAAACGATGGATAAAATATAGGAAACAATCTTTAAAAGGAAAAAAAGAGTAATTCAGTAGAAAGATTAGTTGAGGTTGTGTTTGGCAGGTATTAATATTTTCTTTCTTTGCTAACATTTGCTTACATATTAAATGAAGCATTGTTATCGGAGTTTCGAACCTCCTAAATTTTTTGATCAAAATAAAATCCATTTAATACTTTCACTTGAGAACGCAAAACTATTATATTTATGTATTTATAACCAGTTTATATGAAAAAAGGAAAATTTGTTAGTACATTTCTTATACCAGGTAATCACTAACAAATGGCTTTTTATTGTCTAAACTTAAAAAAGAGAAGTAGAAAATATAATATTGTGTTGTTTTATATTTTTATGAATATTAAATATTTACTCACACAAAGTTCTGAACTGCAAATCTTGTATAAAAGAAAATATTTATACCTGCCATACAAAACCTCAACTAACCTTTCCACTAAATCACGTTTTTTTCCTTTTAATGGTGGTTTTCTACATTTAGGACATCGTTTCAGCTGCTCAATACTGTGCTCTTCCACTAATTCGTGTACTAATTTTGCACCTGGAACATTATCTTCCGTGAGTTTCGCCGAATTTTTAAGCATTTTTTAGAATATGACAGATGCCAACCGATGGCAATAATGGCCTTGGTCGCCGCACTTTTTGCACGTTTTTCACCGTTTTTTTAAAATAGACTTAAAAATGTTCTACCTTAAAAATCTCTGCTAGTTACGAATTAGTTTTTTGTTGTTTTTATTAAAAATATTTTCTATACATTTCGACACAAAACTGTTCGAAAAATACGGAAATAACGATGGCCATATAACGGAATTTTCAAGAGTTTCACCACTCGGTTTTTAAGTATACACCATATTACAAAACATTAATAACGATTTCAAAATGTTTCAAGGATTTAAAAATATTTAAAAGGATTTTGAACATTTTATAAAGGCGTGTTTATCAGATTTTAAATATTTCATAACAATTTCACAAAGATGTTTAAACTTTTGAAAGATGCAAAAGGTTTCAAAGATTTTGAAAAGGTTACAGCTCACCAGATTTCAAAGATTTTAACTCATTTGGAAGATTTGTAAAGGTTTCAAAACATTTGAGAAAATTTTTTTTACTAATTATAGATTTCAAATAATTCAATGATTTCAACAAATAAGAAAGACTTCGCAAACAAAGATTTAAGAAAAATTTCCCAAAGAAACCACATCCCAAGAATTTTTGTGAACACACTCTAATATTGTGTTACATTTCTTTTAATTCGTAACTATTTATTTATTTGAAAGGCGCGGTGAATCCTGGGGAACATAACCTTTTTTCAGAATTTGGTTACACGTATATTTTGCGCACGTCTTCTGAGTCTCGAAGCCTTTGGCCAATCAGCGCAAGATTTCGAGCGCGGGAGATTTGGAAACTGAATTAAAATCTCCTATATAGTACTTTTTCGCATTACACAATTGCAAAACGGGTTGCATTGTAGGACAGAGTTTATATAATTATATTTCCTATGACTACATAGTAAACGTCCTTACTATATAATATTAATTCTATTATAATGCACCCTGATTATAATTCTCTTTTCAAATTTTCATCTCCTAACTCAAAATTTTAATTATTTTTTAGAATTCCTGTTCCCAGATCTGAATTATAGTTTTTTTCAAAACATCTCTCATCCAATTCAGAAATACATACAATTGATTTGAAAATTTTCCTGTTCCAATTCAAAATTCAAGATGAAAATAGAAAATTCAAACATTTAAATCTGAAAATGATTTATTTGAGGTGAAAATCTTTTGAATTTTAAACTTTTAAAACTGAAGCTTGTCAAATTTTTAATTCAGAAATATTTCATTTAAACGCTCAATAACTCATACTTATAAAATACAAACTTTTAACACCTTTCAATTTTACCATTTTTTTTTTATCAAATTATGTTAAAATACGAACTTACACATTTTTATGACTTTAACTAAAAACTTTTTGAAATAAAAGTTAAATTATTTTTATTTTAAGTTGTTCCAGATTAATATTTTTGCATTGTTATTTATAGATAAAAATTTTAATTTACTAATTAAAAATGTTAGAAATTAACTTACTATCAAAATAATTTAATTTTTAACTAAAAAAAAGAGAAAAACAAATTTCCAATGAAATATTTACATTTTCAACCAGAAAGATGAATTTTTTAACTGAAATAAATAATCATCAGCCAAAAACTGGAATTTTTGTATTGAATTCTAAGCCCAAAAAAATTAAATACAAAAAAAGTTTTCATTTTCAAACAAATAGTTACATTTTCAACTAAAATGATGAATCCTCAGCAAAAAAAAAAGTTTAAATTGAAAATTAAAAACTGTTACTCATCCAAAAATATATAAATTTTACACAATAGTTGACTTTTCAGTCAATAAAGATTTTTTTTAAATTGTTGAATTTCAAAGCCAAAAAGATGATTTTTTTACAAGACATTGTAAAGTTTTTTAAACGGAATAGTTCAAAGACTTCTGGTTAAAAAATTGAAACCAAAGCTATTATTTTCAATGCTTTGAATCGAAGAATAAATCAATACATTTTTAAATTTTTAGGGCTAAATCATTCTGATCAATAAAAATGGATTAATTACAATTCTTTTTTAATTTGAAACTTTTTAAATTATAAATTGAATTCTTTTATTTTAAGTCGCTTTATATTATTAATTTTTACATTTTTATTTATAAATCCAAACTCAAAATTTTATTGACGAATTGACAATCTTGAAAATCGAACTGTCTAACAAAACATTTTAATTTTCAACTGAAAAAAATAGCTTTGGTTTATATTTGTTAACCAGAAGTTTTTGAACTATTCAGTTTAAAAAAAAGTTTACACTGTTTTAATTAAAAATTAAATTTTTTTGTTGTTAAAGATACATAATTTTAGTTGAAAATGTAACTATTTGTTTGAAAATGAAAGTTTTTTTTTAAATATTTTTTCGGGCTTAAAATTTAATTGTTTTGTAACAAATTTCTTTTCTGGTTTGAAAATTCATCTGCTTTGGGAGAAATTTCATCTTTTATGTATAAAAACTTAACAATCTGACTAAAAATCTATTTGTCTTGATTGAGAATTTACTAATTTCTCTATAAAATTAGTCTTTTTTTGTTGAATTAATTTTTTGTTCTTGTTTTAGAATACAGAATTTTTAAATTAAAATTTCAACTGCTTCGCTAAAATTTAAACTTATTTGTAAAAAGTCCAGTTTTTGGTTGAAGATTATTGATTTCAGTTAAAAAATTAATCTTTCTGGTTGAAAATGTAACTATTTTGTTGCAAATTTGTTTTTCTCTTTTTTTTTTAGTTAAAAATTCAATTATTTTGATAGTATGTTAATTTCTTATATTTTCAATGAGTAAACTCAAATTTTTATCCATAAATAACAATGCAAAAATAATAATCTAGAACAACGTAAAATAAAAATAATTTTACTTTTATTTTAAAAAGTTTTTAGTTAAAAAATTTGTTTAATCGTTCAGTTTTTAATGTTACGAACTGAAAATAATAAAAATAAAAATAATAAAATATATTAGACGTTTATTGTACTTACAGTGAAGGCTTTAAAAAAACGAAGTGTATTTTCCTTCTTCGGCGTGTAACTTCGTCCGCAACCCGAAACTTGACACCTCATGGCTTAGAACACATTTCTGGCACTTGCATCAAAACAAACAAACAGAAACTCTCAACTTACGTCAATTTGATAAACTTTCTCACTCGCACACTTTTCCATGCATATGAAGAGGACAATTGCGCACCTGCGCACTCAAATCTAAGATCTTCCTGTAATGTGCGTATCACTTACGGTAATGTTTCTATTGCCAAGTGGGGGAACGGAGTTAGGTCTCCTTATTATTCCTTCGTGATAGAGATATAAACAGAACCGCCCAAGTGTTGCGACCAGCAATCGTGCATAAACATATGTTATAATAGTTACTTAATTTTAGCGTTTCAGAAACAAAATTGAAGGTATTATAATTGACAATATACTATTTTTTTGTTTCTAAAGAAATCT
>NC_046665.1:26385928-26387758 GCF_010883055.1 Belonocnema kinseyi | reverse complement strand
CATTAGAATAATTATATAATAAACACTTAATATTCGAGTGTAAATAAATATGCAGTACATCATTTACATTTATGGTAACTCCTGTAATTGTAACTGCGGTGGTAACTCATTTTTAAAATTTTCTAACTTCAGCAAGTACCGACGGGGAACGTCTGAAAAATGCCGAAAACTGCGAAGTAACTCCGAGGAGTTGACCCAAAAACCAAGAGGGCGCTTTTAGCAGTCGAATTTTGACGTGGGCTCTTATTCCATTACATGAGCAATCTCCCAACTCATCTCTGATACTACCCTACAAAAACATACTCGTCAATACGCACTTGACAGATGCGATTGAAAAGTGGTTCGGCGAAAATGTTTATTTTCGGCGTGCGGTGGCGCTACTAGATATGCTTGGTTAGCGTCAAAGATGTAAGCGTATACAGTGATACCAGATCTGAAACGGGATGTGGTCCCATGATCTAATAAATACATGGTCTAGCCACTTGAGGGACTTGTTTCGTTCAAGTCACGCAACCGCTTAATTCCACCATTTTGTTAGTTTGACCGCGCAGTTTGAATTTGACGCGTTAGACTGTGCGGCGATCTGTTACAGGAAAATCAGTACGTATGAAGAAATATTATGAGAATATTAAAAGAATGAATTCAAAGAGAACTTTCAATGGATGTATTAGAACATCGGTAAGGAAATAAATTATATACAGACTAGAATGTAAGTTTTTAAATATTACTAAATGAGAAGGATTAAAAGTATATACAATTTTTTATATTTATGATAATGAATTTCATTTTAAATATCTCCGTTTTCCAGTGAATGAATAATTCTCAGGTGGAAAATTCTTTGAGGAATATATATGTAAAACTCACAGAGGTTTGTCATAGAATTACGCGGGTCCATACATTTTACAGAAAAGTTGGTAAGATCTGTATTTGATCTGGATTAAAAGTAAGATCTATTATTCTTACATTAATTATAAAATAATTTGTCATATGGTAAAATTCTGACATTCTTCTGAATTTACATATAATGCGTACGTATAAATGTATGCAATATTATAGGGGTTTGTCAACATTTATTGTCATGTTGAACAGTCCGCCAAGAATAAGAGAGATTTTTAATGTGATACAGTGTGATTTCATATTATATCTAAAAAGTGGAAAGGCAAGAGGTAGTAACTGGAAAATTGAAAATTGTGCCTGACAGCAGTAAAAATTTGCGTAAAATTCATATCGCCGTATACAAAAAATGAAATTTCGCCTCCGAATCGGGTTAACACTTTTTTTTAAACTGTCTTATTCGGTTCAAGATAGTGATAAGAAATGAAATACTCAAACAAATAAATGTATTTACCATCCCAAAGATACGTAGAATTACTGAATATAGAGAGGAAAAGTGTAATAAAAAAGTCATTCAGTTCGGAGAAAACTGAGTTTTACTTTTGAGGCTAGGTCTTATGGTCTCTGCAAATCGTCTTAATTTAAAAGAAATAATTATCACTTTTTAGATGGTGAGACCACCCGAGATATTTTAGAGAATATCATATGAAGTAGCTCGATCATAAAAGTCTTTATTTTTAATGGAGATAAAAATCGAATTTGAAAATACGATTTTGAAACAATCCTTTTACCTCGATGTGTATTAGAATTGTTTAGTACTTTGTAACAAAAAAACCCACTTCAAAAAAATTGTCACTCGCCACCTTCTTCCTTTCCACCCTTAATATATTAATTATATTATGAACGTAATACAAATTATAAAAAACAATAAAGAACAAGAATATCGATAATTTTAAATAAATATTAAATATATTGAATATCGTTCGATCACATAGT
>NC_046665.1:26380877-26385828 GCF_010883055.1 Belonocnema kinseyi | reverse complement strand
AGATTTCTTTAGAAACAAAAAAATAGTATATTGTCAATTATAATACCTTCAATTTTGTTTCTGAAACGCTAAAATTAAGTAACTATTATAACATATGTTTATCAGTGACAGATTGTATTAATTAATTATTATGCATAAATAATTTGAGAAAAATGCTTGAACATTTACAAATGTTACAAACTTTTTATTCAGAGCTTTTTACAACATTATTTTTAATTGTACGATTTAAAATTTAAAATGATTGATGGCACTTTCACCTTGAAATTAGAATCACATATTTGAGAAAATATAACTAATATATACACACAGAATACTACCTTAAAGTGTACAGTTATTCAAATAAAATAGAAGAAAACAGTAATATAAGTACTAAATATTTTAATGTAACATACACGATTGCAAATTCCTAAATATTAAACTGCAAACGGTTCTGCAACATAGTCTTAAGTTTGAGAGATACATGACCCATATTTATGCAAGGCCTTTTAAGTTTGAACCCCTTAATTACTTGCGGGGAATACCTAGAAAGCATTCTTCTGAAATTAAGTAAGAACCGTATATACCCTTGCCTATAGTTCGTCTACCTGGTTGAACCTAATCAATTTTGGAAATTTTCCTCCTTTCATGGTCTATTTCTGTTGTAAGAATACTCGGTATGAATGGCTGCATAGTTGTGAGCCAAAAATTACGAAAATAGAATTAGCACCTTATTACGGTTAAAACATTGTTTAAAAAAAATTAATTGTTTAAGTTTTGTAATTTTACATAAAAAAACATTCATTTTAAAAAAAAAGGCGAATTTTAAACGACAAATAGTTCAATTGACAAACAAACAAGAATGGAATAAATGGAATACTTGAATTGCCAGTTTAAAAAAATTAATATTTTCAACAACAAAAATGAATTTTCAACAGAATGCATGAATTTTTATCCACTTACCTTGAAGAAGTCAAAGATAAATTTTCAAGCAAAAATGAAATAGCTGAATTTTCAAATAAAAACATTAATTTCTAACAATACAATTTATTTTCTATCCAAAGAGCTAAATATGCAACTAAAATCGTAATGTTTTAACTAAAAAGATTTATTTTTAGTTCAAAAAATTAATTCAAACTTAAAAGAAAAACGGGTTTTCAACTAAGTAGATGAATTTCAACTAAAATGATAAATCTTCAACAACAAAAATCAAGATTCAACAAACCCCTACAACTATTATTGTAAAATTCTGTAATTTTTACCTGCTAAATGTTTCAATGTATACAATTTTAAGTATTCCTTGAAAATTGTTGAATTTCACGTTACAGTTTAAAATTAATTATTTAACTAAGCATTGGTTTTAATGATTTTTTCAACTATAAAATGTTATTATAATAAATAAAATTTTTAAATTTATTATCTTCAGTTTTTAGAACAATAATACTTTGATAATAATAATATGAATAATTATACCTAATTATTTTAATACAGGGTCGACACCCTGGGGCTTACATACATGGCGAGTTGAATGCTACCCGAATTGCACAACAGACGGGGAGAAGCCATTATACAGGGGTATTTTCATATTTTGCGCCTTTAAAGTTTCATTGGGATCGGCCATTCGGTCAAGTCTGTGCATCTTCGGATCAAGTTTATGATAGTTTCCATGGTTGCGTTCGAAACTTCGAACGGATACAAGTGTCAAAACAATATAGGTTATGTTATATAGTAATTACAAATAATAAAAGTGTTTAATTAATAATGAAGTGAGACATGTGAACTGACAAGTAAACGTCATTTTTTTCTGTGCCAATAACATTATAGAATAGCTGCTAAGTGACAAATACTATAAAATAGTAATAATATTCTGTGCTTCCAGTGGGCGAAGAATGAATTGTGTTTAACGCTTATTTTTACTGCATAAAAAAGCTATGTTATGAATAGACAGGATATGTTTCAAATAAAGTGAATGAAATATTACATGCGAAAACTTTAAATTAACATTGCCTACATTTACTGAAAGCGATTTGGGTAAACAGGTGAATCTGAATATAACCGTTTGAAGTTTCGAACGCAACCATGGAAACTAGCATAAACTTGATCCGAAGATGCACGGACTTGGCCGAATGGCTGATCCGAATGCAACTTTAAAGTCGCGAAATATGAAAATACCCCTGTATAATGGCTTCTCCCCGTCTGTTGTGCAATTCGGGTAGCATTCAACTCGCCATGTATGTAAGCCCCAGCATGTCCACCCTGTATATACTATTTAAATTTCAAATTATTATTATCATGTTTTCTTAACAGATTAGGAGTTTATATAATACATTTTCATACATTTCTTTTAATGTTTAACAAAGTTCTATTTGTTCACACAATTTTCATTTGCTCAAGCAGTTATTTTTCGACAACTATTGAATAGAACACATATAATTAATTACGATGTCAAAAGTATTTTTGGAAATGTAATTATTTAAACAAATTATATTTGTTTAAACAATTAAAAAGTGGTAAATTTTTTCTTTCCATATGCTATAAAGTCAGAAACATAATGCTATGTGTTCTATTTTATTGCAATTCTTTTAGTTACCGAAAAAAACTGCTTTAGCAAATAAATATTGTTTAAAGAAAAAATATTTATTGAAAAATAAAATAAATGTGACAAAATTATATAATTATTCAACAGAAAGTAGCATATGATACATTAGTTTCAATAAGTATTTTTATTAATTTCTTAAAGTAATTTCATAATCTCTTCAGTTAAATATTTTGCTTTATCAAGATTTTCTGTAGTATATTTTTTCTTGCAATACTTTTCTCCATATATTTTACTGTGATTAATCAGTCGAACATATGCCCAGTATTATTATCACTTATTGTAATATGATTTTTACATTCTCATCAGAGAAGGTATTAGATTTGTGTAAAATTTCACCTCCCAGTTTTCGTCAAATGTCCACATTTTGAGACCCCCTGAATCCGAAAAACAGGTTTTTACGAATGTGTCTGTTTGTATGTCTGTATGTCTGTCTCTCAGTGAACACGATAACTTTTTAAAAAAGTAATCTATTAGATTGCCCTTTGGTACACTCGTTTAGTGTCCTAAACTAAAGGTCAAGTTCGTTAGCCAGCCATTTTGGATGAAAATTCAAAAAGTGGGCACTTTTTTAAATATTTTTGAGACCACTTTTTTAAAAATTTAAAAAATTTTGTATAGTTATTCATAGTGTAAAAAAAATTTCAAAAAAGTTGAAAATTCCAAATTTGATCATACAAAAAAATTTCGAAACCACATTTTTTCAAGATTTAAAAATTCTTATGTACGTTTGTTCATAGTACTCAGAAACTCAAACAATTTATCCTCATGA
Source organism: Belonocnema kinseyi (assembly GCF_010883055.1). Taxonomy (NCBI): domain Eukaryota; kingdom Metazoa; phylum Arthropoda; class Insecta; order Hymenoptera; family Cynipidae; genus Belonocnema; species Belonocnema kinseyi. The sequence goes on along the minus strand of NC_046665.1, from coordinate 26,382,484 downwards.
CTTTTTTCTATAAAAAGAAAATTATCAGAGTTAGAACATTTTCAAAATCCAAAAAAAAAACAAACTGAAATGAACATTTTAAGCCAAACAACGCATGATATGAAAAAAGCCAGGAGAAGAAAAAGTTAGCCTTTTGAAAGCCCTACAGGACCACGATAACAACTTTTTTAATTTTGTCGAAAAGTTGAACATTCCAAATTTGATCGTACCAAAAATAATGAAAAATTCAAAAATTCCATGTTTTGGTCAAACTATGCAAGATACGAAAAAAGTTAAAAAGCTCAAATTGGGCGCCCTGGAAAGAACTACAAATTGACAATGAATCACTTTTCGATATAAGCTACGAAAAAAATAAGACAAAAATTGTTCATCCTAAAAAGAGCTATAATTTTTGATAGGACACACGGAGAAAAATGGATATTCAAATGTAGATGTTCAAAGGGTAAGATTGTAGCACCTAATACGCAGATATTGATGCCAAATATTTAGCATCTTTTCGAGATGTTAGGCGTACAAATATTTGTATGTTAAACTGAAACACATTCAGATGTTAAAACCGTTCGAGCGCATGCGCATCGCGCATTGCAATTTCACGACTATATTTCAAAGATATATATATTCAATATTAAAATTATGGAATATTACAATTTTGGAATATTTCCAAAGAATAAAAATTAGATGTCCTTAGATGAAATTGGATAACGACTTTTTTAAGTATAAGGAGAGAACAACGATCTTATGTTTTTGGTTTGTTGACTTAACACATTTGACAAAAGGTTTATAAATTTGAAATAAAATTTGAGTTTAATTTGAGTTTACCCCTTATCTGTTTTTCGTTCGTGTACGAACATTAAAGTTTAATTTAAAATTCACAAATAAGTTATCAATTAATTCCTCAAATGACCATAAATAAGTAAACTCCTCAAATATTTACAGACGTAATTTGACATAACCATACATGTAATATCTCGGATTTTTCAGTAGAACATTTTGAATGTTAGGGGGTAACATTTCACATTTTCAGATCTACATATGCTAACTTCGAACATCTAGATTGTTGTCCTATAGTTAAACATATAATATGTTAACCCAGAACATCTAGGTATTTTACTTTTGAACATCCATTTTTCTCCGTGCAATTAGTTTTTGCTTTATTCGTAAAAAATAACATTCTAAATAAAAATATTAAATTTGTTTAAAAAAACGACACAAGGTATGAACTTAAATTACCAGACAACAGTTGTTCGCCTAAAAAGATCCATAAATTTATTATTAATCATTTTTCGATTGGACGAGTAGATCTTCTTTTAATCGTAAAACATAAGATAAAAAATGCAAAAATGCACTTTTTGGAAAAAGCACAAAAAAGACGAAAGAGAACATAGGCTCCTATATAATACCCTATATAGGTTCCTGTATTAGACCATATGCAGATGCGTAGTAGTTTTTATTTAATCGCAAAAAACAACATTAAAAATAAAAAATTATAAAAACAAGGAAATAAGAATTAGTATGATTCAATTCTTATGCATATTATGAATTGTAATGATATACATTTATTGAAATGATACATGTTTCAGAGCAGCTTAGAATACAATTTAAAGCAA
>NC_046665.1:26370667-26380777 GCF_010883055.1 Belonocnema kinseyi | reverse complement strand
AGAATGTGTTCGTTAAAGCCAAAAGAGCTTTAACAAAGGAGAGTTCAAAATCACAAAATTACAGTTGTCGGTCCGTTCAACTTTGATTTTAAAAGGTCTGTGCCCGAATGCGGAAGAAATGCAGAACAAATGCAAAGACTAAGTGCGGAGTGCGATTGCCATCAGTCGCGTGCCGTAGGTGCGCTCAAACTCTCTTTTAACGAAAGAGAATTCACAATTACAAATTTACAGTGGTGGATGTTTTGAGTCTTAATTTAAAAATGTTTACGCAAGAATGTGCGAAAATATAAAGACCGAGCGAGCAGCGCGAGGTAAATACATAATCGAGCGCGAAGCGCGAGAACCAACAGTTGCGCGCCTTAGGAGATGAGAATGTGCCCGCGTAGCGTGCAGATTTTTTATGTTTAAATCCACGCTGGAACAGAGGTCTCTCAAATTCATATTCTATGCGCATTTAAAATTTTTTCTTTTACTAAGGCGTTATTGGAAGTACTCGCATTTGCCTAAACATTTGATAAAAATGTTTAGTGTCGCACAATCATTTATTCTGCATCGTGAGAGGGTACGCACGCGAATCCGTGTACAAATAGAAGTTATGAAAGTAAAAATGATTATCGTGGTATTTTATTGAACTTTATTTCCAAATAAAATAATTGCAAGCAAAGTAGTGATTTGCGCGCAGAGCGCGCGTATGAGCTTTTATTTTGGTTGAAAATTCGTCTTTTTTGTAGATAGTTCGTCTTCTTGATTGACAATTAAACTTTGTAGTTAAACATTCAAATGATATTTCCTTGAAAATTCATGTATTTTGTTAACAATTCGCCTTGTTGGCCGATAGAATCATTTATTTAACTGAAAATTCAACTAAACGCAGTTGATAATGAAGCTATTTTGTTAAAAGTTTTAAAGAAATTAACGAATCCAGTTGCATATTTCTTCAATTCAGTTGAAAATTCATCTCGTTGTTTAAAAATTGGACTATTTTGTTGAAAATGATTTTTGAACTAAAAATGCAACTATTTCATTTTTGGTTTAAAATTTATATTTTTCATTTGAAATGAAACTATTTTATCAAAATTGTCCTTTCTGAGTTGAACGTTCCTGTATTTTGTTCAAAATTCGTCTTCTTTGTACTCTCTAAATCTGAATCAGTATATGTCTAATTCAAATCAGCGTATATACACTGCTGAAACAGTGAAATGTAGCTGCTGATCAGGGAAATTTCACTGAATAACAGCTGAATTTCGCTGATTTTCCAGCGAATATACGCTTTTAGTCCCTTATTTTATTATTTTTGTAAACCAGCGATTCCCAAACTTTTTTTGAAGTTTTCAGGGAGGGGCAGGGCCCCCACCCTACCATTTTTCCCCCTCTACTAGAACTACTTTCGTGGTGTAGGCGTGACTCACTGAGCGTGGAAGCGAGTAATGTGAGGAAAGGGGTGTAGATCTTTAAGAGTTAAGATTGATCTAGAATAATTCTCGATATTTTACATTCTCGTCAGAGAAGGTATTAGATTTCTAGAAAATTGGTTCGCCCAGTTTTTGTCAAATGTCCACGTTTTTAGACCCCCTGAATCCGAAAATCAGATTTTTACGATTGTGTTTGACGCCTAATTAACAATTAAGTTTTTTTTGCGCATGTGAAATATAATTTAAAATACTTTTGCGTACACGTCTCGCTTGAATAAATACAATTTTGTATGTCAGATCTTGAATTTTTCTTAATTTCATTATGCATATTAATGTTACATTTATCTAAACCTTGAAGTAAAAAACGTGATAAATGCAATTCTGTAGAAAGTTCAGATCAAATTCAGATAGAAGAATTTCATTTCACCTTCATCGCGAAATACCTTAAAAATGCATTTTTTACGTTTCATTAATATTTAAAAAATATGAAAAATACATTGTTGGATGAATTCACATTTTCATAATGAAAATAATAACTGGCAAATTCTAAACAATTGTATGTTGATTACAAAATTTCCATTCATTTATATTGAATTTATAGGATAATTCTTCCTTTGAAAAGAACAACTTCTGTAAATCATAATAAGCGTGTTAAGAAAATTCGATGAGAACAGAAATAAATATTGAAGTTCACCCCCATCATGGAATACTCATCCCCAGTAATCTACCGAGAGTCCTAGACTCCTAGAGCAGTGGTCGGCAAACTTTTTGCTTAATTTCCAGGTATGGTCAGGCTCCACCCGACTTAATATTTTCTACTACTTTTCGATCCATTCATGTGCCTTAGTGTGAGTGAGCTTACTCCAGCAAGGGTCTTTTGTCCACAGGAATGTCAAAGTAAGGAAATTTTAAAACTTTTAATTTTTCAACTAGCGATTTGAAAATAGCATTATCAGCATCTACGACTTTTTCCGATTCTAATGATATATTACTTGTCTAGAAAAGTTAAATATTTGAAGGAGTATAATATCAAGGAACATCAGCTTTACACTCAATTTAATACTAAATACTTCTCAAATTGTCAACTTTTCTAGGCAAGTAATATATCATTGGAATCGGAAAAATTCGCAGATGCTGATAATGCTATTTTCAAATCGCTAGTTAAAAAATTAAAAGTTTTTAAATTTCCTTACTTTGACATGCCTGTGGACAAAAGACCCTTGCTGGAGTAAGTTCACTCACACTAAAGTACATAAATAGACCGGAAAGTAGTAGAAAAAATTAAGTCGGGTGGAGCCTGACCATACCTGAGAATTAAGCAAAAAGTTTTCCGACCACTGCTCTAGGACAGTGGTCGGCAAACTTTTTGCTCAATTTTCAGGTATTGTCAGGCTCTACTCGACATAATTTTTTCTACTACTTTCCGGTCTATTTATGTACTTTAGTGTGAGTGAACTTACTCCAGCAAGGGTCTTTTGTCCACAGGCATGTCAAAGTAAGGAAATTTAAAAACTTTTAATTTTTTAACTAGCGATTTGAAAATAGCATTATCAGCATCTGCGAATTTTTCCGATTCCAATGATATATTACTTGCCTAGAAATGTTAAAAATTGGAAGGAGTTTAATATCAAGAAACATCAGCTTTACAGTCAATTTAATACTTAATACTTCTCAGATTTTCAACCTTTATAGACAAATTACATGTCCTTGGAATCGGAAAAATACGGAGATTCCAAATATATTACTTTCAAGTCACTGATTGCAAAATTACGAATTTTTAATGTCACATATTTTCCCATTTTCTAACAAAGGACCCCTGAGAAAAGGGGTGGTCTGGCCAAGCTCGCAGGTACTGCCCTGAAAATAGGTCGTAGGGCAGCCAGGGCAGGATACCCTGCCCTGGGCAAGGGCGTGCCGACCACTGTCCTAGAGACTTCCCGTCTATATTTCTACTTTTTACAACCTCAGGCCTGACTGTTTCAAAGGATAGTTTCCCGAACGATGAATGGGCTAGCTGCATTACAGATTAGTCCCAAATATTTTCTACGCCACAGGCGTAAACTTGTCAAATCTTACAAGGGGTCATCCCACCGTACTCCAGATGCGTTATCGACTATTTACTTGCAAAATACCGATGTGTTTTACGCCATTGGCATATTACAAATTTAGGATGGTTAATATTTCTTAATGAAGCTTTATATTCTTGATGTAATAATTACCATATGATTTTATTAAAAATGTTTAAAGATCTAGCACGTCAAAGTATGTCCATTCAAAAACGTGCACTAACTTATTTAAGTGCAATTGATTTTGACTTAAATTGACATTATTAAAAGCTGACATTATTAAAACTTAGAATGACATTATTAAAAGAACGGTTAAATGCCATAGAAATCGGAACAATTTTACAGGTTTCGCAAAGACTTCGCATAGATTTAAAAGATTTGATAAAGTCTTTTATTATTCGACAATTAAGATTTCAAAGATTTCTGGTCGATTTAAGACTGCATAGACTTCAATTATTTGAAAAAGATCTCATGAAGGTTTTATTAATTTAAGAAATATCACCGAATATTTCAAAAGTATTTCAAATAATTTGCAAAGACTTTTAAACAATTCACAAAAATTTCAATGATTTCCCAAAGTTTTCAAAGATTTCAAAGAAATCGCCGAGATTTCAGATAGATTTAAAAGATTTCACAAAATTTTCAATGATTTCCCAATGACTTTAAAGATTTTACAAAGCTTACACATATTTCGCAAAGATTTAAAATAGATTTCAAAGATTGAACAAATAACTCCAATGATGTCCTAATGATTTTACAAAGATTTCAAACATTTCGGAAAGATTTAGGATATGTTTAGAAGATTTCACAGATATTTCCATTATTTTACAAAGACTTCTATTCTTTCACAAAGTTTTCAGAATTCTCAAAGATTTTAAACATTTTGAATAGATTTAAAAAAGTTATTTCGCCAAAATTTCACGAAGAATTTACAAAGGTTGCAATAATATTTCAAAGATCTTATGAAGACTTTACAAAAATTTCAAATATTTCGCAAAGTTTCGGATAAATATAAAAGAATTCGGAAAGGCTTCTATTATTCCACATAGATTCCAGATAGATTTTAAAGATTAAACAAAGCAAGCAAGAATTGAAAGGTTTCTATATCCTACGATCGAATGAGTTTAAGCATTTTATTTACGAGTAGGCAAATGAAGACCTTGGCCCTCCCTGGTCGATTTCTATGGGAGGCAGTGGCCCCTGTGTCCCCTTGGCAAGGCTCCACCGCCTCTGATGGACATAGGAATAAGAGGGGACTAGCCACATGCTACCTAACTTGGCGCGGGGATTGATCATAAGTTACAAGGGGGAGTGGACCATGTTGGTTTGTAAAAGCAATAGAGGTTTAGCAATCCAAGATCTAGGTAGAACAGCCCGCTCGTTATTTAGATCCGGCAACGACATGCCTATTCTGCTGTGATTTGGAAGAACACCGTTAACTGCAAATCGGGTAAAGTCACCTGAACCAATTAACGGTAGGTGGCTCAAGGGCCTTATCCAAAATGCAGTTAACGGTGTTCTTCCAAATCAAGACAGTATTTCTCTCCCATTTGTATGTACATATCAAATACTAAGATTTTTAAATTTTTTACGATATTGATTAAGTTCTAATTGAATTTGCTTGAAATTAAAAAAAAAACAAACATATATCAAACGATTTTTGTATCAGAATCTCTGAAAAACAAATGATCAACTTCAATTTTTTAAATTGGACTAATTCAGAGTGATCAAAATTGAATAATGTAATTGAAAAATAATGTTTCATTCGAAGCGATTACAATTTTACAATTAAAAATTTGTCAAAGTTAAAGCTTTATTATTTAATGAAATATTAGTAATTATTAACCACTTAATTAACTATAAATATAATATCACATTTCAAATCTTTAGTAAAAATCTTTTCAAATTAGTATTAATAATTTGTCACATCGATAATTAGGAAAAGTTCCCACAAAAATAATAGTTATATCAATTATTATTAAACTCTAAAAAAAATAAAAATGGTAACTACTAATTCAGATTTTCTTTCAGCTGAACCGAAAGAAGTAGAATTTTAGTCTACGATTCTAATATATCGAGGTATCGAGACCTTATAAGGGAGTTGCAACGATTGTACCCGGAATATTCTGTTAAACTGATCGTCCTTATCATCGGCGCTCTTGGAGGTGCCCAGCTTTCACTTGCTAATAGCCTAAAAAGCATCCCTGAGTGTCAACAATATGCTAGAACAATTGCGGGAAAAATGCAGAAGGCGGTTGTCCTTGGGTCGCTCCGTGTTCTTAGGGTCCACGAGGCTTTTGCTGGGTCGTCGTATTGATTCCTTTACAGACCGTAACCACCTATCTCACGGTTGTGAGACGTGGTCCGCTCCCGGCGAAATCCTGCGGTTGTCCTTATGACAAATTTTTAATTACATATATATAAATATATAAACAATGAAAATTATGTAAAATATTAATAATATTGATATTGAACAGCTTATAATATACAGAATCTATTGAATTGAAGATCATACTCTAATTATTATTATATAAACTCCTTATCTTTAAAAACACAATAATGAATTTAAATTTAAATAACATGGATCCAAATAATTAGGTATAATTATTCACAGTATTAATTATAAATTAATTAATAATTATATCATTCTAAGAATTGGAGATAATAAATACAAAAGTATCTTTATTATGATAACATTTTCTAGTTGAGAAAATCATTAAAGCCAAAGCTAAGTTGAATAATTAATTTTAAAGGAGTAGATTTGATACATTTTTCTTAATTTATTATTTTATTATGTATAATTGTTACCAACTCCGATCTTCTCTACCGACTTTATCAAATTGTACCCTGTTTTACCAAGTGAGTAGTAGGTAAGCCACCTTTCATTTTAGTGCCTGAAAAATAACAATAAGGCAAACAGGGCGCGCTGCGGTAAGTCGGTCGATATCAAATACACGGCATAAGCAATCTCCCACCTCATCTCTGGTACTGTTAAACAGGAATTTGCAACCGCTATTCTGGTTCCTAGGAAATTCGCAGGAAACCATGCGATAAGCATGCCTAGTTTGTAATTAAAATTAAGCTTAGAATCAGCCCTGTGCATCTCTCCATATTTCAGTTTTTAACTTGACCCCGCGCTAGTTGTCCTATCACTCCCTGTTTTTACATAAAAAGCAATGGGACTAAATCACATTTTTAAGTTTTTGGTATACAAGTTGTTATTTCCATGCAAAAGAATTTTTGAAATTGAAACAATGCTACTCATTTAATATTTCAAAATAGTTTTCCAATAATTTTCTATGAATACTAGAGACAAAATATGATTTATATGGTCGTAGAATAATCCTGGCAAAGTGGAATATATCTTAGATTTGAATTTAAATGAAAAGTAAAATATGATTCTTAAAGTTTATTGTCGAAAACAAATTAACAGTATTATTAATAGAATGTAAACACAAAACCCGGAGAAAAATTTGAATAGTACTAAGTTTAAACTTACCATGGGAATACTCTCGGTTATGAATATGTAATGGATATAATGTATTTCTAATTAAATTCAACTAAATTTACATTTGAAACCATTTTATTTAATAATCAGTGAAAAATAAATATCTTTAATTACTCTCTTTAATCATTATATCCTTTTAAGTCTTTATATTTGAATTATTAAATAGACTATTTAAATGTTTTTTACATATTTTTATGTTGCATGTTCATGAATAAAAATTTATTTCAATTTCAATTACATTTTTCTCATTTTATTCGATAGAGTAAGTACTCGCTAAACCCTCAAATATTAAGTTTGAACTTATATACTATTAAAACTTTTTTCACAAAACTATTTATATATTTTATTGATATTAATATTATTTACTGCGTTTTCAGATATAAAAAGGATTATATTTAGCTTTTTGTTCAAATTAAAATTTAATATTCCACTTTACCAATAAGTTTATTAGGTGACGTTTAAATCCACATTTTCCATTACATTTATATACATCGTTTTGAAAATTGTTTTGAAATATAAAATGAGTAAAATTCTTTTCATTTCAACTTGTTTTTTGCGAAAATAACATTTTGTTTATTAACAAATTTTTAAAAAGTGATTCATTAGGAACTAACCGACTTAGGACACTAAGGGATCGCCATTTTGTTTTCAGATGCATATGGCTGCTTATAATATGAGAAAAGTGGTCTGCTGCAGTGCTCCGATTTGTCAAAATAGAAGCGATGATGGATATAAATTGTACCGTTTTCCACTAAGACAAAAAGAAAGACTTTTAACATGATAATAAATTGTAGATGCGACAAATGGGAATCAAATTTTAATACAAGATTATGCGAAGTAAGTACTCATATTTAGTTAGGAACCCGTTTTTCTAGAGAATGGCGCACGTTAACCCACGCAAATAAAAAAGACGTCTGATATGAAATATAAATAGCTATCATAATAAACTTTTGGAAAAGTATTGTATTAGTTTTTGACCTATAGTCTATTATTATTTGTTGCTAGTTATTTAATAAATCATATGATTATAATTTTAGCGCACGCCTGTTTATGAGCTGAGTAAACTTTAGTTTACAATCATAATTTTTGCAAGGGTTATTTTTTGGCAAATGTGTGGGTTAAAAATCATATATTCCAATTTAAATATACTATATATTATATCACACGTAATTTTATTTATAATTTATGTGTTGACAAAAATGCTTTAGTATAATTTTAAAATAAATAATCTATATCATGTAAATGTATTTATCTTGTTTTTAGGTGCATTTTGACCAACTCAAATAACGATTTCATATCAAATGTGATCTAGACATTAGGTTTCAGAAAGCTATAACTGAAAGTTAAAAAATTTTTGTTTTTACAATTTAATAAAAACAATTATTTACTATATGTATACATTTTTATATTAATTTCGAATAATATATAATTTCAAATCAATAGTTAATATCAACGTGTTATTGGTAAGTAGAATAATTTTCCATTTTTTCTTTTCAATTGATCATGACATTATAAAGTTTAAAAACATTCATATTTCTAATAATATTAACTTCAAATATTACAGCTTACTTTGTTTTAATTTTGTTACTCACTACTATGTAATTAGGTTTTAGACCAAAATTGATCTCTTAAAAATTCGATAAATAAATAAAGAAATTTTTAACAGAATACGAACTTGTTACATTTTTAGTAAAAAAAGTAACTTTCATCTTAACTGATGAATTTTCAACTGAAATGATGAATCATCAACTGGAATAGTTAAATTTTAAACAAAAATATGAGTTTTTAACTGAAAAATGAATCTTCAACTGAAACACTTAAACTTTCAACAACAAAATATGTTTTACTAAAATAAATCAATTGTCAACCAAAACTTAAATAATTAGGTTTCAAGTTAATAAAATCAGTGTTAAACAGAAAAATTAGAATTTTAAACTAAAAAGAACATTCTTCAACCAAAAATTGAACAATTAAATTCTCTGTCAGAAAATGAATGTTCAAACAAAATTGATTTTCGACAAACTAGTTACATTTTGAAAAAGAAATCAATTTTCAATAAAAATGATAAATCTTCCAACAAAATTAATTTTTAACGAAAGAGTTCAGCTTCTAATCGCAAGTAGTTGAATTTTCTAAAAAAAGGTAAATTCTTAACGAAAAATGTAAAAAAATTTATATTGTATTTTAGAAATATTTCCTTTTCGAAATAATACTTCTATTCTAAAAACTACTTAAGGCACTCTCTTTTTTTTAATTTCAGAAGAAGGGAACAGGGATTTTTTAAACTCCTTTCTCCTGAATTTCAGTTTTATTTTTTTTTAATTCCACTTCTATGTCAAAAAATTCTTTTCCCAAGGGAAATTTAGTTTCTTTACGGAAATTCCCTGTCCTATAATAAAAACAATAATTATTTTCAATCATATGCTCTGCAACTGTAGACAACGCAAATTAACTATTTCTTAATTATATTTTCGGTCATTTCGTGGTTTTTTCCAAGTCTTTCCCAGTTTTCCGCTCAAGTCGCCATCCTGATTATAAATAAATTATATATAAATATATATTTCTTAGAAAGTGGAAATGTATAGATAAATTGATAAAAGAGTATATTATAAGGCTAATGATTAATGATTAAATATTGTTATTACTATTATTATTAGTAAAGTAATATTATCAATCACTTTTTTAAATTTGCAACAATTACAGTTGTTTATAAAATTATTTAATTAATTACATTAGCGAAATAAACAATGGAAAAATTTAAATAAAATTCAAACTGTTTTCAGAATACTCATCCTTATATTAAATTTTCTTAATATTAACTTATATGTTTTGATGCATTGTTTTGGCTAACTAGTCACAGCTGCTCTTATTTTTACTGAAAACGATGTTATTCCTTTCATATTCATGAAAAAGTATCATGTTTTTAATGAATTTTTGTCATTTTGCTATACATAACAATGGAAAAACAGGCTTACCTGATCGGAGCACCATCTATTAGATTTATCTGAACTACGATACCCCTCTGGATGCTAAAATAACAACTACTGCATACACATAAAAGGGCGATGCATAGAGCTGGTTGCACCTCATACCGGTAGTTAGCGCGGCAGGAACGTTTGTGGCC
>NC_046665.1:26366826-26370567 GCF_010883055.1 Belonocnema kinseyi | reverse complement strand
ATAAATAAAAACTGACTTTTTTTAAATTGAAAAAACCATGTTTTTTCACATTCAACTCGCCGTAAGAAATTCGTTTATCAACTAATTAACAAATTTCTTTTTGAGTTTTATTCGTGACATTCTAGCGGAGGCTACAGTGTCCAAAAAGGGTCAAAAGTTAATTTCTAATGTTTTTTTTTTAATCCGAATGAAAAACCACGTTTTAGACTTTCACATCAGAAAAGTGAGCGAGGAAGTTTGAGCTACGAAAAACTTCAAGCGGACGAATTTTCCGCCAATGTATTGGCCAACTTGTTGGAAAATCTCAATTTGATTTGATTTTTAGTTCCATAATTACAGCGAGTTTATTACGAGCTCGCGACGCGACACCACAAGATTTTTCAGGGGACGCCGCCGGAACGCTGACAAAAAGTTGGCCAATACATTGGCGGAAAATTCGTTCGCTTGAAGTTTGTCGTAGCTGAAACTTCCTCGCTCACTTTTTTAATGTGAAAGTCTAAAAACGTGGTTTTTCATTCGGATTAAGAAAAAAACATTAGAAATTAACTTTTGACCCTTTTTGGACACTGTAGCCTCTGCTAGAGTGTCACGAATATAGTAAAACTGAAAAAGAAATTTGTTAATTAGTTTATAAACGAATTACTTACGGTGAGTTGAATGAGAAAAAACATGGTTTTTTCAATTAAAAAAAGTCAGTTTTTATTTATTTACTGGAAAATTTGCAGCCCGAGAGAAAAACTGTAAATGGAGACTCAGTTTCATTTTTCAAGAGCTATTTAACTATATTTTTGGTTTTTTCAAATTTCGAATTTCACTTTTAATGCCTGACGTCACAGCCTGAACAATACTTTTACTCGTTCTCGAGCGCCTGTTGCCTTCTTGTTCAGAACTCAATTGAACATGACAAGTCAAAACTGCCATCTAGGTACTTAAAGTTAAAGTAAATATTTATTTCTGACAATATTAAAACTTCCATTTTAATATTGAGTCTGTTAAATTCAAAAGGAAGATATTTTTTAATTATTTACGCCTAGCGTTATAATGCTTAAAGTTTCTTGTTCTTTAAAAATTAATTTATTCCAATCAAGATTTTTTTCTTACTTCTTAAATCTTGTAAATAAGAACAAATGTTTTCATGTAATAAATAAATGACGAAGTTTTGTTATAGAGTATTATAGTGACTTTCTTCACACAAACAGCAGATTTGGCTTAACCCATTTTCCCCTTTCGACGGATTGTTCACCTTGACGCACGGGGTATTTCCTAAATTAAGTTTTTTACGTAAAAAAAGTCGTGTCTACTAAAATGTAATATTTTTTTCTCGATGATTCAAATTTAAAAAAAGGTTTAAAAGTGTAAAATTAAAAATGTAAAGCATTAAAAAAATTCTGAATTTAAGAAGAAAATCTTAAACAATTAAAAATTTTAACATTGAAATTTAATTTGATTTTGAATGTAAGGGCTTAATATCGTAAAATTGAGAACTGTAAGCCTTCTAACTTGATTAGTCTTAAATTAATGGCCTCTAAAATCTGATAATACCCAAATACAAACATTTAGAATTCTGCATTTCAATTTTCAATTCAAAGCTTTCAAAATTAAATAATTTGAATTTATCAGATTATACTTGAGGGATATTCAAAATTTAACAAATACACAGGCGCACAAAAAAAGTCAAAGTCCACGGAGACGACCTTTGGGGTTCTATGGTTTTTGGGTCGCTGATTCAGAATCGTTTGTCGGTTTTTTTAGATCAGATCGCTTTCAAGGTCATTTGAAGGTCAAATAAAGAAAATATCGCTGAAAAAATCTGAAAAAATTCAGACATAGGTTTTTTAGCACGCTGAATCCGAATCCGGTGTCAGTTGACCTTCACTAGTTCAAGATCAAGGTCATTTGAAGGCCAAACCAACAAAATAACCTCAAAACAATTTGTAAAAATTTATATATAAGTTTTAAGAGTCGTAGAATCTAAATTCTAGGTCATTTTGACCATATCTAGTATTTTCAAGGTCATTGAAATATGAAAATAACAACCCATATATCGAGTTTGATAGACCTTCATCAATTCACGTACAAGCTCATAATAAGATAAAAAAATTAACAATCCCTCATTAACAATTACGATAGACATATTTTTTTGTATCAACTTGTGTTTATGTTTTCCGCTCATACCGTACTCTCTTACTATCAAGTGATCGACGTAACGGTTTTTTTCGCTTTTTGCCTGTAGTTTTACACTCTCTTTTCAGTGTCCAGCAGTAATCAACCATCATAGCGACATCCCATCTGTCTTGGTAGCGCTTTTCCATTTATTTTATGTCGTGATGGAAGCGCTCTCCATGCTCTTCACTGTAATCGCCACAATTCTCTGGGAATCGATCCAGGTGATTATGCAGGAAGTGCAATTTGTATGACATCAGGCACCCCATTTTTACAAAGTTCTTAATCATTTCGGCTACTATAACTTTATAATTTTCACTTCTTCTATTTCCTAAAAAGTTTTTTACAACTTCCTTAAAACTGAGCCATGCATCCGTTTGAATGTTTGTCATTGTCGTTGGAAATTTATCATCTTGTAAAAGTCTCCTTATTTCTGGACCATCAAAAATCCCTTCTTTCAACTTGGCATCAGATTTATATTGAAACTTCTTTTCCAAGTATTTAAAACATCGACTATTTGTATCTAAGGCTTTCACAAATTGCTTCATGGCTCCTAATTTAATATGTTATGGAGGAATCAATACTTTTTTTGAATTAACCAGGGCCGATTCAATGATATTTCCTTTTCCTATTTCAAGTGATTTCCTTTCAGCCCACTTATGATTCGTGTAATGTTTTTCGCGATGTTTACTATCCCAAAGGCACAAGAAACACGGATTCTTTGTAAATCCAGACTGCTGTCCTAGCAACATACCTGAAACTTTCAAATCACCACATATAAACCAATTATATGTTTTGTATTCAATAGCCTCTAGAAGTTTTTTAAGACTAGTGAAGGATTCTTTCATTGTCGTAGAGTGTGCGACAGGTACTGCGGCATATTGATTTGTGTTGTGAAGTATTACAGCTTTTAATCTTCTTTTTAATGAGTCAATAAACAGTCTCCAATCATCATCTTTATAAGTATTTGGCTTAAGTTCTTCCATCAGTCCTTTAACATTTGAACAGTACACTAATTTTTCTTCATCAAAGACTTTTTCTTCGAAATACTGCTTAAAACTCTCATTTCTTTTTCTATACAACGTTACTTTCGTACCTTTTTCTAATAAATTTTTACTTTTTAAAACTGAAGCTGAATGTTCCGCAGCATTTTTAGGTAATCCCAAATCTCTTACGAGATCATTAAGTTCGGACTGTGTACATTTTTCAGCAATTCTATTGCTTACTCCACCTGGTTTATAAACTTCATCAGAGCTTTCACTGCTATCGCTTTCATATTCATCTTGATTTTCATCATCGGTCTTAGTGCTTTTGTCATCATCATCATCATCATCATCATCATCATCATCATCATCATCATCATCATCATCATCATCATCATCATCATCATCCATCACCATCCATCATCATCCATCATCATCCATCATCATCCATCATCATCCATCATCATCCATCATCATCCATCATCATCCATCATCATCCATCGTCATCCATCGTCATCCATCGTCATCCATCGTCATCCATCGTCATCCATCGTCATCCATCGTCATCCATCGTCATCCATCGTCATCCATCGTC
>NC_046665.1:26364741-26366726 GCF_010883055.1 Belonocnema kinseyi | reverse complement strand
ATGTTGCTTTTAGTTCGGCCACATACTTGTAGAGGCGCCATATGTACCGATTGGTTCCTCCAAATACTTGTACAGTCGCCATATGTACCGATTGGTTCTTCCAAATACTTGTAAAGGCGCGACATGCAACTATATATTCGGTCGCGCAAAATTATAGTGCATTTGAAATCCAAAATGGTAATAATCTAATTTTACTTTACAAGTGAATGGAAAAATAACTTCAATTGAGTAGAAAAAGTTTTGAAGGAATTCGAAAACTCTAAAGACTTTTTGGAATCAAAATTAGGCCTAAAATGTAGCAAAGAGGTTAGTATAAAATAGTAATAACAAATTTGAATTAAAAAGTTTATTTTTTATTTAAGTTATAATTTTTTTGGAAATTAGGAGAAAAGCATATTTGAAGATACAGTTAAGTTTTATTGAAATTTAATTAAACTAAAAGAACTGTCTTATAAAAACTTATTTTAAAAAATTCAAAGGAAATTACGGCTTGCTTCTATAGTTTAGCTAATGTCATGTTATAAATATGAACCTTTTTTAAAATTGAAATAAGAAGCAACTCAATCTTACAAAATGTCATTTTCCCCGCTCCAAAAATCTAACTATAAGAAAAATTGTAAGTTTGCTTAACTTTTTTTTATTAGTATTTCATACTAAAACTTGACATAAAAATTGCCATAATTCTAGTATTTTTGTAGTTTTAATATCTGAGCTAATCACATTTTAAAACCGCAATCATGAAAAATAATATAAACCAATGCTATAAATTCACAGAACTATTATGTACTATAATAGTCTATATTTTTTTATAGCATTTGACGCCTTTTTTATTTTATTTTTAATAAATATATAATTTTTCTTAGTTTTTTATTTAGTTTCATTTAATTATTTGCTTTATTTCTTTATTTTGTATGTAGTGAGAAAAATAAATTGAAACTTTAAAATTTTCTCCACCGATCATGTATAGAAAATTATATTTTTTAGCTTGTCGATTAAGGGCCGATTCCACCAGCTGTGATTAAATCCATTATTAGCTAATCACGATTATTTTCTAATCAGCGTTTTAATCGCTGATTAAAAATTATTATCGAAATTCGGAATTAGTTATCGATTAAAATTAGGAATAAGTTGTGTGAGTACAAGATATCGCTATAAATTCGATCAATATTTCACACAATACTTGAACTTCAACTTTGAGGTTATGTTGACTCCCGTTAATTTCTGATTAACTCGCTAACCAGCCAAGCATGGCCGGTTAAGTTAATCGAGGATTAGACTTTTTTAATCATGTTTTAAAAGTTGGTGGAACTCAATCTGCTGATTAAACTAAGTTAATCAATGATTAAAATTTAATGACAGTTGGTGGAATCGGCCCTAAGCTTTTGTTTGCATTTACTTGTTTCACCGTTCACATATTTAATTCCATTACAAATTTTTGATTTTCCTAAAACAATTTTTTAAAATTATTTCCTTTGATAAAAACCTTGATTTTTAAAATGTTTTCGTGAATAAATTTATTTTCTAATAATTTAAATATTTGATTAACGTTCAGTTAACCTCATTAAAAAAAAAGTTTTTTTTTAATAACGACAATAATGCAAAAAAACCCACTTTTTATTTGAAAAAGATATTACAATGTTTATTTCTTACATAATTAAAAAGAAATTTGGAAGGAATTTTATATTTGAATAAAATTATGAATCGAACCAAAAAATACATGATCTGGCATTATTTGGTTAGACTTATTTTTTCAAAAATTGTATACTCCTTTTCAAAGATCTTTATTGAAAACCGAAGTTTACTTTCGCTCAATTGTATTTTCACAACTTTCTTCTAACAGCAATTCTTAACACAGCAGACAATTAGACATAATGTAAAAATTACAATTGAGGAGTTCTGGACAAGAAGGCGACAGGCGCTCGAGAACGAGTAAAAGTATTGTCCAGGCTGTGACGTCAGGTATCAAAAGTGAAATTCGAAATTAA
>NC_046665.1:26361411-26364641 GCF_010883055.1 Belonocnema kinseyi | reverse complement strand
TCATCATCATCATCATCATCATCATCATCATCATCATCATCATCATCATCATCATCATCATCATCATCATCATCATCATCATCATCATCATCATCAGCAGCACAGATATAACAATCATCTTCGTTGGATGGCTCATTCCATTCTGTGGGTTTAATGAAGATCAATTTAGAATCGTCTTTAGTTTTTTTCCAAATAGAAAGCATTTTGCGGCAGTTATTGCAAATACTATCAGGAACCCAATCTACCGAAACTATATCTGAATTAAAGCATTCTTTGTATATAATCCGAAAATTTTCATTGAACGATCGTCGATCGTTTTTGTTCGGAATAAATGTTTCACAAATTGAGCAAAATGCGTTAACATCATTCGGGCACACGTGTTTAGAAGATGAGGTTAAAGGTTTGTTTAAATTTCCCATATTTTTATACATAAGCCCGCTCGACAGGGATCCTGGTCCGATTGCAGGTGAGTCCGCCGTCCTGGAGGTGATAACCCTTTTACTTCTCCAGGGCTAAGTAAAAGGGCTTTTCGTCTTTGACGAGAACAATGTCAACTGGTCGACGAACACACTACGGTATCATCCTCACACCCTGTCGACCCCCTGTAAGGCAGTATACTTCCACTGGCATCGGTACCCCGACCAGTGTATGAGCGAATCATTCTACACATCCCCTTACGGGGCAGTTGTCATCGTCACACGACTAGTCGAGGCAACAGGTGAAAAAGAATCGATTACATACATTGAAACATCTAGACATCCGCACATCCATGCATCCGCAGATCCATACATGCGCACACGCAAACATTCACTCATAACCGCGAATACATGTGGACATTTATAAAAAATGTATTTTTTACCATATTAGGGCAAAAAGAATCCACTTCTTTTTTAAAGATTAATATAATATATAATATTTCTATATAGACGAAAAACTAAAGATGATTCTAAATTAATTTTTTTAAACATTTTTTCAACAGTACCTCATTGATTTGACCTTCAAATGACCTTGACCTTGAATTCATGAAGGTCAACCGACACCGGATTCGGATTCAGCATGCTCAAAAACCTTTATTTGAATTTTTTCAGATTTTCGAACCTTCTTTCCGAATTCGACCTTCAAATGACCTCAGAAGATCTTCAGATAACCAGATATGAACAAATCAACCTTGGATTTGTAGTCAGCGACCCTCAAAACGTATATATAAACTTTATCAAATTTTCTTGAGGTTATTTTGTTAGTTTGACCTTTAAATGACCTTGATCTTGAACTAATGAAGGTTAAACGACACCGGATTTGGATTCAGCGTGCTACAAAACCTATGTCTGAATTTTTTTAGATTTTTCAGCAATATTTTCTTCATTTGCTCTTCAAATGACCTTGAATCTTTTAAATTGAAAATATATTAAAACCTTGCAATTTAAAATTCCTCTCCTTATAAAAAGTTTTCGATTTTAAAGGCTTTACATTTATTCCAATTTTTCACGAGGTTTGACAGCGAATAAACTGCTTATTGCAGCTTTAAACTATTTATATCCTAAAGCTGCAAAAAAATGTATTGCCGAATCATAAGTGATTTCATTTAAAAATTAGTTTTCATTTCAAATTTCTCTCATTTAAAAAGATTTAATTTCAAAGGCTTTGAAGTCATAATCCAATTTTCGAAACTGAATAATTTTGAATGGAATAATTATACAAAATTTTTCTTTTGGAAGAAACCAGACGAGAAATTAATTTAATTTAACTAAACTTGATTTAATTCTTAAATTCACCTAAATTTAATTTAAATGTTGAATGTAGCTAAATTTTATTTTAATTTTAATTTTAACTAAATTTAATTAAATTTTTTAATTTATCTTAATTTCATTTAAATTTTAAGTTTAGATTAAAATAATAATTTTAGAAATTTCACTAAAATTCTTAAGTACGAAAAGAATTTTTTTACATTTATTTATTGTGTCGAAATTGAAAAATATAAATAAATAGAATATTTTTAGGCTCTCTTTAATTTGAATATAATTAGGAGATTCAGTGTTCATAACATTTTAGGCGTACACGCCGTACAGAGTCAGCCGACCGCATCAACTATAGCAAAGATATATAATGATGACGGAGGCAAACGCGAGAAACAGA
This sequence comes from Belonocnema kinseyi, assembly GCF_010883055.1. Taxonomy (NCBI): domain Eukaryota; kingdom Metazoa; phylum Arthropoda; class Insecta; order Hymenoptera; family Cynipidae; genus Belonocnema; species Belonocnema kinseyi. The sequence continues at coordinate 26,362,508 of NC_046665.1, read as the reverse complement.
AAATCGCGTTCAGTTTGGAATTCAACAACTTTCGATTGCACCCCGGGCCCACACCGCCCGCTAACGTGGTAGGAGGACGCGGTTGTCTTTGTAATAACAAAGATATTTTGCCTAGATGCGGCAAGGGTCTAGGTAGGCCACATGTCACGAGAGCGACACTATCGTCGAATTTGTGGCTTCGTTTTTTTCCGGTACTTTTCGGCCTAATTCGGCAATGCCGCTGCGTTTAAACGGATTATTTTGACCACATGCCACAAGGCATCGCAATAAACTCAGCTTTGTTCGAGCGGAAACTTGAAATTTTCCAATTATTATGGATTATTTATTTATTCCCTAGGACTGAAAATAACTTTTCTTCATTTGAACATATTCTTAGTATAAGTAATTTATTCGTATTAATTCAAAGATGTAGAATATAGTGTTATATAAATTAAGAATGAATAAGTCACTGAAAAGATGATAAAGATAATTCGTTATAAAATATAGATCTAGAAAGAATGGGATGATTTGACCATTGTATGACAAATTTTACTGTTTGTAGTACATAAATAAATGATATTAATAATAATAGCTTGGAAGTAATTGAAGTTATTGATTGAAGTTCCTAACCTTGAAATTCCATCTATTTATTTTTATAATGAAAACTTGTGAAAAGCAAACAAATAAAAAGTTTTGTTTTAATATTGTATTCCTAAAAATATTCACTTTATTTTCATATTTCTATTTAAAAAACAGGAGACTAAAAAATGCTTTAATATAATATCAAACAATGTTTTCTTTTACTATTTTATTCATAAAAAGTATAATACTTGGAATTTTTAGGAAATCATTCCGGACAATTTAAAGAATTCTTTTTATGAGCAAAAAATATAACTCTGTTTTCATATTTCTGTTTAAAAGATAGATGACTAAAAAATGCCAGAATATATATGCAGCTAATTAATTCATTATTGAATTAGTAATATGATTTACAAAATTAAAAGTCAATGTATGTGTGTATGTATGTATGTATTTAATCTCTCCCTTTTACGGGTTTGAGGGCCTCCGCTTCCTGTACATATATTTACAATTCCATCCTTAGTCTAACTTAACTACTA
>NC_046665.1:26360003-26361311 GCF_010883055.1 Belonocnema kinseyi | reverse complement strand
TTCTGCATATATTTTATAGCCGACTGACATGAGAGTGATTCCTCTGTATTCCTCTACCTTCTTTCCTTCCCCTTTCTTCACAAGCGGTACCACCAGTCCCGTAGTCCATTCTTCTGGCCAACCTTCCCCTTTCCATACCTTGTTGCAGATCTTCCACATCCCATCCCTAATCCCTTCTCCTCCAAACTTCATCGATTCGTTCTCCATCCCATCTTCTCCCGTCGCCTTGTTTTTTTTAACCTATTTATTGCTTCATCCACTTCTTTTCTTGTTATCTCGTTTCCTTCCTCCATTTCTCCTTGGACTATCCTTCACTTTTCCCCTTTGATCTTATTTTGCTCTCCCCCTAATAGACCCTTAAAATAATCCGTCCATTCCTCCATTTCTATTTCTTCGTTAACGCCCTTCCTTTCCCCTCTATCCCTATTTATCACATCCCACACCTTACCTTCTTTGATCGCTTTTTCTACCTTTGCTTTATATTCTTCCTTTCCCCTCTGTGTTTTTATTGCCAGCATCTTCTCATGTTCTTTTTTCCTCCTGTCATACTCCTCCTTCTCCATTTCCCCTCTTCTTCATTTGCTCACACACTCTTTTATTCTCTCTTTACTCTCCCACCATTCCTGGTCCCACCAGCCTCTCTTTCCACCTACTATTTCTTCATTAGTACCCAGCTCATCCTTTACCTTTTCAATGGACCCCTTCAACCTTTCAACTAACGAGTCTATTCCGTCCTCTTTTTCATACCTAACCTTCTCCTTTTCTATCGTTTGGTTGAACTCCTTTAATTTATCTACCCCCCAGATTCCCATTTTCGTGTTTCGTTCGCACCCTTTTTCCTTTCTCCCTCTGCCGCGCTTACTGACGCCTCTTCTTAGTGTAACTGTGACCGGGAGGTGCTCGGACCTTATCTCATTTCCTACCTTCATACTCCCTATCATATGCCGCATTCTTTCTTCAGCCAAGATGTAGTCTATTACTGTTGCTTCCTTTCCTATGAATGTGATCTCCCCTTCCTCATCTCCTTTCATATTGCCATTGCATATAAACCATCCTGTTTCTTCTATCATTTCTAGTAACTTCCTCCTCTCCCTGTCCGTCTCTCTATGTTTGGAGTTCCTTATAAACCTACACATTCCAGAAAGCTATTTTCACGTTTCTCTCTTCCCCTCCCTCTTCTTTTCTCTTTACTTTGTTTCCCCTTTACCGCTTGGAAACCCCTCTGATTTATTTCTAGACTCTTTTTCGTCTCCCTTCCCCCTACCTTTCTCAAGACTTTTTCCTTTTTTCCTTAATTCTTCTAATTCT
>NC_046665.1:26353802-26359903 GCF_010883055.1 Belonocnema kinseyi | reverse complement strand
TAAGTAATATACTTATATTAATATGTATGCATTATATATTAGGGCGGAGTGAAAATGATCAAATTAGTCGAATCGTTTGAGCTAAGCGAAAGAAATTTGTGGGTTGATATCCAAAAAAAAGTAAAAAAGAAATTGAAATCGTTTAATATCTTCTATTCCTTTCTTTGAATTGAAAATTAAAACTTTTAAAGTTCCAAAAAATTTCCCTATTGCTTCAAAAATGATGACCAATTTTGTCTATGTACAATTTTTACTAGTGAATAATAATAAAAAATAAAATACTTTTGCGCAATTTACAATTTTTTGAAAATGGCCAAGACATATTTTTTGGATTGAGTCCTATGCACACATTTTCAAAAAATATGAATATGACGAACCTAAAATTTCTTCAGCTTAAATGAAAGAAACATGCTATTATTTTGTTTTTTCGGACAAAAAATTTTGTGGTGTTTGAAGCATTTAACAATGGTCAATTTAAGTATTTCTTTTTAGCGATGTTGACTATTGGTTGGGCTAAAAATGTTTTTATTTTTAACAAAATAATAGCATGTTTCTTTGAATCAAGGTGAAGAAGTTTCAGGATCGACATATAAGAATTTTTCAATCAAGAATTTTTTAACAAAATACTCAGATTTCTTCAAAAACAGTATTATTTCTAACCAAATACGTGGTTGAATTTTCAAGCAAATGGTAAACTTTGAAAAAAAGATTAAATTTGGACCAAAAACAGATGAATTTTCAACTAAAATATGGATTTTCAAAGAAGAAGATTAATTTTTTATCAAAAAAGACGAACTTTCAACAAAATACATGAATTTTAACCAAAAGCCAAGTTGTTTATTTTCAACCAATAAAGATGAATTTTCATCTAAAAATATGCCACTTCTACCAAAAAGGGTGAATTTTCAATCAAAAAGGAAGATTTTTCAACAAGAAAGTTGAATTTTCGACCAAAAAAGATCATTTTTGACAAAATAATTACATTTTTATCAAATAATTAAATTTTTATAAAACTAGTCGCATTTCTAACCAAAAAATTCAAGTGTAAACAAAATGGTCGACTTTTTAAACCAAAAATATTAAACTACAACCAAAAACAGTGGAATTTTCAACCAAATAGTTGAATTTTTAAGCCAAAAAGATGAATTTTTTAAACGACAGTTGAATTCTTAACAAAACAGTTTATGTTTAAGCAACAAAGATGAATTTGCAACCAAAAATATGACTTTTACAAAAACAGGTGAAACTTTGAATAAAAAAGGACGAATTTTCAGGCCAAAAAGACAAATTTTCATCAAAAAAATTTAATATTCTAAAAAAGATGATTTTTCAAGATTTAGTTTCGTACAAAATAGATTAGTATTTTTAAACAAAAAGATGAATTTTTGAGCCAAAAAGACAAATGTTCAACAATAAAATTTAATTTTCGATAAAAAAAAATATTATTCAACAAACTTAGTTCAATTATGAAAAAGAATATATGATTTTTTTAACACACAAGTTTAATTCTTCACAAAATAATCAAACTTTCAACAAAATAGGTTATTTAAATTTGGAATTTACCTAAATTTTATTTAATTTTTTAATTTATCTCAATTTCATTTAAATTTAAAGTTTTGTTTAAAATAATATTTTTGATATTTCACTACAGTTCTAAAGTACAAAAAGAGTTTTTTTTAAATTTATTTAGTCATTATCTCGAAAATTCCTCTTTTCAAATCAACCGTAGGAGAAATTAATCAATTTCAAAATAATAATAAAAAAAAAGAATATTTTTAGGCCCTCTTTAATGTGAATAGGTAATTCAGTGTTCACAACAGTTTTGGCGTACAGAGCCAGAGTAAATGAATCTACAGGTCCCTGACAGAAATTGTTTCCAATCTCTCCTTCCTCAAAATTCTAGTAAACATTAAATTATGCTTAATTTCTTGTAAAGTCACTTTACAAATGATGAAAAATATATGCATAAAAAGGTTGTTTATACGTAAAATATTCATTTGAGTAACAGAAGTACAATTTTTCGTGATTGAAAGAAGCGATATCAATTATTACAGTGACGCGGTAATAGTTTATAATTGTCAATGTGCAGCCTAGACAATGCATTTTCTGCCCATCGTATCAAATATTCATATATCTAAAAGTGTTAATACAATAACTAATTTTCTTGAACAAATCAAATATATTTTCTTACTTATCTCAGTGCACTAAAATCATTACATTTTCTTTTTAAATAACCGATGAATTGGTTTTACATTTCAGGTTATGTTTCGGAATAAAGTTTTTTATTTCTCTAACAGATTAATTTTTATAAATGACTTCTAGATCTTGCAAAATGACTTATATTTATATCCGTATTTTTACCACTTGGAAATTTTTTGCTACTGCTTTGAAATATGAAAACAAAAATCCTAACCTCTAATTAGGTAAATAGTACTTTATTTTTTTATTCAATACTTACCAATTAACAGATTTTCTTAAAATAACCATATAATAGTGAACACAGTACGTATAACAATATATACAATACAAATTTCAGACAGTGTTATATAATAACAAATTCAATTTGACACCTCGACTAATGTTCATTTTCGAGATGTCAAAAAAATTGAAAATACTGTGGCTGCACATGCGCAGTGAATTCTACTGACACTCAGCGCCATCTAGCGTTGGTCCCCAGCGCAAAAAGGTAATGTCTTCAAAACGATGCATGGGAGTGCTACCACTATGGTCCGACTTAGCTATAGTAAAGATTGCTATAGTGATGGCGAAAGCGAACGCGAGAAACAGAAAATCACGTTCGGTTTGGGAATTCAACAACTTTCAGTGTGCCGCCCCTGGCCCCACCCGCCTGTTGACTTCTTGGACACGGTTGCCATAGAAACGACGAAAAGTTGTAGAGGGCAGCAGCTCGATATGTTCGAAAATGTTCGAACAGATTTTTATTTTCCAAAATTCCAACGGTGAAGCTTACTTGACTTTGCAAAAAATTGATATAATCTCAATTTCTACCGTTGTTGTGGTTGTCAAGCACTGGCACTCACTCGCACACTTCTCGCGGGAGAAAAGGAGATAGAAAATCGCAGTGCGCATGTCTCATTCCTTGTAAGCATTGGGAGGGCTGACAATAAATGTACAGTTACCGCAGTCAGAACGTATCAGGCCTGTACGACTCTATGTTGAAGAAATGGCGGAATTCAGCGCCACCTACCACCATTTTAGCAACTAAGGCACTATGAGCATGCGTTAGTGCGCTTGTATGTATACATTGATGGTTTGAATGGGCTACACGAAATTTTCAATTAAAGATAAACTTAATAAATAATTCAAAATCAAGCATATATTAATCAGAAAGTATGTAAAAATGATTGTAAATTTTGTTTTTTCGTACTTTTTGTGTTTTTTCCAGAATCTGTCATCAATTCTTCAATTTATTGTCTATTTGAAATTTTAATGAAATATTTAAAAAGCTATTCTTGTAAAAGTCACCCCATGCATATTTTGAAAATTTAAATTGATTCAATTTGATATTGGTCACTATTTATTTACTCAATTTTGAATTTATGTTTTAATAAATTACAAAAAAATGAATTAAATTAAAATAATATGTGCGTATATTATAAGTATGTTTAGCCTGATCTGCTTGTCAAAAGTATCATTAAAATTTGTATTCGGCAATAAATTGCAAGATTGAAACGAGATTCTGGAAATGTCACACAGGAAATACAGACAAAATGTATGTAATAATTTGGACATATTTTCTGTTTAATATTTCCTTGATTTCACATTAATGACTTAATTTATGTTAAATTGAAAATTTAATTCAACACATTGAAACTATTAATGAGAACATGACCTCACTATTAGGACAGGCAGATAACAGCGTGATCCTCTTGCGTCTCTACGCCCCTCATCAACAAACCTATTTGCGCTACCTACCACCACTTTTGAAACTAATCTGCACCCCTCTGTGCCCCGCCAAAGTTCACTCTGTGGCCACTTCTATTACACAAAGTCGTACAGGCCTGGAAAGTATGTATGGAGCTCGGTTTCCTTATTATTACTCCGTGGTTCCTAAATTTGTTCGAAATGAGTGCAAAACCCATGGAAAAAAAGATGAACGTGTCGGGAAAACGTCTTGTGTCGCTGAATGTTTCTCAAGTTTCTCGGTTATATAACCGAGAACACGACGGAAAACAGTAGAACTTAAAAGAATTTAAGAATTTGTGATTTTTAACAATATTTTTATTGTTCAGGTTATATCAGCGGTCAAATATACATTATTTTCTAGCTCAGACATATTCAGGAATTTAAAATTTGCAAAGCATTTTAATCTTAGGATATTTTTACCATCGAATATTTTATAAGCGGAATAAAACAGTGTTTCACACACAAATTTCAAAATTTTCAAATTTATTCATTTATTTCAAACAAAAATTTTTTCTAGTTTAAAAGATAACTCTTTAACAAAATACCGGAATTTTCAACAAAATAATTGAATTCTTAACATAATAGTTGAATATTCGACGTAAAAAGACAAGTTGTCAACGAAAAGGGGTTATAGTTTATATTTTAATCAACAAAAAAAAATGAAATTTATAGAACAAAATTAAAGAATTTTAAAACCAAAAAGACAAATTTCCAACAAATAAAGATTTTTCATTCAAAAAATGAATAAAAATCTATCTAAATTATTGAATTTTCAAACCAGAAGACAAATTTTCTTTACAAAAATTCAAGCTTCAAATAAAGAATATGACACATACGTTATTTTGTAGGAAAATGACCCAGCCTCAAAATGAGCCCTCACACATACTTTTCCATCGCTTCAAAGTTTGGTGACTGCACTAATTTGGTTCATTTCCTGAAATTTCGGAGTTTTTGGCATAGGCAGCTGCTGCTAGTTACCCTACTATATTAAAATTATATAGTTTTATTAAATTATATTAATATATTAAATTATTGAATAATTTAATTTATTCAATTTTACTGTACTAATAATAAGCACGAATGTGCTCATTTTTATGTTTCGTACGAAGTTTCTTCATATTATTATATATAATACATGCATTATTTCTGATTTATATTAATAAAGATCAACTCCTTGACACTAACTTGAAAATATTATTTTAGACAAATTTTTAGTGAGGAACCTTAGCCGCAAAGCACTATGCCTTTCGTAAATAATTCATATCTTTACTCCAATATACTTTTAAATATGCTTTAAAACTTATCAAGTTCTTCAATAAAAATTACGTACAAAACTTTTATTCCTTGATTAATCATGAATTATTTCAAATTTGTGATGCTGTGCATGGCAAGTTAGACTGTATAGTGCCATTCTTTTATTTCAACTTCTTATGATCTCATTCATATTCCCCAGTCGATTTAAATCCGCTGCCCGAACTCGATCCATGGTGGCAGGAAGGTCGGGCGGTATGAGGTGCAACCTCAATGGTTGACTTTTTTTACTTGTGCCTGGCGGACCATGCTTTGTTGGATCATGTCTAACCAGGTCTAGCCCCCAAGCAAAGATATTATAAACGTAGATCCGGTGCGGGCTTAGTTGCCCGCCATAAATATAGACGGCGCGTCCGGCGAAAAAAGTCACTTCCCCTCTACACACCGCTCCCCGTAGAAAGCTCCAATCGATATAGTTTTCCAAGAGCCACTTGGAGCGCTGTAAGTAACTCTCGGCACACCTTCGAGGCGCACTGATGGTAAACTTAGCTTGGACAAGAACCATTTGGATTGAAAGTAAATTGCCAATTTAAACATTTTTACATTTACAACTTTGCAAAACTTGGCTGTTTTAATAAATACCACAAATATAAGTCGATGAGTAATTTATATTACGGTTACATATATTTTCCACTAATTCTAAAATTATTAATTATAATTTTCATTCTATATATTGTCTATATATAGTTCTTTAATATTATTTATTTTTTACTTTTATGGTCTGCAATTTCTACGGACTTTTTCAGACTATCCGTCTAATCAAGCTCTCGTATGTATTTTCCAATTTCTTAATTATTATATATTCTAACGTTTTTATAAAAATATAATTATAATTCCAAGTGATAGGAAAATTGTTCTTTCGG
>NC_046665.1:26335233-26353702 GCF_010883055.1 Belonocnema kinseyi | reverse complement strand
ATCGAATTTTTTATTAATAAAAAAAATAATAAAAATAAATTTTGATATAAATCGTTGTTGAATTGAATTCTGCAAAGTTTGTTTCAAAAATGTTATTATGTACGTACGAAGAAAATATAGGCAGAACATTTTTATTTTTATACCTCTTCTTAAAATTATGTAATTTTTCAAAATAAAAAGTCAGCATTTTAAAACATTTCAAAATCATCAAAAGTATCTATTCTCTTTTAAATTATTTCAAATTTTTAAAAATTATTTTTAAATTTTTTTGGAACTTTTAAATATCTTTTAGACTGATTCCCATTTTTCCTAACATTTTTGTAAAATCCTGCACACAAAATTGTTTTAAGAGCTTCCAGATTTTTTCTAATATTGTAAATCTTTTCAAATGTTTTGAAATATTTTTAAACATTCTCTTTGAGTTATGTACTTTTTCAAAATAAAAAATCATTTTAAATCTACCCAGAAATTTTTATTGTTTTCCTAGTATTTTAAAATTCTTGAGGAGCTCCAAATTTTTTTTCTTTTCTTTGTAACATTCAGAAACCTCCAGCTTATTTGATTTTTTTCTAAATTAATGCTTATTTAACTGTTTCTTAAGAATCAAAATGAAACACTTTTACCTTCGAAATACAAATAAAAAAATTAAACAATTATAATCGTAACATTCCAAGTTTAAATTTGTCACTCTGAAATTGTGACAATTCATTTTCAAATTGTTTACTATTGAAAATTATTATTTTTTTATTTCCAAACCAAATAGATTAAAAATGGAATATTTTATACTGAAATAATACTTCAAAAAGATTTTGAAATTGAATAAAGGCGTTCATTTAAGAAGCCATTAATTCGAACTTTACACTTGTGTCACTACTAAGGCTTTGTAATTAAATTAGTTCAAATTTTAACGTTAAAATATGTAAATTATATCATTTTGGACAGATCTAGAATCACCTTGTAAAATCAATCACTGTTTAGTTTTTAATACTCGAACTGAAGTTTAATTTTCAAATTTACTTTCATTTTCTGATTTGTCCCGGTCGCGAGTCTAGCTTAATATTTAAAACAACTGGTAACTTGTTGTAACTTACGAGACAATAATTTTATTCTTTGAAAGATTTTCTACAAATCATGTTGATATTTTCTACATTTTCATAAAAAATGAGAAGGTATTAGTTTTTTTTATGAAAAATAACTTTTTCGGATTTTATCAAATGTCGACGTTTTGAGGCCCCGTGAGTCAGGGAAACAAGTTTTTACTCCGGGGTCTGTTTGTCTGTCCGGCGTCGTCGTTGTTGTCTGTATACCGGATAATTTTCGAAAGACTGGTCCGATTGGATTGGGCTTTGACACACTGTTCGAGGGACCAAAAAGAAAGATCTAGTTCGTTAAAAAGCCATTTTTGATAAAAATCCAAAAAGTTGAAGCTTTTTCAAAATTTCTGAGACCACTTTTTTTCAAAATTTGAAAATTTTATCGACAGCTATTTATGGTACAAAAAAATATGAACAATTTATCTTGACAAATTTTTTGATAAAATCAAACTTACCAAAGTTAAAGGATTTTCAAAATCCAAAAAACCAAACGAAAATGGACATTTGAAGCAAAAAAGCTTGATATGGAAAAAAGTCAAGAGGTGAAAACGCTACTTTTTCAAAGTCCCATGATTATTTTATCACATTCTCATCCATAATGAGAAGACTTTTATGCGAAAAATGATTTTCGCGAATTTCATTAAATTTCGACGTTTTGAGGCTCCTTGAGTCAGAAAAACAAGTTTTTACATCGGCATTTGTCTGTCTCTGGCGTCTACGTCGTCGTTATTGTGGTTGTGGTTGCCTGTATATCGGATAACTTTTGAAAGAATAGTCGGATTGGATTGTGGTTTGACACACAGATTTATTTATTTTAAGAATTGTATGTAAAAATTGTACTATTTTTATTTTTATAAAAAATATTTTTCTTCAATTAAATTGTTGCAATAAAAATGTTTCGAAGAGATTTTTTAAAAATCTTTCGGCGAATAAAATTAGTATTTATAGGTCGACAAAGGTTTGTTTTCTTATCAAATTTGGCTTTCGTCTACATTTTTCCAGTTGTTTTTACTATAGTACAATTTACGTTTGCATTTCGGGCGAAGAAATCCATTCCATTGTTTGACAAATATTCTTTGTAAGTCAATATTTTTCACAGAAAATTACGCTGAGTAACAGAATGAAATCGGAAACAATAAGAGTTAATTTATTAAGGAACAAGCTTTTTGAACAAAAATGACCTTGAGTGAACCTTTAATATATATTTGTTAATTTATACAAAAATCAGGCGTTATTTTCTTACAAAAAAAATAATTTGTGGGGGGGGGGGAATTATCAAAAAATAAATAAAACTAGAAGTTTTTTGATTTTAATTTGTAACTAAATAATTTGAGAGGTTTCAATCTAAAATTATCGAACACTTTCCATTCAAAACTTCAGATGAAATATTTAAATAGCTTTAAATTTGAAATTATTCAATATGTTCTGAAGACTACAAATTTAAAATGTCTAAATTATTAAGACTTTAAATATTTTTGAAATTGCTGTTCTGGAGACTAAATAGCACTTATTCTTTTATTAAGAGATCACAACCAAAATTGTTAAAAAAAAGTTTTTAAAAGAGTTTTAAAAACCTTAAAAAAGATCAGAGGTTTTAATAGTTCAATATATGTGATAGAATCTCTTTAAATATGAAATTAATCTATACTTTTTCATGTTTGAGCTACAATTTAAACAATAATGTTTAAATACTTCAAACATTTAAAAAGTTGTTTCTTTGGAATAAATATTTGATTATTTCAATTAAAAAAAAAATTGTCAAAGAAAAATGCTTTCAGCACTTGTTTATCTTGAAATTTCTTTCTATAATACTTTTTTTTAAATTAAAAATATGATTTTTCGAGAACATTTTTTTATAATTAAAAAAAGACTGTACCGAAAACCTGGAACAAGCTTCAGATCTGAATAAATTCAGCGATACATACTTGTCAAACTTTTCTAACCTCAAAAAATTTTTCTACTTCTTTACCGTCATATTTTACGAAGAATGAGAAAACAAGAATTCGACTTCGTAGTACGATGAGGGCAGCAGCTCGATAGGGCAGAAAATGTAATGTCCTATATATATAATTCCCCACTCCGACACTCCTACCGCATCTACGTTTATAATATCTTTGTCCCAAGGTTCGTTCAGGTTTCTCACCAAGTGCACTCAGCGAGTGAACCTGGAAAAAGGACGTGGTTTACGAAAATAATTCTTGCTGCAGTTGCATCAAACCAGTTATTGTAGCAAACGATTATGTTTGCAACTATTTTAGAAAGTGATGATGCGGATAGTGATAATGAGTTGGAAAGTGCTGGCATTTCAATGGAATTTTCCATGAAAGTCCGGTACCCGAAAGAAACGCTTATTAGAATAATTGGATTTTCTGAAAGAATTGTTCTACAATTTAACGCAAAACAATTTGAATGCACCCGAATGCACCCAGTGGGCACCGAGACGTCCTAAAGCTGTCCTTAGAATGTACGTCTATGTTATGTGATTTGACGTCTTCAAGCCATTCTTTGAATCTTTTCATGTCTTTAAAAGGTCTCAGGACATCCTTAAGACGTCCGCCAAAAGACATATATAGGACAAGTTTAGGACTTGTGTGCCCACAGGGCAGTTGATAACTTGGAAAACTTGTAAGGAGAGCAGTTATCACGCAATTGCAAAATTCCGGCTCGAAAACAACTGCTGCCGATAATATAGTCATTGGCAACGCCTGACTGGTTTACTTTTTTTGCAAATTAAGAGAGCGCACCATCACCTAAACAGTAGTAATGTTCTTCACATCAACTTAGGATAGGGTGGGGCGACATGAGCCTAGGGGATAAGATGAGTCACTTAATTTTCTCGTAGGTTATCATTTATTTTGTAAATATTTTTTGTATTAATATCAGGAAAAACATTATCAAACTTTTTGTTTTGAAATTTTTTCGCTTAATGTTGAATAAATGTGTAAAAAACGAAAGTAAAAATTCTAAGACCTGTATTCTGCTATTTTTTATTTGTTACGAAGATTTAAGAATCACGAAAGATCACATATTAGATGTTTTCTATTGGTTATTTAGATAACTTACTTATTAGGCCTTAAGTTTCCAACAGATTTATATATAATCGTAAAACCGAAATAGGTAAAATTTTTATTTGACTAAAAATGCCATATAGGGCTGGATCAGCCCCTGTTTTGGGGCGGAATACTACACCTTCCTGTGCATTGACCTAACCTCTTAGTGTAGCAGTCAGTAGGTTAGGATGCAATGTTTTACATTATCAGAATGTGCATGATGCTAATTATGGTGTAAACGTATAAAAAACTAATGTTGTCGACAAAAATTCTCAGAAAAAGTATGACAGCAGCACTGTTAAAGGTATGATTAAATAATATGAGATGCTGTCAACTAGAAGAGAGAGCACTGTTTTTCTGGTGTATTTCTTAAATAAATTTGGTTTAAAACTCGTAAAATGCTATAAAAATATGAAAAACATTGTTCCGGTTTAAAAATACGGCAGACGTTTGCGTATTTTAAAATTGATATTTTACTGAGATAATGTACATGGTCAAGTCGAAAAATTGCTATATTTATTTCTATAATATAATTATTAAAAGATATGTGGATATAATTCGTTTTTCTATTTACTCTTTTTAGTGTTAATTACGGTGGAGGTTGACGGGATTCAGAAAAGGAATGGGAACTATAGACAACATCTACGTACTTAACTATTTAGTTAACAGAAATTTGGGGAGAAAGAAAGGGAGACTAGTCGCTTTGTTCGTAGATTTCAAAGCAGCATTTGACTCAGTGAATAGAAAAGTACTATGGCAGGCAATGAAAGAGAGGGGTGTAGAGGAAAAGTTAATGGAGAGGATAAAGGAAATTTTTACTGAAACCAGGATTAGGGTGAAAATAGGAAAGAAAAAAGGGTAGGTTTTCTGGAAAAGCCGAGGTCTAAGGCAAGGGTGCCCTTTGAGTCCTTTACTATTTAGTATCCTATTGGCTGACTTAGAGGAGAAGCTAAAGGAGAAAGGGAAAGGAGGAACGGTTTTGGGTAATAGCAAACTATACTCTCTAGCGTACGCGGACGATGTAGTTCTATTAGCAGATGATGAGAAGGGGATGAACCTAATGATGAGAATTTTCGAAGAGTATGTGGGAACAAAAGAGCTGACTGTGAACGTAGATAAGACAAAGGTGATTTGTTTCAGAAATAGAAAGAGCAAAATAAATTACGTTTGGAGGATGAACGGACAAAAAGTGGAAATTGTGGAGGAGTTCTGTTACCTAGGTTTTTGGTTTGAGGCAGAAGGAGGAAACGAGTTGCAGATAAGGAAAAGAATTGAATGCGCGAGTAAAGTAATGGGCTAAGTATGGGGTACAGGAAAGAGAAGGTTCAAGAACGATTGGAGAATGAGGGTCTGGTTGTTTGATGCGTTGGTGTGGACGGTGTTGTGTTATGGTGTGGAGGTCTGGGGATGGAAGGAACATAGAATATTAGAGAGTATGCATGAGCGATTCCTGAAGTGGGTAATGGGGGTTAGCTGGAGTTGCCCAGGATATATGTTAAAAGAAGAGTTAGGAAGAGAAAATATGGTTACTAGACAAATTAAGAGAGCATGGAGGTTTGAAGAGAAGCTAAAAAGGGGAGAAGAAAGTAAAATTGCACAAGCATGTTTCGGTGAAATTCGGAACAATGAAGCGAGGGGTAATGTGGGAAATTCAAAATGGGAGGTAGAAAGCAGAAAAATGAGAAGGGTGTGTAATATTCGAGAAGGGGTTATGGAGTGACAGGACATGAGTTAGAGCTATTGGTTAAACAAGGAGAACAGAGATGGAAAAAGATTATAGATTCGAGGTACAATAGATGGTATATGATGGTCAAAGGGTTGACGGAACCAGAATATCTGCAAAAAATAAAAAAGGAAGAAAAATGGAGTAGGTTTGTACGGTTCAGAATGGAAGAAGGAGTGAGAGCATGCAGATATTGGATGAATAAAGAGGAGAATTTATGCAGAGTATGTAGATACGAAATGGAGTCATGGGCACATGTATTACAGAGATGTACAGGAGAGGAAGAGGGACAGTTGAGTGCGGATGAGTGTGTAAGATGGATCACGGATGGTAGTAGACAGGGAGTGATGTGGATGAAGAAATTGGATGAACTAAGGGAAAGCAAGGGAGTAGGGCAGAGCCAAACGGGTGATCCTGAAAAGGGACAGTAAAAAACGAAAATTGTTTTCAATTTCGTGGAAAATGCATTTTTTTTATGGTAAGAGGAAACGGAAGCCCTGGAAGCTCGCTCATTTTAGGAATTAATATCACTACTCTTACTATTGCTTATCCTACGTAATGCGAAAGAGTAGAATATAAGTAGTAGTTAAGTTAGACTAAGGATGGGATTGTAAATATATGTACAGGAAGCGGAGGCCCTCAAACCCGTAAAAGGGAG
Organism: Belonocnema kinseyi; assembly: GCF_010883055.1. Lineage (NCBI taxonomy): Eukaryota > Metazoa > Arthropoda > Insecta > Hymenoptera > Cynipidae > Belonocnema > Belonocnema kinseyi. The sequence goes on along the minus strand of NC_046665.1, from coordinate 26,347,177 downwards.
AAATTAAATACGTACATACATTACGGTAGAGGTTAGGATTAACGATTACATCATTTTGAAGTTAAATACTTTAAATTTCCCGTTCAATTTTGGAGTAGAGTATATATAATGTTTTACGTTCAAGCAATGAATTAGCAGATTTAAAACACTGACGTGAAAAGGACAGCTATACTCATCTCACCCCACCCTACCCTACGTTCCGTGTCATACTAAGATGTTCCTGTTTCTTTGTTTACAATCGCATTTTGGTGTTCTCCCAAAATGACTATATGTTTTCCGGGTGCGAATTCCATAACTTTTTTTATACTGTTCACTTTCTTCTTTATAACGAAGTTTTCCCGAGTTATATTCTATATGTGCGCTAACTTTCCAACTTGCCGCTAATTCCTCCCGCCAATTTCAGTGTTCACTCATTTCCACCTACCATTTTTCGTCGGGTGAAAGAGTCACCCATCGAGAGACCCTCACCCTTCAATCTCGTGATTTCTGAACGGTTCACCCGGGTGGATACGCCCACTCACCCAGCGCCTCTGAACGCATGATCTAACAAATACATTGTCTAGCCACGCGCAAGTAAAAAAAATCGAACCAATAAGGACCACCGCTTAATTTCTCCATCTTGGATAAGAAAGGCGGCAAACATAAGGGACTTTAAAATGCAAAATGTAAGAATAAAAATTTCTTGTACTTTTCATGTGTATAAATATTTGAATCCTTATAAAATGTATTATAATAATGTTGAAGATCGTTAAAGTCAAATACGGAATCGCTATAATTTTTGGTTATGTGTTTCATAACTTCTTTCTGCTGAAAAAAATGACGTATCTGTGTCAAATAAAATGAAATTGAAGTCAAGTGGGAAAGTTCTGACTAAAGAAAATTATATAATGCAGTGCAAGTTGGCCGCTGGACTGGGAAACCTGGGAAACCGAGAAATTACAGTGAATTTATTTTTTGACCGCGAATGTTACAAAATTTTTATGATAAAAATGTTGTCCAACTTTGATTTCAACCGTTTTTTTTTTAATTTCCTACATTGTGATTTTTATAGATTTTTATACCATTGAGTTTAGAATGCTTAATTCGAAAATATATCACTTTAAAAATTTTCCAGTTAAATTTTTTTATTTTTCAGCATATATTTTAATTGAAGAATTTAAAAATGCAGTTTTAGAGGTTAAAAAAATTAAAACTTAGAAGTTTTTAAAATCGAAGATTTTTTTATAAAGAACTAGGTGGTCGTTGGACTGTGGAACCGAGAATTTTACGAATTTTCAGAAGAAAAATCTGCCCAAGCTATATTTTAACAGTTTTAAAAATAATTGAAGTGCAGTTTTGAGGATTTAAACAATTAAAAATTAAAAGTATTTGAAGCTGAAAATTTTTGATAAAAAACAGTTTTATTTTATCAACTGTAAATATTAAATAAATAAATTATTTTAAAAATGGATCTGTACTCATGATTTATCAATAATATATTTTTCATTCACAGTTTCAGGTATTCCTTTATATATTTTTTTCTATCAAATTTAATAAATAAATTTATTAGTATATTACTTCTATTAATGTTTTCTGCCATTAAAAAATGTAAAAGTGCGTTTGACTATTTTCCACTTAAATATAAATCCATAATAATATAGTCATAATTAAATGTTTTTATTAAATTAAAAATATTGTGAATCTAAATTATTTAATTTTTAACCCATTTAATTTGAAATTTCTTAATGTAGAAAAAGAATAAGTATTTAATATTTAGCAATATTTTACTGTTAATTTTAGACGAGTAAATTTAAACCAAATATTGAAAAGACAACAAATGCCGGGATTAAAAAGCATGCGAATTTGGCCCGGTGTAAATATTGTTTTCAGTCTGCTGATTATATGACTTTTTTCAATGCGAGCCAAATTCAACGTAACCTCATCTTGATCTGCTCTCATTTTGTGATTGTGGCAATTTCTTTTCCACGTAGCCTCACTTCCTTCGTTTGAAGAAATTGAATGAGAGTCTGTTAGATTTCCTCTTTCGCTATTTCCTTCTCCTATCGCAGGTCTCTATTTTCCCTCTTGAGCCTTTCATTTTCAACAGAATTCTCTTCAGCTTCTTCCACTTTCTCAGTTTCTAGCTGTTTTATTTCGGATGCAATTTGTTTCTTTTTCTTTGCTAGATTTTTCAAACATTTCTGGCGATCTTCTTCGGAGGAGCATGGCGACATTAAGGCAGTGATTGCATTTAGTAATGCATTGCTTACGTCCGAAAAGCGATTCTCGCACTCAGCATTTCCTGACTGCTCGAATGAAAGATCTGCACTTCCTGATGAGCCATTTGCACCTGTGTATCGTGATGAGTCCTTTGCATCTGCATCTTCCAATGACCTGTTTGCACTTGCACTTCCTGCCAAGTCATTTTGAGCAACGTCTGTTGTAGGATCAGAATTTACTGTAACGTTTTCAAAGCTTTCTTCCTTTCCTCGGACTCGTTAGGAGTATGGTGTCGACGTAAGATTTCTCTCTGAAGTGTTCAGGCCTAAAGTGGACAGAACATATCCTTCCTGGGTGATAACAATTTTTAACCAGTCACAAATTTTGAATTGAAAAAAATATAGCTAAAGTGAAGAATTTTTAATTGAAATTATTAATCTTCAAGTGTTATTATTAATCTCATCCAAGTTTCAAACAAAAAAATGACTTTTCAGCAACAATGATGGCGCTGTAAAATAAATTTACTTTTTCAACAGAGATTACGATTTTCTTTAAAAAAATATATATTTCGAACTGCAAACAAGAATGTCACTTTTAATGGAGTATTTGAGTTTTTAATTTTTTTAATTGCAACCACGCTTGTGATTTTCTAATGGAAATGAATTATTTTAAAATATATTATTTTTGAATTGAAGAAATCGATCTTTCATTCAAACCATATAAACTTACCGTTCCTCGCGTTGATATTTTTACTCTTGCACACTTTACGCCATAGTGCACGGTTATACTCATCCTTTGGAAATGTGAAGAATTGGATTGTTTGGTTATTTTTACCTCCCACATTCGAAGAACCCGCGACGGCACAAACGCTCACCATTGTTATCTACAAAATAGCTGATGATTTTAGAACACAGTTGTCAGTAAATTTCCATACTTAGAGCCCTGATTAAGTTCCATGTGTATAGACATACGTTGTTAGTGCCTTGCAATGAAGAAAGAAATATCGAAAAGTTCAATATTATGAGAAGACCGAAAATTTATTATATAAAACCGGAAACGGGATTTTTCGATAAAAAAGGAAGATTTTGAGGCAAAAAATATTAATTGTCCACAGAAATGAGTACGTTAATACAGCCGCTTTAACTTAAAGTATTTGACTCTAAAAATTAGTTAATTTACAAAAATTATTCATTTAAAGTAGTTGACTGCCAAGAATGAGTTAATTTACAAAGAATAGTTCATTGAAAGTAGTTGACTGCCGAAATTGGTTAATTTAAAAAAATAGTTCATTTACGAAAAGATAGATTTTTCACAAAAAGAGATTAAATTTGAAAACAAAACAAAAAACATTTGTAACCAACAATTTTTAATTTTAAATGAACAAACTAGCACTAGAACCTCAAGCAAACGGAATTGATTGTTACCTATAACTAACCCATAATAGCCTAGCTCTTAGTGGAATATATATTAAAAACATAAAGAACTTCTTTTAGAGATTTTCTGATGATGGACAGTGAATAAAAATAATCAAAATAAATAATCACCATAATAAACATGACCAAATGCTGCAATAAAGAAAAGTTCTTTTGCCAATAAAGCAAAATAATAGTCCAAAATGCATTAAAAAGTAAAACAATTTCATACAGTTATGTTGAAATTTGCACAGACATTCTTGACAGTTATCCTAGGAATTCATATAAATAATATGAAATGGAAAACTTTTTATACTCTACGAGCACATTACATTACATTTAATAATTTCTTTCTCATATGCAAATAAACATTTTGCATAGATATCTTTGTCCAACAGAATACACTACGATACTGCACTTTTCCGATTTAAAAAAATCAAAACATACACTTACCTTTTCATTTGAAGCCTTTAAAATTTGAAGAGCACTACAAACTTTGAAAAACAGTCAAACTCTTGTAGTTACGCACTGATTAAAAGCGAAAGACACTTCGAAAAAAAATACAATATTCAACACAACTTGTAAAAGATAACTATTTGCCTTGAATGTCTAAGCTAAACTGACAAGCTTCCTCCACTCAGGCACGCGACCTGTAAAATTTGGCGAAATATAAAAGAATTAGTCACGGACCGCACCGCGGTCAAGTTTTGCATTTACGACAGGTGCTTCGAGACGAAAAATCTAAAGTTGTACCTGTCTTTCTTCAAGCAGCTATTCATAAATTCAAAAATTGGAAATCTCCAAGGATCTAGTCCTGAGGAAGTAATCTACAGAAGAAGCAGAAGTAATAAATACTTCAAGCTCTAAGCTATTTTCATCCGGATCCAGATCGTACCAACTTTTCTGTGAAATTCACGGACCCGCATAATTCTATTACAAACCTCTGTCACTTTCACATATATTTTTCTGAAAGAATTTTTCACCTGAGAATTATTCATTTACTGACAAACGGAGTTATTTAAAATGAAATTCATGATCATTACTATAAAAAATTGTATATAATTTTAATCCTTCCCATTCAGTAATATTTACAAACTTACATTCTGGTCCGAATATAACTTATTTCCTTACCAATGTTCTAATATATCCATTGGAAGTTCTTTTTGAATTCATTCTTTTAATATTCTCATAATATTTCTTTCTGCATACTTATTTTCCTATAACAGTTCGCCGTACAGTCTTACGCGACAAACTCAAAATGCGCGGTCAAACTAACAAAATGGTGAAATTGAGCGGATACGTTACTTAAACGAAACAGGGCCCTCAAGTGGCTAGACCATGTATTTGTTAGATCATGGCTGAACGAGTCCGAGTGCACCCGCGTGCACTTGGTGAGAAACCTGAACGAACCCAAAGGTGGTATACACCTTTCCATTTAAGAAAACGACATTGCGCAAGCGCGAAAAATGTATAGCACTTCCATGTGAGTCGCGGTCAATTTTTCACTGAAGCGTATGTGGGAATAGTAAACATTGACGGAAAAAAAACTGTCTCGAACAATTGGAAGTTAAAAAACTTCCCAAAAAACAAATTTCTAATATACCAGGAGAAAATCCATTGAAAAGAAAAAAGGTTGATACGCACATAAGTACTGTTTTGGAAAGTGCAAAAGTGACAGTCGGTGCAAGTCCTACTTGGAATGTAATTATTGATTTATTAAATTTCCAAAACCCTGTTTAATATTTCGAAAGGGTGACATTCCCGAGGGTTCATTTAAAAGACATATTAAAAATTGCGCGAAATGTAGTAAAAGTGATATGTGGGTGAGGTTATGTGCGCGCAGAGATGAGTACTTTTCCAACTGAACTCCTTTTTTAATGCACCACTTTACTCCAAAAATAATATTATGCGTGTGATATTCAATTTACTATATAAATGCATCAATTAATAAATTCATTATTTTCATGATAAAAATGGTTAATTTATTTGGAAATTTTCAGGGTGGTCTACATAGAAGAAATTATAAGGAATTTTAAATAAAAAACATTCATAACAATAAAATTAAAGCAAATAATAAATTGTTGTGACTACAAATTAATAATTCTTCAATGGTTTTTTATTAATGAACATTCAATGCAATACATTGCTGACTCACAAATTTAATTTTGTAAAATTCCAAATATTCAAGACTTCATTTTAAACAATTCAGTATCAAGTTGTTTGATTTTTAATTACTTTCTTTCATTGCAAAATTATGAAGAGAGTGAGTTAAAAATTAAATATTTTAAACTGAAATAACATTTGAATAGTATTTACAAATGAATTAAAGTGTTTCATTATGAATCTATTAATTTTAAATTATTTTCAGTACAAATAGTTTTCGAACGTTTAATCAAACGTTTAAAGTTCTTTAAATACTAAAGTTTTCTCACTGAAACAGTTCAATTTTGAAAATTAAAATCTTCATGTACATTATTTAATTTCGAGCATGAGATTAAAATCGTCTTTCCAAAGGAAGTATGTTTCGATTATTTATACTCTAACTGCAGTTTATTAAAAAAAAGTCATGGCATTATTTACATCTATTTACAGTTGTTCAACTCAACGCGTTTTTTATCAAAAATGTTCAAATTGAAACCCTGTGAATTATTAATTCTTTCAAGTCTTCCAGTCTTTCTAAAAATTCTTAATTGGGCTTGTTGTAAATTATTGTGTGATACGACATTCGTAATATTTCAAGTGACTAGATGTATTTTTTCCTTAAAATTTGTAAAATTCCCAGTCAAAAAATGAATTTACTGCAATATTTCTCATCTGCTACAAGAAATTCCTACCTTCCCCGTCAAGCTGTCACCCTGATTTAAAAAAAGCTATATAAAGATATGAATAAAAAAATATTTTCACTTCTTTCAGTTTCACGTATTTATTACAAACAATTTTTTCACCAATTTCTAATCATATTTCTTTTATTCTACGAACTTTCAGAGAAAAAATTTTAAACAAAAAAAATCGCATTTGCATTTATTTCGATAATTTGCTGACAACCCACTTATAATGTTAAATATCAATTAATTTTCAACTGCATTTCTTTAAAAATGCTTTATCAACCTTCTTTTAAATATTTTTTTATTATTAAAATTATTTCACTTTTATGCAAAGCACTATTTTTTCGCTGTTGAAACCTTACGACTATACGCAGTGTAAACATAAACTGCATTCCACATACCGGTCAATGAGTTGCTGCTTTTTCCCTTTGGTATATTGTTCTCTGCAATTTAACCACCTTTTTAACTGACAAATGGTATTCTTTCCACCTTTTTCTGAAATAATTCAGCACCTGGCACATCATTTTTATTCTCTTTTACATTAAAATTAGGTACGATAGTGTACATTTTACCAAAAATATGACCGCAATTTTTAAATGCCCACTAAGTGCCATGGCGGCTCTTAAGCTTCCGCTTTTAAATGAAAAGCACTCCACGAGCGTCTCATTGCAGACAAAATGCCGTGCGGAGGATCCATCCAGTCGACCCTAATGCGCACGCGCCCTGCAGTCGTAGGCCGAGCTGGAACGCGACATATTTTCAAATTTGTCAGACTGCTCCTTGCCCCGTATAATAAGCAACTTAACAAAAAATTATTCAGATAATAGCAAATACCACTGAACAACCGCCATTATGTCGTATGATTGAACTTATGTTGATGAAATGTTTATATTCCAATTTATAACAATAAAAAGTTATATAATTATAATCATATAACATAAATAATAAATAAATAAAACCCACAGAACTCATATAGTACATACATACATTCTCTGAGAGCGGATTTCTGTACATCATTTGGTTTTGATTTTAGTATTTTGGTTTGAACTTCTTGTCTATTTTTTTGCATGGGACAGAATGGGCGTCGCGGCTGAATTATTTTATTATGTGGTGAATTCGGTGGTGGAGAATCATTGTTGTTTTCTGTCTTCGCTGAAAATAATTATAGGACCTCTATAACCGACACTTGTGTAATTATGCGCTCTACTTTTTTACATATTAAGGTTTGGTCTCCTTCCGATTTATGTGATGCCACGTCGTACAGACTCCACCAAATTGTTTAGTTACATTAATTTATTTAACTAACATGAGCTTCTTGTGACTCAATGGATGTTACAAAAGCATCACATTGCTCATCAAAGTATGAAGAGGAGGATTTTACGGAAATCGATGTTTCACATAAATTTGAAAATTCAATCCAGACGTGTTTACAAAAATTTCCACGGATCAGATAGTCAATGCACTCTCATGTGAACTCTTGCACAAAAATTTTGCAACCCGGACAGATCAAAGGACAGTCCTCGCAATTTTTCTCAGAATTTACTTGTACTGTATAAGGACTGCATCTTTCTGTACTGGACTTAATGCACCAAACACTCTTTAGACACTTTCATTACCATACATTCTGAAATATCATTTATGCCGCGCCTGTGACTTTTCATTATTGTTTGCATTCTCTTTGTTGGCATATTTTTTTATTATTCCTATGATTCTTTCGAACATCATATTTGAGCGGCTGACAATAAAACGTGGAAATATCTCGTTGGTGAGTAAGAAGCAGCTATAGAAAAATGCCTAAAAAAATCAATATAATTCCGCGGCTGTAAAAAGTAGCAATAGAATATTGGCCGTAAAAAGTAGACAACGGTGCTTGGGCCGTAAGAAAGGTCAACAGAACCACTTGGCAGTAAGAAGTGGACAAACGTCGCGTGTCGGTGAATCGGCTCTGCTACACGCTGCGAAGACAAGCCTCGTTCAAAGCCGAAAATGCACGAGGGCGAACACGATCTAGCCCGACTGGACGATTCACTTTCAGTGGCTAACTAGCTATTAGGAGTTTTTCGGTAAACTGAATTTTCACTGAATTTTGCAGGGCGACCAGGCCGTCAAGAGAATAAAAGAAAGTTCATGGCAATTTTTAAACGATTGCTTTGCGATGAATTCTAAAAGAAAATTGAAAAGAGATCACAAAATATTTTTTAATTTTTCCTAAAATTTTTTAAAAGTGTGTAAAATATTTTTTAGACTTTTGCAATTTTTCCATATTAGATGATTTTAGAAAAATTAAGGAACATAATTCTTTTAAATCCTTCTTGTGCAATTTTGCTGCACATTTTTTTTAAAGTTTATGTTGGTTTAAATAATGTATTTCAAATTTGAGTAAGTTTAAAAGAGGTTCAGAAATTTTTAAAGATTAAAAATAATTAAAACTTGTAAAGATTTTTGAAGAATTTTGTAAGGCTTGACAAAAATAAAAAAAATTAGGTTCCTTGGAATAACTTTAGAAGAATTTTAGAAATGAAAAAATTTTTAAATGTAAAAAATATACTTCAGGAGCTGGAATGAATCTCGAAAAGTTTCAAGAGCATGATCAAATTTTCTTTATATGCTTGCGAAAGTTTAGAAGATTATAAGGCAATTTTTTAACATTTTGAATGATATTTACAAATTTTGAAAAAAATTTCAGTCAGTTAAAAATATTTTCCGGAATTTAAGACGAGTCAAACAGATAAGCAATATTCGGAAATTTGAAAACATTTCAGAAAATTTATTAAAAATTTCTTCATTTCCCACCAATTTCGTAAACTTTCCTAAGCATCTTTGAAAAGGATTGGAATTCTACCTAATGTTTTGTAATATTCTGTAAAATAACACAATTTCTTTAAAATATCCTAGAGTCTTTTCTGACACTTCTGATATATTCAAGAATCTTTTTTCAATTTCCTTGAAAATCTTATAATAATTATATTTATATAAATTAAAAAAACAAATTGATAATACTTATTTTCTTGTTTTTCATTCTCAGAATTTAATCTTAACTCGAAATAAAGTGTTTGACAACTTTCACCAAATAAATATTTATTCGAAATATTCATGTTGTGTCATTATTAATATCATAATTTATTTTTTATGGTAATGAAAAAAGTTTTAAATTGGGGAATTGCAAGTACTGCATAGGTTAAGTAACTTCAATATTTTTGTGACTACAAAAATATTAAAAAAGCCTTGATTGTTAAAAAAGTTGTTTGATTTATTTAAAGATAACACTTCAACTTAAAACCCCTTTTTACATTATCATTCCTGAGAGTGTAATTTAATCGTCCAAATTCTCAATCTCTGGTTTTTAACGGATCTTTACGTTTCGGGACTCACAGAATCCGAAAACCATAAAATTTCATCGGTGTCTGTATGTCTGTATGTATGGTCACCTGAATGTTGTAGCCACGCTAACTTTTAAAGGATTTGTCCAATCGAGTCCGAATTTGATACACTTCTGAAGATCCCCAAAATAAAAGCTAAGTTCGTTAATCAGATATTTGAAATACTTGAATATTATCTGAATAGAGTTTTTTATTTTTATGAAATAGAGAGAAGTTATATACTTTTAAAAATTTGAAAATTTTCAAAAAATAGAAAAAATTATTTTTTTTATAGATCCAAAAATCTCATTCAAAGTTTTCACCAGATACGAAATATATTTCAATACTATTCTACCAGAATTTGTCGATTAGACCAAAATTAAAAAAATTGTAGCATTTTCGAAATTTTCAATTTTTTTTAAACTTATAAAAATTGTTGTCAAAGTTTCTCATTGATGGGTCAAAGAATTGAAAATTATCCAAATAAAATGTTTAATTTTCATGGAAATTGGAAAAGTTCTATACTTTTCGAAAATTTGAAAATTTAAAAAAAATAGAAAAATAGATTTTTTTCATAAATCCGAAACTTTTATTCAAAATTTTCAGTAGATACCAAATACATTTTAAACTATTCTAGCTGAATCTTTCGATGAGCACACAATTTAAAAAATTAGAGCTGTTTGAACATTTTAGACAATTTTTTTGCAAGTTTCAGAAAAAGTTGTCAATGTCTCCGATATTTGACAAAAATACTTGCATATTATCCAAATGACATTTTTAATTTGGATGGAAATTAAAAACGTTAGTGTAATGCAATCGTCCAAATTTTAGATCGCTGGTTTTTAACGGATCTTTACGTTTTGGCGCGCACAGAATCCGAAAATCATAAAATTTTGTCGGTGTCTGTCTGTATGTATGGTTATCTGAATGCTGTAGCCACGCTTACTTTTAAAGAATTTGTCCAATCGAGTCCGCATTTGATACACTTCTAAAGGTCCCCAAAATAAAGGCTAAGTTCGTTAATCAGGTATTTCGAACAAAAATTAGAAAATTGAGTGCATTTTAAAAATTTTTAAACTTTGTTGTTGAAATTTTATAAATTTTGGTCAAAGTTTCATATAGATGGGTAAAAGACTTGCAAATTATCAAAAAAAAATTTAAGTTTTATGAAAGTTAAATACGTTATATACTTTTCAAAAATGTGACAATCTTCAAAAATTAGAAAAAATGATTTTTTTCATAGATCCAAAAATTTTCACTAGATACCAAATATATTTTAAAGCTATTTTAGCCGAATTTTTCGATAAGCCCACATTTAAAAAAATTATAGCCTGTACATTCTAACAGTAGAGCGCGAAGCGCGATTATAGCAATGAGAATGTAATCGTTAAGGCCGTAGGTGCTTTGAGAACCTTCTCTAATGTCAAATTAAAAAAAAAGGTTCAGCTTTACTTTATGATTGTAGTTTATGAGGGGTTTGAATGACAGTATTTGATATAATTTAATATATATATATATATATATATATCCTTTTTTCGTGTGTGTTTATTTTATGCCTACATCTTTGAATTTACAATAAAAAGAGACCGGCCTCTTTAAAAGATACCACGAAACTGTTACAGAAAACACAAGAGAATTTAAGGGTCGATTGAAGACTACGCCATATTGAAAGTCAAGATATTTCAATTCCAAATGTGCGAAATTGAAGAAATATAAAATGTAAATCCAGAAAAAAAATAAATAAAAAACCAAAAAAGGACTAGTTTTCAAGATATATTTAAATCTGAAACAAAGCCAAAAACAGATATTTTCGATCAAACAGTTGAATTTTCAACAATATAGATAAATTTTCAGTTGAAAAGAAAACGCCAAACAATTAAAACAGATTAATTTTCAACCAAACATTTGCACCCCCAATCAAAAGAATTGATTTTACACCGAAAGAAATGCATTTTTAAACGAAAAGGGTGAATGTTGACAAAATTGCCGAATTTTCAAGGAAATGGTTCAGTTTTGAGCCAATTAGTACAATTTTGGACAGAAAAAGAACCATTAACAACAAATTTCATTGTAGGCGTTTCGACTAAAAAGAATCAATATACATACCTAAACATATATACACATACACATACACATACATACTTATATA
>NC_046665.1:26330141-26335133 GCF_010883055.1 Belonocnema kinseyi | reverse complement strand
CCAACACAGGACTAAGAATGAAATGCAAGCCATGTACAACTATACCAGTGCATTGACGGACGCCATGCAAATAAACAACATGATCCTCAGTTCATTATTCGACATGGAACTGCACGTAGAAGACATCGCAGAAGCCATACAAACAATTGAAGCTGCCATCTTGGAAGAACGGAATGGTATACCATCACCAAAGATAGTAACACCAGTTAATTTCATGAAATCACTGTCTGCAATACATCAAAATATACCGAAAGATACACCCTACCCCCTAACCGAGAAGAATTATTTTTTATACATGAAAATCAGTAGAACAGACGTCATCTTAATAAACAACAGATTAATCTACAAGATACACACACCAATTCCCGATACACAAATATTCATTGTCCAACGGTACATCGCTCTACCACAACACACAATGATGAATTCTTATTTTTTCGATGGGATACAGGACAGACCCATTGCCTTGTCAGAGGATAAAACCACATATACCCTCATAATTGAAGACAAATGTATCAATGCCGGATAACTCCACTTCTACCAGATAATAGATGTATTGAAACAAATACACACCGAAGCCTCATGTTCCGGATGGTTACTTAGTAACGAAGGAGTAACTTGTAAAAAGAAGTATTTAAAAATAACTGCAGATTATATTTATAGTTTCTCTAATGGATTTCAGTGGTACATCTCACCTTATAATCCGCTACGATTAATGATAACCTGTCCAATGGAAAAGGATGTCATGGAAACCATTTCTTTATCAACAATTCTCACATTATCAGACCATTGCAAAGTTACTACGGGAAAACAAACATTCTCCGCGGCAACTCATTATTCAAAAGAAAACCCGGTGAAAGAACGACAAATTAAATTTAACTTCTCTAGAATCGAAACAAGTATTCTAGAATCCGAAAGCATACCTTTACCTGTCTTTTCTAGCACTCATTTAAACTTACCGCAGCTCAAAAATTCTGCCCATGATTTAGCAACTGCACAAGAAGACCTTAGCTCTTTTTTAGCTGAACGCCGTAATCATTCATGGTGGACTACGGGCACTACCATCCTTGAACGTCTAGGATATACTAGCCTGGCAATATTAATGCTAGGACTACTGTGGAAATGTGGACTAAATAATCTACTCAGATTTATATTGCTTACAACTCCATGCGGTAAAGTAATTTACAAAATCAAGGGCCCAACAACAATTAATCACGCCACCAATGCCCCCGTGGCAACTCGCATCAGCTACCACTCTGCAGCATCAACCCCTTTTTTTAAAACCAGTGAGGACATGGTTTAATTTCCGAGGGATGGAGATGTGAATAGGTCTAGAGTCCAGCTACTTCTGGCGTCTTATCATCCATGCATATCTAGATCTGAAGTCCAGCCATCTATGACCTCTGACGTCTTATCATCCATACATATTTGAATCCGGAGTCCAGCAACCTCTGATCTCTGACGTCTTATCATCCATACACATTTGAATCCGGAGTCCAGCCACTTCTGATCTCTGACGTCTTATCATCAATACACTTATAAGCGGTCTGGCCTCCTGGCACGGCAGCATTCTAATATTGTAACTGGAAGCAGAAACTCTGCTCGAATAAATATTGAAATCCAAAAGTCTCCAAAATTATAATCCTTTCCTTAAATAGAAGAAGAAATACAGTTCACAGGATAAGAAATATTTTGCCTTCAAAATCTGGGAAATGATAGCGAACATGCTAACGGACGCCCCACACACTTTTTTTTGTGTTTTTTTATCAAAAAATTTTTGATATTGCTAACAACGTGCGTGCATATTTTAAGGTTATGTGTGTCACAATTCACCCGAGCGTTACTTCCAAACTACACAATATTTTTGGCCGAAAACTTTGGACTTACAAATAAACATAGTAACTAATCTCCCGGAACTAACCTTGTTTGCAGGCAATCAGAAAAGTTTATTTCATAAATAATTTCCAGATTATGGGAAAGGCAGAGATGAAAAACGACGTAACCTCAAAATAATGCATATGCATACAATTTTTATTTAGCACAATAAATTTTTTTGTTATTAACCCTCAAAAAAGAGTTCCGGGAACGTCGGTTATGATATTTTATAGCATCTCCGAATTTAGTTTTTAAAAATTTTCTTTTTTGTGGAGAAAAGCCGGGGAAACTGTAAGTATCACATGCCCTTAAAGAGATTGTCACCACTGTCCTCTTTACTAACGTGAAGTTCGAGCGCGATCTTTCATTTGTTTCACAGTCATTTGTTTTGACGTGAAGTTCGAGCGGGATCTGTCATTTGTTTTGTTTACAGTCATTTGTTTTTTCGATCTTACCTCTATTTTTGCGTTTTTCGAAAAAATATGAGCCAACTCGGTTATTTAGACCCCGGATGCGGATTCAGCTACCCAAAAAACATTTAGATATGCTATCTAGGTCCACCGGTCATGAAAATATATTTTTTTTTGCAAAAATATACACGAAAAATCACTGTTTCCGTCGACTTTGCATCTATTTTTGCGTTTTTCGATCAAATATGAGCCAACTGGGGTTTTGAACTCCGGATTCAGAATCAGTGACCCCAAAAACATAAGCATATGCTGGATAAGTCCACCGGGGATCAAGATATATTTTTTTGCAAAAATATGCACGAAAACCCGATGTTTTCGTCGATTTTACCTCTATTTTTGCATTTTTGGATCAAATATGAGCCAGCTGGGTTATTTTGTCGCCGGATTCAGATTCAGTGACCCCAAAAATGTAAGGATATGCTGATTTAGACCACCGGACAAGAAAAATTTTTTTGTTGCAAAAGTATACAAGAAAAATCGCTGTATTCGCCGATTTTATGCCTATTATTGCGATTCTCAAAAAAGTATGAGCCAAATTGAATATTTGGTCCTCAGATTCGAATTCAGCGACCCAAAAGACACATAAATATGTTGGTTAAGTCCACCGGGCGAGAAAGTATTTTTTTTTCAAAAATATCCCTGAAAAATTGCTATTTTAGTTAGTTTTACGTTTATTTTTTCGTTTTTCAGAAAAATACGACCCAACTTGGTTATTTGGATACCGGATTTGAATTCAGCGACCCCAAAAACATATAGGTATGCTAGTGTAGTCTGTCGGACAAGCCACTTTTTTGTGTGCTGGTGTAATCAATCTAAAGTATAATAAAAATGCCGGGCCGATCTGTCATTATTTCGAGGTTATGTTCAGCTTCACGTGTTTGTCCTAATCGCTGTAAGTAAATGTTGGTAATGTCAATTTAAAGTTTACGCATGTAATATTTTATTTACTATATTTAATACATATCCTATATGTTCATAGCATACCTTTTTTTGCTGCAAATAAGCGTTAAACAGACATTCCATAATGTTATTAGAACAGAACAACACGCGAAATATGAAAATACCCTTGTGCAATGGTTTCTTCCCTGCTGTTGTGCAATTCAGGTAGCATCAAGTTCACCATGTATGTAAGCCCCAGCGTGTCCACCCTGTATATTGTTCTCCCACTCCGACCTCCCGTGCCACAACTATGCTTCTAATATCTTTGACTAAGTCGGTAAATACTTAAAAATATAAAATACAAACTTTATATTGAGAATTTTGAATGATTACTTTCAATTAATGAATCAATTATCAGAATAAATTTTGCATCAAGAAAATATCTAGATGCATAAGATGTACTTTTAAATTGAATTAAAATGTAATTAAAATGTAATTTTATCGACGTTTCGATGGCAACCGTGTCCTTTACCTACGTCTACAGGAGGGCTGGGATCAAGGCGAAAGCCAAACCGAAAGTGCCGGTGATTTTCTGTTTCTCGATTCTCGTGCTTGCCTTCGCCAGCCATATCTATAGCTGACTTGGGGCTGTATATGCACACCAAAAATATTAAAATTAATGAGGGGCTAAAATTATTATATTTATTATTATGATAAAATTAATTACTTTTACGGTTTCTTTTTAAAAAAGGGACATTTTCGATATACTAAATAAATTGAAAGAGTACATAAATTTTTAATTAATTCAGAATTTATTTAAATGAAAAATTTTAATAAAGCTTAGTTAAATTAATTCCTCGTCTGGTTTCTTTTAAAAGAGAAATTTTCAAGATACTATATAAATAAGTTTGAAAAAATTCTTGTCATATTTTAGAATTGCAGCGAAATTTGAAAAATTATTTTAAAAAATATAATTTTTACAAAAATAGTGAATTGAAGGTTCGAATACTTCAGTGTATAAGTTTATTCTACGTATATTTTTAAATCCTAAAATATTTTATTATTTTTTCGCATAATTAAGTTAGAACTGAAGTAATATTTACACTTCTCTGTAGTATCGAATGGACAATTTACATTTAATTCCGAGGAAAAATTTAAGGTTTTCACTACCGATTTAATTATTTATCAAAATTATATTAATATTCTATTTTTTGTTTGTTTTTGTTTCTTGATTATTTGAAACCTATCATCTTTTTCCTTATAATTTGTTTAATTACAAAAACCAGTAACTAGACTGTGCCTTGCACATTAAAATTTAATTTTAAAAGTTTGAGGGTTATACTTTTTCGTACTTGTATAAAAATTTCCACCAAGGATTGAAAAAAATGTTGATTTTGTTTATTTCTTCAAGTGGATTTTGTTTTAAGCTTGCAATAACAAAGAAAAACTATCCAATTACGGGTTTTAAGTGTTTAAAAATCGTGATTTATTTTTTTCATAAATAGTTTCGAAATAATTTTCACATTGTACACATCAGCTGGTTTTTAGGTATATTGTAAACCAAAAAAATTCACTTAATGAAATAAATAAAATCAAAAAAATTTTCAATATATATATATATATATGTGTGTGTGTTGTATATATATGTTGTGTGTATATATATATAGCTTTTGCTGGATCGTCGTATTGATTCCTTTACAGACTGTAACCACCTATCTCACGGTTGTGAGACGTGGTTATGGCTGAAATTTTACCGCGATTTTGCTGG
>NC_046665.1:26325641-26330041 GCF_010883055.1 Belonocnema kinseyi | reverse complement strand
TACCTTACAGCTAATAAAGCCCCTCGCATCAGCTATTATTTAAAACTCACTTTCAATTGATTTGAATACAATATGAAACGCTTTGATATCCTAAGATTTAAAGTTGAAATATATAATGAATTTGCAACAAAGAAGAGTAATTTTCTTACCAAAAAGACGAATGTTTAACAAATACCATGAATTTTCTACCAAGTAGTGGAATTTTCAAATTATAAAGGATCCATTTCTAATCAAGAATAGATAAGTTGCAATTTTAAGAAAAAAGTAGTTTTTAACATAAAAACCTAAATTGTCAACAAATTGTCTGCCATATTGTTAAATCATTAATCAAAATAGACTAATTTAGAACTTAACAACTGCATTTTTAATAAAAAGATGATGTAAAAAAATCAAAAAAATTAATTTTCGACCAAAAAGATGAATTTTCAACAAAAAAAAAAGAATGTTCTACCAAATAATTAAACTTTAAACTTATAGAGTATAAATTTCTTTCAAAAATGGAAAATTACAATTTTCAGATAAAAAATTAATTTTGAACAAAACAAAAAACCCAAACTGTCAAGAAAATTGTTACATGCTAAAAAAAGATTAATTTTCAAATAATTCCAGGAATTAAATTTTCCACAAAAGAGTCAAACCCAAAGATCAAGAAGAGTCCTAAAAATATGAATTTTTAATTATAAAGTTCAACTTTTAACCAAGTCGTTTAATTTTCAATTAAAGAAGATAAATTGCGAACAAAATAGTTAAATTTTTAACCAAAGGAATGAATTGTTCAGGTTTGTATTAATGATCTACCAAAATAAGACGAGCTTTCAACAAAATATGTTAATTTTTAACAAAACTTGAATTTCAAAGCCGGGATGACGATTTACCTATGAAAAGGATGAATTTTCAACTAAAAATATGATTTTTTATAAGAAAAGTTAATTTTCTGCCAAAAAGTTGAATTTTCAATAAACCAATTTATTGGTTATAAAAATTGTTTAATTTGAAATAAGAAAATTAATTTTCAACCGAATAGTTCAATTTTTTACAAAATTGCTGAATCATCAACAAAATTAGATTAATGTAGACCCAAACAGTTCCATTTTTAATAAAAAATTATTATTTCTCAACGCAGAAAATTTGTTTTCGGTAGAAAAAGACCAATTTTTAGCAAAATACATGACTTTTACATATACTTCGTAGTCACCAAAAATCACATGTATAGCTCATTCATGCCATTTCCCACTTATTATTTTTACAATCATTTATTCTGAAATTGCTTAATATTGCCTCTTAACACTAAATTCATCGACAACTTTCAAACTAGTGTATCATTATATTACTGTTACAAAAGTTTCTGCTCAAACAAACATTGTAATAAGTAACGTTTCGTCATTTTACTTATTCCCTCATCAGAGAAAACGAAAAAAATAAAATTATTTTAGGAATTAGTAAAACCCAAAAATAACTTTATAAACATTATTATTAGCTCATTCATGCAATTCTCCGCTTATTATTTTTATAATAATTTATTCCGAAATTGCTTAATATTGACACTTAATACAAAAGGCAACGACAACTTTTAGACTAGTGTATCATTATATTTCTGTTGCAAATGTTTCTCATCAAACAAACATTGCTACAATGTAGCGTTTCGTAATTTTACTATTTCCCTCATCAGATTAAAATTAAAAATAATAACTTTATTTTCGGAATCAATAAAACCCAAAAATAGAATTATAAAAATTATTATTATATTACAAAAATTAATAATTCTAGGTTTTATTCATTCTTCAAATAATTTCATTATTTTTAATTTTAATATGATGAGGGAATTAGTATAGAGTTAAATATAAACATAAAAACGAGTCTGCCCCACTTATCTCCAAAACTTTCGATTTTAAGTATTCAGAACTTAGAATGTTTGGCTTTTAAGATCTGACATTTTACAGAAAGACATTTTTGAAGATAATGGGAAAATTTGACTAGCATTTTTTCAACTTTAAAAAAAATATATATATATAACATCTGATCATTATTTTATCATTAAACTATATAGAATAACATTCTCGTTGCAAATTGTTTCAAATCTGAAGTTGCCTCTATACTTTTTCGCTCCGAAAATAGAAAATATTTGATTACCGATCGGTCTTCATTTCCAATTGGATAATATTAAAGAAAAGATCATTTTCAACTTTTAATTATTTTTCAGCCATTCGGAAATAAGAATTGCAAATAGAATCTGCTTTATTATTATACAAATACGTATATTGAAAAAATTAATTTTCTGAATTTAAACATTAGTAACCGTACATAAATTATGTAACACCTCCGGGAGGAGGGCTCAAAACAATTTGTTACGATTTATTAGGGTAGAGGGGAGGAGGTCTTTCACTCAAGTATACGTAATTTTTGCAAATTCGCAAAAACTTTCTTCTGAAGATCATATTTTTAGTTATAAATTTTAAAATTAGGTTGAAAATTTGACAATTATCTTAAAAAGACATCCTTTTCGGTAGCAAATTCAACTGTTAAAAAAAATGCAACTTCCTGGGTTAAAAATTCAACTCTTTTCGCAAAACATTAACCTTTTGATCAAAATTCATATTTTGTTGCTGATAAGTCGACTGAGACCTTTTTTAGATGAAAACTCTTTTTTCTAAAATTTTATATATTTTTTTAATTTCAAAGTTCATATTTGAAGTAGAAATTTTGCATCTTCCATCGATAAAAATGCAACTATTCTGCTGAAAATTAAACTGTTCTCTAGAAAATTTTCTTTTTGTTTAAAATTCGTATTTTTTTGTTGAAAAGTAAATTTAAATATTTTTTTATTAAAATTCAACTTTTTTTGTTGTTGAAAATTTTTCCTTTTGATTTCCAAAACTCACCTGTTTTAGTTGAATTTTTCTTTTTCTTAGATAAAAATTCAACTGTTTAGTTGAAAATTCGACTTTTTTGTTGAAAATTCAACTATTTTATAGAAAATTTACTATTTGTTTAAAATTTATATTGTCATGTTGAAAAATAAACTGAGATCTTTCCTGGATGAAAATTCAACTTTTTTAGGAAAAGATTTTCGTATTTTGTCAAAAAAATTCATCTGTTTTTATCTAATTTTATCTTTCTTGGATAAAAATTCAACTATTTGGTAGAAAATTAAACTAATTTGAACAGAAACTTATTTTTTGTTGAAAAATTCATATTTTGATCTTAAAAAATCCACTTGACTCTTTTTTGGATGAAAATTCAACTATATTTTAAAAATTTATCTGTTTAATATAAAAATTCATCTGTATTAGTATAAGTTTAATTTTTTTGTATGGAAGTTCAACTTTTTAGTTAAAAATTATTATTCTTTGCTTATTTATTAAACTATTTTGTTTGAAAGATTTGGTCGAATCACTTTGCTAAGAAATCCTTTTTTAAAGATTTATATTCTTGAATGAAAATTCAAGATCTTGGGTAAAAGTTAAACTACATTAAAAAAAATTTTTGATTAAAGCCTTTTTTGCTCATAAATTAATTTTATGACTAAAAATGTAACTGTTCCATTTTTTACTATTGTTTTTTTATAATTTAAAATTCTACTATTTTTATAAAAAAAATTCTTGATTGAAATTTCATTTTTGTTGTGTACCCTGGCGGAACGAATGGAGCCTCTACGAAGTACCCGTAAAGACTCTATTCGGTTCCTTTTTAAAAAACTAAAAAAAAAGGCAAAATCAACTTTTAAATGGTTAAAATTCGGGGTCTACGTTAAAATTCCCTATAGAAGGTCACGGAATAATTGCAATAGTTTCTTTTGCTACGGTAAAAAGTTAAAAAAAATACAAGACGTATAACGCCTGTTGATTGCTACACTTCAAACGCATCATCTGTAAGTAGCAGTTAACAGGCGTTATAGATCTTATATATCTTTTAACCTTTTTACCGCTGCAAAAAAAAGTATTGCGATTACTCCGCGAGTTTCCAATCGAAAAGTTAACGTAGAATCCGAATTTCTACAGTTTAACAGTTGAACATTCTTTTTAAACTTTTATTTCATTCTTCAGAGAAAAATCTTTATTTTTGAAAATTCGTTATTTTGGTGAAAACTTTTTTTTAGCTTCATTTTTTTTTGCATGAAATATAAAGTATGACACTTTTTGGCTGGAAACGACCCCGTGAAACGCCTATGGGAAAAGTGAGCCATCTCTTCAGGTTAGGGAACAAGTAATAGTCGCTGGGGGCCAGGTCTGGTGAATAGGGTGGCTGAGGAACTAATTCGAAGCCGATTTCATGAAATTTTGCTTGTGGAACTAAGTATTAATGAGCAGGCGCATTGTCGTGATGATAAAGCGGTTTTTTCTTCTTCAAATGCGGTCGTTTTTCGGCGATTTCGATTTTCAATCGGTCCAATAATGATGAAT
>NC_046665.1:26313626-26325541 GCF_010883055.1 Belonocnema kinseyi | reverse complement strand
TCAGTGCTGTAACTTGTAAATGCGTAAACATAAATGGCTGAAGTTTTGACAGGCGTCATTTGAAGGATCAATCTCGACGAAAATGGTTCACATTAGTGAATAATAATGCCATCTCTTAGAATTTTCAGGTACTTATCAGACTGCCTAGTATAAAATTCCTGAATTTAAACAATTCAAAAAATTGTTTATTACATATTATTAATTTATTGAAAATACAATAATCGAATATATATTTCTGGCAAAAATTGTTGTTTGAAAATATGCATATTATTTTTTTAAAATACAAAAAATCTCTGAAAAATCGAATTTTTTTATTCATAAAAAAAATCATAATAAGCCTTGATATAAATTGTTGTTGAATCGAATCTTGCAAAGTTTGTTTCAAAAATATTATTATGTAGGTACGAAGAAAAGTTAGGCAGAACATTTTTTTCTTTCAAAGCGCCCGAAATTTTTAATGTATTTTTTTACACAATTTTTATAAAATTATTATTCAAGTGCCGTAGATTTCATTTTTTGGGATTTTTCAGTCAACCCTTTCGGGATTTTTGTCAGTAGTCCCATATTTTTAGACCTCTTAAAATTATGTAATTTTTCAAAATTAAAAGTCAACATTTAATTTCAAAATCATCAAAAGTGTCAATTTTCTTTAAAATTATTTCAAATCTTTTCAAATTATTTAAAAAAATGTTTGGAACTTTTAAATGTCATTTAGACTGATCCCCATTTTTCCTAACATTTTAGTAAAATCTTGCACACAAAATTATCTCAAGAGCTTCCAGATTTTTTTTCTAATATTGTAAATCTTTTGAAATGTTTTGAAAAAATTCTAAGCATTCTCTTTGAGTTATGTACTTTTTCGAAATAAAAAAATATTTTAAATCTTCTCAGAAATTTAAATGTTTTTCTTAATCTTTCAAAATTCTTGAGAAGCTCTCAATTTTTTTTCTTTTCTTCCCTGGCAGACCAAAGGAACCAAATGGAGCCTCTACAAAGTATCCGTAAAGACTCCATTGGGTCCCCATTTAGTTCCTTTTCAAAAAATTCAAAGAAACAGCAAACCCATCTTTTAAATTGTTGAAATTCGGATTCTCCGTTAAAATTTGCATTAGAAACATACGGAGTATTTGCAATACCTTTTCCTGCAGCTTTAAAAACTTTAAAAAATAAAATACCTGTCATTTACATGGGCTGAAGGTGACTTCAAGTCTATCTTCTTTTAGTAACAGTTAATAAGCGATCCGTCGGTAACTTTAAGAATTTTTTCTGGATGCTAGCGCCACGCAGTGGAAACATCAGACAGCAATGCTGCGATGCAAGTGAGAGAATTTTATTTTTAAACTTCGCGCGCAACATACTACTTGAGCTCTTATGGATGCGCTTGAAGTCACCTTCAGCAGAAGTTAATGACATTGTTGTAAAATTTTTAACGCTGAAGACAAGTATTGCGATTACTCCGTGAGTTTCTAATAGAAAATTTAACGTAGAATCCGAATTTCCACAATTTAAAAGTTGATCTTGCTATTTTTTTGAGTTTTTAAAAAAGGAACTGAATGGGGACCCAATAGAGTCTTTACGGGTACTTTATAGAGGCTCCATTCGGTTGCTTCGGTCCGCCAGAGTTTAAAACATTCAGAAACCTCCAGCTTATTCGATTTTTTCTCTAAATTAATAATTGTTTAACTGTTCTTCAAAAATCAAAATGAAGCACTTTTTCCTTCGAAATACAAATAAAAAAATAAAAAAATTGTAACATTCAATGTTTAAATTTGGCACTCTGAAATTGTGTCATTCAAACAGATTTTGAAATTGAATAAAGGCGTTCATTTAAGAAGCTATTCATTTGCATCTTTACATTTGTGTCATTACTAAGGCTTTAAAAATAAATTAGTTCAAATTTTAAAGTTAATATATGTAAATGATTTTTCACGGTCGCGAGTCTAGCTCAACATTTAGAACAACTTTCATTTTTTTGAAATAGTAATTTTTCGGTTCTAACTTACGGGAGAATCATTTTATTTCTTCGGGGCCTTCCATAAACCACGTGGTTGCTTTAGGGGAGGGGGGGAGGCGTCCGAGCCACGTGGTTTTATATTCAGGTGTACAAAATATAATAATAAAGCGCATTTCTTACTCCTTTTTTGAAATAGAGTGCGGAGTCTTAAATTCGATCCCTGCGAACCAAACCTAGTGCCCCTTCCCCAAGTCTTTTTGTTTGTTTACATTAGTTAAAGTTCCACCACTCATAATATTTTGTTTTATTTTCGTTTTACAAGAAATAGAAAAAAAACACGTAGCACCCTAAGAGGGGGGGGGGCGACGATAATGCCACGGTGGACCACATAGGGGGAGGGGGGAGTCAAAAGGTTGCAAAAATTGGGCCATGTGGCTTATGGAAGCCCCCCTGAAAAATTGTCTACAAATCTTGTTGATAATTTTTACATTCTCATCCAAACTGAAAAGGTATTCGTGTTTTGTGAAAAAGGACCTTTTCGGATTTCATTAAATGTCGACACTTTGAGGCCCCTTGAGTCAGAAAAACAAGTTTTCACGTCGGGGTCGGTCTGCCTATCAAGCGTCGTCGTTGTTGTTATTCTCTGTATACCGGATAACTTTTGAAAGACTGGTCGGATTGGATTGGGCTTTGACACACGGTTTGAGGGACCAAAAAGAAAGATCAAGTACGTTAAACAGCCACTTTTGACAAAAATAAAAAAATTTGGAGTTTTTTCAAAATTTTTGAGACCACTTTTTTCAAAATTTGAAAATTCTATCCATAGCCACTTATGGTACAAAAAATATAAACAATTTATTCTTCTAACTTTTTTTGATAAAATCAAACTTACCAAAGTTAAAGAATTTTTAAATTCCAAAAAACCAAATGAAAATGGACGTTTGAAGCAAAAAACGCTTGATATGGAAAAAAGTCAAGAGATGAAAAACGCTACTTTTCCAAGGCCCCATGATTATTTTATCAGATTCTCTTCCATAATGAGAAGATTTTTATGCGAAAAATGACTTTCGCGAATTTCATGAAATGTTGACGTTTTAGGGCTCATTGAGTCAGAAAAACAAGTTTTTACGTCTGTATCTGTCTGTCTCACCGGCGTCGCCGTAGTCGTTTTGAAACATATTAAGGTGGGTTTGCGCATGCGCGACTGGAGTAGCGCCAAAGAATATCTTTGGTAGCGCCACGAGGGAATAATAACCCTCCATTAAGTGTCTCATAGATCCATATCGACCTTCTATGAGTATCTAATTGTTCCTAATGGTTTCTATTGGTAGTGCCACTTAGAGAAAATTTGCCACATAGAAAATCTAAAAGTATCGATATGGATTTCTTTGTGATGTATTCTATATGGATTTCTTATTAGAATTTGAGATGGTTTCTGAATAATGGAATTGCAAGAGTGTCCCTTTTATTGTCCCTGAGCATCTACATGTATTTATATGAATGCTCCCAACATGTAATCTATATGGAATTACAAAGAAGATTTGAAGTAGTTCCTATATGAATATACAAATAAGGTTTTTTAACATTGTGCTAATTCCCTACTTTTATATGGTTTTATATGTATTCTCCTGACAGGTTATCTATATGAAATTGCAAACAGGATTTTAACTGATTTCTGTATGGATTTTAGAGATAAGACTTATCTGATGACGCATAGTGATAAATATGGGAAACAATTCGAGCCACGCGAGGATCTTAACCGAATGATAATTTTTTTTTAATTCTTCTGTAAAAATGTTATATTTAATATTTCCAGTGAGAGAATTTTTATAACTACCCATATACTTTTTTTAATTAACAATGAAACGGCTTGCCTCAACATCAGTGGAAATTGTTCGAAAATCACGCAGGACAAAAAAATATTTTCGGGAGTCTACATAAAGATGACTAAGTGTACTATATGTTTTTTGGGTCGATGAATCCGAATTCATCCTCAGAATGACTCCAGAATATCTGGATTTTAATTAAATCAAGCCGTTTCATGGTTAATTAAAAAACGTATATGGGTAGTTATAAAAATTCTGTCACTGGTAATATTAAATATAACATTTTTTGAGAAGAATTTTAAAAAAAATTATCATTCGATGAAAATCCTCGCGTGGCTCGAATTTTTTCCCATATTTATCACTGTGCGACGCGGTAATTACCTACTTCTATATGAATTTATATGTACATGTAATCTATATGGAATTACAAAGAAGATTCGAAGCGGTTTCTATATGGATATACAAATAAGATTTTTTTAACATTGTGCTAATTCCCTACTTCTATATGGTTCTATATGCATTCTCCTGACATGTAATCCATATAAAATTGCAAACAGGATTTTAGTGATTTCTATATGGATTTTATAAGTACACGGAAAAAAATTCTTGAGGCGAACGAGTGAATCGGGAATATATTAAACTCAAAGAAAGTGTACGCTTGGGTTAGGTAAAACGTTTATTTAGAAGAGTTAAACATTTACTTACTTTATGTAAATTGTTCTCGTAAATCACTAATTTGGACAAAATTGCCAAGTTCGAAAATTCATTATTTTTGACAGATTATGTATAATTGTATTATCTTCAGATTACAAAAAAATTTACTTGTTATAGAAATATGTTAACTTACAGTATCCAATCTTTCGTCTGGTATTGCGAAAATGAATTTCCCTGAAATCCGTGTACTGCATTTGGAGGTCAAGTTTGTTGTTTTTATCGCGTTTCTTTAGACCATCGCCATTTTATTTCGCTGCTCCCATAATGCACCGACGCTCTTCCGATAATTGTTTCAGACACCTATTCTTAATATCCCTATTATAGCTATACTTATTAGGGGTTTGACTATACGATATCCCTGGTACATGGAAAATGGTCAAGGATATTCATTTTCGCTGATCCAGGGATCTTTCTAAATTCCTTCGTTCGTTTTCAGCTAAATTTTTAGCTATAATAAGGAATAATATCCCTGTCACAGCTCAATTTTTTTACTGTATAGGAGTTTTCTGATGACGCGTTAATTACCTACTTCTATATGGATTTATATGTATCTTTCTAACATGTTATATATATGGAATTACAAAGAAGATTTGATTCGGTTTCTATATGGATATACAAATAAGATTATTTTAACATTATGCTAATTCCCTACTTCTATATGGTTTTATATGTATTCTCCTGACATGTAATCTATATGAAATTGCAAACAGGATTTTAACTGATTTCTATATGGATTTTATAAGTAGGACCTGTCTAAAGACGCACTCATTATCTACTTCTATATGGATCTATATGGGTGAAAAGGGAAAAGAAAGGGAGGGGGGGGAGAAAAATAAAAGGGGAAAGGGAAGAATAGGAAAAAGAACAAGGATTTAGGGAACCATTCCCCTTCCCCTTTACTATTTTCTCACCCTCCTTGCATTTTTCTTTCCTTTTTCCCAATCCCCTACCCAGTTTTCCTTTCCCCTTTTAACCCTTTTCCCTTTTATTCTCCTATGCTTCCTTAGCGTTTCCACTTTCCCTTTACACTGTTACTTCCTCATCCCCTTGCATGGGACAAATTTTTACTCTACAATCCAATATGAAACAGTGTCTCCAGAACGTGGGATTTTTCGGCCCCCACCACTCTCCCATCTGGGAGCGACAATTCAAACGTAGCGTGTCGGTGAGTCGGCTCTGCTACATGTTGTGTAGGACAGCCTCCTCTAGAGCCGAAAATGCACGAGCATGAGCCTGACCCCCCCCCTCCCCCACACACACACTTTAAGATTTGTTTTCGGTCGCTAACTGGCTATTTGGAAGAGTTTTTAAGTTAACTGAATTTCGCAGGGTGTCAAGAGAATGAAAGTTCAGACAATTTTGCTATGTTCTATAATTTTAGAAAAATTAAGGAAATTATTTCTTATCAAGCCTTCTTGCGGAATGTTGTTGCACTTTTTTTAAAATTTATTTTGGATTAAAAAATGAGCTTCCAAATTTGCGTAAGTTTAAGAGATATTCGGGAATTTTGAAACGATTAGAAAATAATAAAAATTTGTAAAGATTTTTTAATGAATTTTTTAATCTTTGACGAAAATGAAAAAATTCTTTTAGGTTTCTACGAATAATAATTATAATTTTTTATTTTGAAAAATTGATTTAAAAAAATTCCAATACATTTTAAACTATGTTTAAAATGGTCAATAAAGAATCTGAAGATTTTAAGGCAATCTCTTTCATTTAGCCGAATTTCAAAGAAAATCAGGAAAAATTAAAATATTTTTTAATAATTAGAAGGTTTAGACGGTCCCACAAGATTAGAAACAGAACTTTTTTAAGATTGGAAGGAAAATTGTTTGATGACTTTTTATTTTAAAAAACGTACTTTGTGAAAATATTAAAAAACGTTTTTAAACTTGTGAAAGGATTTCCTCAAATTTAAAAGAAGACTGTACAAGATTTTAAAGCTAAATGGTTCGATTTGGTAGGATATTAATAAATAGATCAAAATCGAGTAAATGCAAGAAATATTAACAAGAATTGAAGAGATTCAAATCGAATTTTAAACTTAAAGTCTGTTAGAAACTTAGAGTTTTAAAGAATTCAAGCATAAACTTTAGAAACTTTAAAGGAATTCCAAAAGATTTAAAGGAGGTAAAACTATTTTTCTTAAAATTCCTGGGAAAAATTTAAAAGTTTATGAGTCAATTTTTTCACATCTTGAATATTAAGGAACATAATTCTCATTAGGCCTTCTTGTGCGATTTTGTTACACAATTTTTTAAATTATATGTTGGTTTGACAATCTACTATCAAATTTGAGTAAGTTTGAGAGATATTCAGAAATTTTGGAAGGATTCAAGTATAATTAAAAATTGTAAAGATTTTTCAAGAATTTTGCAAGTTTTCACGAAAATGAAAAAAATTATTTTAGGTTCCTACAAATAATTAAAATAATGTTTTATTTCAAAAAATTATATTTAGGAGATTACTTCAAAGCATTTCAAAACATTCAAAAAGACGTCAAAAATGGTCAAAGTATCTGAAAAATTTTAAAGGCAATTTTTTTAAAATTTTGCAAAATAAAAAAAATTAGGAAAAATTTGAATGAATTTTAAAGATTAAACGACCTGACAAGATTAGAAAAAAGAATTATTTTCATAATTATCGTGTGAAAATTTAAAATGATTTTTTATTTTGAAAAATGTGCTCTAAAAGAAAATTAAAGAAGATTTTTAAACACATTAAACAACTTCCTATAATTTCGAAAAAGAGTGTAAACGGTTTTAAAATCAACATTTTTTAATTCGATAAAATCACAAATTTAAAAACAGGTAAATAATCGAATAAATTCAATAAATATTGAGTAGAATTGATGAGATTGAAAACTAATTTGAACTTCAGAGGAGTTTTAGAAACGTAGGATAAACTGATTTAAAAAGCTGAAAACCTCAAGATTCTTGTAGAAGAATGAGAAGGTTTACAGCATACAGACTTATTTTTCGAATAATCGTGTGAAAGTTTTAGATAATTTTTTATTTTAAAAAATGTACTTTAAAAAAAATCAAGCAGATCTTTCAACACATCAAACGATTTCCTAAAATTTTAAAGAAGAGTGTAGAAGAGTTTAAAGCAAAATGCTTCAATTGGATAAGATTTAAAAGTTAAAAAAAGTAAATAATCAAGTGAATTCAGGAAGTATTTAGTAGGCTTGAAGAGATTCAACAAAAATTAAACTTTAGAAGTGTTTTAGAAACGGCAGATAAACTTCCGGAACTTTAAAAGAATCTCGAAAGATTCTAGGAGAATAAAAATTGTTTCTTAAAATGCTTGGGAAAATTGAGAAGATTATAAGGAAATTTTTTTCTAAATTTTGAATGATTTTTTAAATTTTTGATAAAAACTCGAGAGAGTTATCAATATCTTGAAGAATTAAAAACGTTTCAAATAGATAAGAAATTTTCCTAATATTTTTTGGAATCTTATTAAATAAAAATAAAATGTCTTTAAAATCTCATAGGATCTTTTCTGACACATCTGATATATTCGAAAATCTTTCTTTTTAATTTTCTTAAAAGTCTTATAATAATTATTTACATCTAAATTTATAAAAAAATTGATAATACTCATTTTATTGTATATGAAATCTTTACAAACTCTTTAATGCCTTAAAATACTTATCTTAAAATTACAAAATTTATCATTTACAATGTTATTTTAATTGTAAAAAAATTGTAATTGGAAATTGATTGTAAATAATTGTAAAATAAATCCAACAAAATTTATTTTATGAAAAAATATCTCATGATTATAAAAATAGAAAAAAAAATGGTAAAGGTAAGTTTTATTAGCATTTCAATAACTAATGAACATATTTTTAGATTATTTTTCCTTGATTCTGGCCGAGGGTCAAACATGTTACAAAAAACCGTCGTGAAATTTAAAATAAATACTACACCCTCTATACATTAATTTTTTTGATTAAAAATAATAATACTTTTATAAATATTGCTACAATTGAATTGAATATGATACACATTGATTTTTATTTTAAAAATTCCTGTAAATAGTTGGTTTTTTTTAAATTTTACGATATTTGTGTACCAAGTTTGACCTTAGGAATAAAATAATAAAAATATGTCCATTAGTTAGTAAAATACTATAAAGAATCTCCTTTCAAATTATAGTTGAAGTTGAAGAAAAAAATATATCTCTTATCGTTTTTCAGCATATGATTTTTCACTAAACGTAAAGCAGATTAAAATATACATGCCTAAAGTAGCATGAAAAGAGATGTATCAAAAAAGAACCTAGAGGACTTTGAATTTTTTATTCTATTGGATTAGAAAAATATTACGAAAATTCGAGTCTTTTTAAAAGATGTTGAGGACATTTAGAAGTTTGGAAGATATCAACGAATAATTGATCAATTTTGAAAATTGCTTGAAGTTTCTAAATATTTCTAATACGTTTAAAACAAAATAAATTCAAAAAAAAATATTTTTAACTTACTACGTTTTTACATTTAAAAATTTAAAAATTTGACTTATATAATCTTCTAAATTTGTCACAGGAATTTTAAGAAACGTAATTTTATCTCCTTGAAATCTTTCGGAATTCCCTTAAAATCGTTTGATGAGTTTCAAAATCTTTTTGAATTTTTTTTAAAGTATATTTTTTTTAATAAAAAAAATTTTCAAACGATTATTAGAAAAATAATACTTTTTTTCTAATATTTCCAGACGTTCTAATTCTTTAATTTTCAAGAATTATTCAAATTTTTCTTGATTTTTTTCCGAGTTTTAATTATTTTTTAATCGTTTCAAAATTTCTGAATATCTCGTAAACTTGCTAAAATTTTGAAGCAAATGTTACAAACCAACATAAACATTTTAAAAAATGGTGCAACAAAATTGCGCAAGAAGGCTTAATAAGAATTGAATTCCTTATTTTTTCTAAAATTATATAATATGGCAAAATTACGAAATAATTTTTAAAAATTGTGATATTTTTTTTAATTTTCTCTCAGAATTCATTCTATTCCATTTTTGGTTGAAAAATAATTTTTTAAATGAATATCTAACTATATGTTCAAAAATTAAACTATTCTGCTGTAAATTCGAATGTTTTAAAAAATATATTTTTCAGCTGTAAATTCATTTCTTCCATCGAAAATTAAACTATTTTAAATTAAAAACTTAAAAAAAAAAACTATTTTGGTTGATAATTTTACTGTTTTGTTGAAAATTCGATTTTTTTGTTGTTGAAAAAACATTTTCTTATACTAAAAATTTAACTGTATCATTTTTGGTTGAATTTTTTTGGTAGAAAATTATTCTTCTTGTTTAAAAATTCATCTATTTTAAACAAGAATTCATTTCTTTGGATGAAAATGCATTTTTTGGTGAAAATTTTATTTTGGTATAAAATGGTTAAAAGTTCATCTATTATTTTGGAAATTAAACTATTTTGCTGAAAAATTGTTAGTTGTAAATTGATTTTTTAAACTGACAATCTAACCGTTTTTCGTTGAAAATTTATCTTTTTTGTCTTTTTTGCCTCGAGTCAGCAACAGAAACAATTGTCGAGAATATAAAGTTCCAGTATATAAGGCACTTCCCATTCTCGACAATTGACTCAATTTCCCTAGGAGCATTTAGAGGAGCGATATTAAGGTGAATGCCGTAGGAGTGACAGAGATGGTAATAAAGCACTCTTTGTGCCGCATTGTGCCTTTGAATGGAGGTCGTTCCCGCGTGAGTTGGACGACTAGATAGTATGTGAACTAAATGCTCGGGGTATGCATGGCACGCCCTGCAGCTATCATCGGAAATGTCTTGGCTCAAAATGTGGCGACGGTATGTCAAGGTGGAAATGACACCGTCTTGGCATGCAAAAATGAAACCCTCTGTACCAGACTTCAATTCGGGCGATTTAAGGAAACCAAACGTTATCTCACAAGACATTGACTGATCCTTCACATTTCTGTGGTAGATACCGTGCATCCTCTTATCGAGGAGCTGTTCACGAAACCTTTTCTCTTGTGCTTTCTTAATCCAGGCTTTCAGGATTGAGTACTCCAGATAGATAAGATTTGATGCATTTTGCTCACCCCTAATACTGAAGTCAAGTCCGAGTGTTTCAGCAGCCTTCTCCGCTGCTTTGTACAGAAATGCTCCTTTGTCCACTTCTTCGTAATTCCCGACCATTTTAAGAAGAGGGTCTCTTCCATTTGCAACTCTATGTGCTGTACCCAGAATAATCCTGTTGTGAAGACATTCAAGACTCAATATTCCGCGACCCCCTTGACGGCGTGAGATGTACAGTCGCGGAACGGAAGACTTAAGATGCATGCTTTTGTTCATGTGCATAACCTTTCTTGTCCCGATATCAAAAGATCTGAGCTCGTTCTGCGTCCATGGAACTACTCCAAATGAATAGAGTAGTACCGGGACGGCAAGCATGTTCGTTGCAGATACATTATTCCTCGCCGACAGTTCGGAAGACCAAATCTGTCGGATGAGACGTTTGTATCTGCTTCGGAGAGTATCCTTTATGGATGTCACATCCTGAATGCGGCTCTGTGGCACGACCAGGTATGTATAAGTCTCTCCAGCGCAAAGGTGTCGTTTAACAATCCCCAGAGCCGAATGCAGTTGCTCTCTGTTTTTAGCATAGATCTGAAGATCGTCCATGGAAAATACATGAGTGACCTTGTACTTTCGATCTGCAGGTTTGCCGCACAAGCACCCGTCGGAATGGCGCAGTGCTAGAGATAGTGGCAATAATGTAAGGCAAAAGAGGAGTTGGCTCATGGTGTCGCCCTGAAAGACACCTCTCTTAAATGTGACCTTGTTAGTTGTCACACGATTTTTTCCAGATGAGATAGTAAATCTGGTTTTCCAAAGCAGCATCAATCTCTCTATGCACCCAACTATTTGCGGATGAACCTTTAAGATTTCCAAAAGACAGATGATAAGTATATGGGATGTCGAATCGAAAGCTTTCCGATAATCAATCCAGGCCATCGATAGGACACGCTGGTAGAATGCTGCATCTTTGCAGACACATCTATCGATGAGCAGGTTCTCCCGACATCCGGCTAAGCCTTTCTTTGAACCTTGTTGTTCATACATTTCTTGCCACACAGGTTCAATTACTCGAACAAGCCTATCATTTAGGATAGCTGTGAATATCTTATAAAGCGTGTTCAGACAAGTTATTGGCCTGTATTTCTTCGGGTCAGCTAAGTTGCCTATTTTCGGAAGGAGTATTGTGCGCCCTTCCACCAACCACTGTGGAATCGGCTCTTCCAACTTCAAATATGAGGTGAAAATACAGGCCAAATGCTGATGGGTTGAAGAAAACTTCTTCCACCAGAAGGTTTTGATACTATCTGGTCCCGGTGCGGAATAGTTCTTCATCCCTCTTAATACTTTTTT
>NC_046665.1:26310255-26313526 GCF_010883055.1 Belonocnema kinseyi | reverse complement strand
CCCATTCTTTTTCCCTGGTTTGTAAATCACTTCTATGTTGTAGTCCGTAAGTTTCTGAGTTAATCTGAACAGTCTTGAGGACATATTATCATGTCTGGCTGACAATAGTCCTTTGATCGGCTGATGATCTGTAAAGACTTTAAATCTCTATCCATAGAGCACATGTCGGTACTGCTTAATACCCCAGACTATTGCCAAAAGTTCTTTCTCTGTGGTAGAGTAATTTCTTTCGGCAGGGTTCAGGCTCCAACTAGCAAAGCTAACTGGGTGTTCTCTTCCATCATTGCTAAGTTGACTCAAAACTACTCCTAACCCCTCATTAGAGGCATCAGTGCAAAGTATAAAAGGTTTTTTGAGATCTGGATGCCTTAATAATGGGTAGGTCGTTAAACGCTTTTTTAATTCTTGAAAAGATTTTTTGCAATCGTGTGACCATACAAACGGAATATTCTTTCCTTTCAGGTGGTTTATCGGGTGAGCGATTTTTGCAAAGTTTTTGATGAATTTACGATAGTATGAAGCAAGGCCCATAAATTGTTCAATCTCTTTAGTATTTTTGGGAGTGGGGAAATTCAATACTTTCTCCACGTTCTTTTGTAAAGGTTTTACTCCTTCAGGGCCGACCGAATGTCCAAGATACTCCATTTCTATTTCTAGATACTTACATTTGTCTGGTTGAAGGAAAAGTTTTGTTTCTCTTAGACGAGTAAAAACCGTTCGTAAATTCTTTAGATGTTCTTGTTCCGTTTTTCCGATGACAATGAGATCGTCAAGGTAGATGAAGCATATGTTGCCGATCAATCCATTGGCCATGTCGAAACAGGACATGTACTTTGCCTGTCCTAGCATGCAAAGTATTTCCTGAATGAATGGGAGAGGATAATTGTCTTGGGTGGTGAATTCATTTAATTTGCGGAAATCCATTACCAATCTCCATTTTTGTTTACCACTTGAGTCAAGTTTCTTTTTGACAAGCCAAACGTTAGCTTGGTAAGGCGAAAAAGAGGGGCGAATGAATACTTTTTCTTCATATTCCCTAATTTGCCTCTCAATCTCTGGTTGAAATAAAATTGGATGTTTATATAGTGGAGTGTGTATAGGTTTATCCGTTGATAGCTTTATATGGTGTTCGACGTCTGACACAAGGGGCATAGGGTCACCTGTTAAGTAAAAGATATCGTTGAACTCGATCAGGAGGTCCGTCATTTCTGTCTTTAAAGTTTCCTTGAGATGTGAAAGCGAACTTTTGCTTAGTAGTTCAGATATCCTGTTATCATCTTGTTTCTTTCGTTGAACCGAAAAGATTGGAATGGTAAGCGTATCATACAAGCTGATCAGGTCTTGATTACGAGTTTCTTGAGGAATTTTGTTGTTAAGAATACGAGAGATTAAAGTTTCTTTCTTTTCTAGATTTGTGGACTTGCTTTTGTACCGCGTACTTTCAAATTTTTGAATAGTTAAATCTTTTCGTTTAATTTCCAACTCATTTTTTTGACCTGCCGCGTTCGTGGTAAAGACTCGTGCCATCCCATTACTTCTGTAGATCCCGGAATTTTCGCTTGGTTAGCTGTTAGCCAATCTCTTCCTAAAATACCATCGAATTCTGTCGGGAAATCATTTTTTACTACAAAAAATCGATGTCGGTTACTTTTGGATAATAATGTACAAAAACCAAGAGTTTCGTGATCTCCGTTCACTATTTCGAATTTCCTCCTTTTTTCACTTGGAATTCTCTCGGGGTTGCACTCTTGTTTCACTAAGCATTGGGTTTTTATAAAGGACTCAGGACTCCCAGTCTCTACCAAAAGTCCTCGTGATAATTTGTATCCTCGTAGTCTGCATTTAATGTAAGGATGTCCTCCTGAATCTCCTCCTCTGAGCAGTATTCTTGTAGGTCCTCGTCGATTACCTTTTGATAGGCATCCATCATTTCTGCCTCTTCTGTCAGGTATGTCCTCCTTGGTGGATCTTTGTTCTGTGATATTCCCTGCTGAAAATTTTCTCTGCGTTCTTTATTCTGCTTAGCGTAGCATTTATTCTCGTCGTGTCTTGTTTTTTTGCAGTAGCTGCAATTTTCTGAATTGGTTTCCTTCTTGGGTTCTGGGGTTCTGAAGGGTTTTTCTCTAAATTGTGTCCGTTGCATTGGTTTGAAGGATTTCCTTGATTGCTGCTGATTGAAGTTTCGATTTCTTTCCTTTTTCCTGTCTAAATAATCCTTCTCTTCTTGCAAGGCTTGTTGATAAGCGTCGTTGAGTCTAGAAGGTTTTGAAGTTGCTACTTTGTTCGATATTTCGTTCCTTAGACCGTCTATGAATTTTTTAACTCTGATCTGTTCCTCTTTCCTACGCTCGAAATCTTTAAAATCACATGGACTATAATCAATCGCGCGCTGGATCTTCCGATCCATTTCCTGGTACCGTTTTATGAAATGTTCGACTTTTTCATGGAGCATTTGACACATCGTGTTACGCTCCTGTTGCAACTGTGACAAGTTGTTTCCGCGGGAACCAAATTCTATCCTAATGCTTCGCTAAGTTTATTAACAGTTAGCGGTGGAATTATTCGCGTCGCTACTCTTTGCGCTTCGCTTTTTAGTTTACGCGCACGGACCCCTCGCATAGCTTCCTCAGATAACGCGTCCTTCATTTCCATGCTATTAGAATTATTAAAAATATTATCAAATAAACCACGCAGGTCATCCTTAAATGCTTCAACTTCTTGGGTTCCATCGAATTCCATAATGTTCTTTAGCAAATTATATATAAACTTTTTGTCTTCATTATTTAAAATATATGGTGCGTTTGACACGAAAGGCTGCCTTGATGGTTGCTGTGAATTATTAGTTGGGACTTCCGGCTGTAATGCTGGTTGGTTCGGATTTTCATGAGATTGAGTATTTAGGCGTGCGAGTTTTTCTTCTGCGGTCCGGAGGGCAGTCTTCATTTCAGAAAACTGTTACCTTAGTTCTTCTAGGGTGGCTTCCGCAAGATTTTCCTCCGATAGAAATCGTTTTAATGTGGGTTTAAAGCCAATGGGACTCGTCATTTTTATTTTTATTGGACTTGGGAAGTTAGAATTAGTAACTGTTGTGTCATAAAAGTTAACACTGGCTTCACTTGAACTTGGATTTGAGGAATTTTCCTCTTTGCTAGTTTCACTTTTGATCACTTGTTTAGGATGTCGGAATTCTTTAAACTGGATTTAAGCTGGATTTTCCAGCTTCTCTTTATTATATTTCCACGTAATTTCACTTATTTCAATATTTCTCCGT
>NC_046665.1:26294801-26310155 GCF_010883055.1 Belonocnema kinseyi | reverse complement strand
GGATGATAAGACGTCAGAGGTCATAGATGGCTGGACTTCAGATCTAGATATGTATGGATGATAAGACGCCAGAAGTAGCTGGACTCTAGACCTATTCACAATCCGAGGAATGAAGTTAATCACTAATTTTAAATTAAAATTATTTCTTGAAAATTATTGAGAATTATTTCACTAGTTTACTATACTATACATATACTATTACTATAAACTCCCAAATCAAAACAGATCATGTCTTCTAAGCGCTGTTTCAATTCCAATTTATCCACTACCACTATAGTCCATAATTGTGTGGGTGATCCAGGTGCAATTTGCTACATATCTGGTAAATTTAAGGTTTTAGAAAATCGAAGAGTAATCAGCGATGACATAAAAGCAATTTATAAAAGCTATTTGGGTATGGAAGTTCAAAATCAAAGCGAAAATTGGATTCCTCACAAAATTTGTAGTGCTTGTTATAAGGCATTCGATCGATTGAAATACAGAGAAGGAAATAAGAAAACCCTTAAGAATTAAGAACCTACGATATGGAGGAAACTTCTTCGGAAAGAGGAATGCTACTTTTGTATGACAAACCTGAGAGTCCAATGAGCACACTTGGCTTAAAGTCATCCTAAAGACGTCTTTTTGTGGACGTCTTTAGGCTTTTACAAAAAGACGTCATGAGGTCGTAATAAAGACGTTCTAATCTACTCCCATAAAGTATATCTTAAAGACGTTATCAGAAAGGCTTAAGGATGTCTTTAAAAGGTCCTTTGTCTGGCATTTCGTCGTCTTAAGGATGTCTTGAAAGGATATCCAGCGGACAATGTCGTAAGGATGTCCCTAGGACATCATTGCAGCGTCTTGTATAAGATTATCATTATTCGAAATCGACCCAAACTCAAAGTATTTCTATATTTTTCTCTCGCAAAACTTGAATGCTTAAATTCTCTGAATTACTACAAGAAACTGAGACTTAATTCTTAAGATTTATTTTTTTCAGTTCAACTTTGAAATATTTTGGCTATGAGATTTCGCTAAGTTTTATTGTAAAAATGTGAAAATCCTCTAGAGGAAGCCCGAAACTGTTCTAAAAGTGGAAAAACTGTTTTGTTATAAATTTGTAACCACAACCCTAAAATCGGTAAAGTGGTCTTTTTTAGGATAATGATGAGTTCCTTACTAGGATTACCTGAAGAACTATAATATACAGGATATATTACGTTTTAAATTAGGAAATTATGCTAAATTAAAGTAATCAAATTTCTTTAACGAAGTACTTTTGAGGACTGTCCTACCGATAGAAATCTCACAGTATATGCTAAAGATTCTCAAGGCTCTGAGAAGCTCTGAGAAATTCTCCGTAGGCACTCAGATAAATATATTTAAAGGCCCAGGTAGCTCGCTTAAAGGTTTTAAAGACTTTAAAATGTCCTTTCCGAAATTTAAATAAAAATATGATCATAAATAACAAGCAGAGAGGCTGAAATTGAAATAAGAATTCGATCATAAATAACAAGCAGAGCGGCTATATCAATAGAGGAGCCGACACTCAAGGGTCTCTTGCTAAGCCTTCGGATTAAAGTTTAGAAATAGATTTTTTTTATTTCATAGTTAACAGCCTAAAACATAATAATTCGGGATCTACGGGTTTCGATTATTTCAGATATCTAACTTTTATTATAAATATTTAAAATTGGAATTAATACAACGTTTCTCGTAAATGCAATGAGATACGTATAATGAGAAAATTCATCAATTGAAAACAAAGTGTTAGTAATTTGAAGAAAAATTTTAAAAAAGAGAGCGACGGCCAACTACTGTAAATAAGTCTGCCCGCCCGGTACTTAACGAATACAAAAGAAACATTATATTATCGTCGCATCACTCTTAAAAAGACCACTAAAAGGACCTTGAAAAGGACCCAAATCTCTCAGACTATCTCAAAGACTAAATCATTCAAACCGAACCTTAAAATAGTCTCAAACCGGCCAGGCCTTTTCCACTGAGAATACTCTTTCTATCGGTAGGATGCGCGCGCACGCCGGCGTATTTCTGTTTGCGCATCTCATATTAGTCGCGCAACGACTTTTCGTCAGTGTTGCTCGTTGCTGCCCAGGCTGTGCTCACTCAATGCTTTAGAAGTGCAGACCTGTAATGGACGCTGGTTCCATCAAACGAGACCGAAGGTTTTTAAGATAAGATAATAGATGATTGTGGTTATATCCAGATGATTTGTAGATAATGTAATTAAAAAACTTAATAAATTGAAAAAGCAAGTAGAAAAACAAATAAAAATACATAAATAATTACCGGAATAATTATTTATATATTTCTGCTTGTTTTTCTGTTGCTTTTTTCATAAAAACGTGTTCTAGGAAAAAACGAAAGATGATGAAAGTATGTTTGAAAGCAGTTTTCATTTGAATTTTGTAATCATTTTTGACATCAATTTTCTTATCGGCAGGTTCCTTTCTTAAAATATTACTCTGTTTTTATGGCAATGACACAGAAGGTACCGCTCCCTTTTTTAGTTTTCAGTTGTGTACTGCAACGATAATCATCAGGTCGAAAATGATGACAAGAAATTAGATATCAGCTTTGAAACAGTTCTTAATGGGTTAGGTTTCACAAGTGCGGATGTTCGGAAAACAATGAAGGAGTAAGAGAGATAGATCAAACTTTGGCCCCTGAGCGACGTGTAGTGGGGGAAAGTACTACAGAGCCATATAACGAGCCCGCAAAACAGGATCAAAGTATGTGTCTTCACGGTTGCCTATATTAGTGACCACAGCCTGTTGCTGACAGGCCGTACAGTCGCCATCACTGAGTTCTCGCCATTGTTGTTTTTGTTAAATTTCCACGTTTTAGACCCCCTGAATCCGAAAAACAGGTCTTTACGAATGTGTCTGGCTGTCCGTGGATGTTTTTTTTTTCGTTAGCAGGATAACTTTCGAAAGAATTGACTGATTGGTTTCTCTTTGGAAATTCGTTTATATCTCAAAATGAAGGTCAAGTCTGTTAGACAGCCATTTTGGATACAAATTCAAAAGATACCTTCATAAAAATAGTTTTTTCTGACTCAGGGAGTCTCAAAACGTGGAGATTTGATGAAAACCGACCACGTCTAATTCTACACAAAACCAATACAATAATCTTGTCATCCCCATTTAAAGTTCGTTTAAGCATACCGTGATCCTTTATAACATTCTGAGGACGTCCGTAGTTTGTCCTCAGGACGTTCTTGATAACATCCTAAGGACGTAAGTAGGACAACCTACGGACATTATCAAGGACGTCCTCAGAATATTATAAAGGATCACGGTGTGCCTAAACGAACTTTAAATAGGGGTGACAAGATTACTGTATTGGTTTTGTGTAACTAAGCATATTATCGTAGCAAGAAAAAGATCTTCCTACGACTTGCTTCTTTTGATAACTAAGCACGTCTTCGAAATTTTCGAAACGATGTTTTTTTCAGAATTGGAAATTCTATTCAGAGTTGTCCATAGTACTGTGAAACACGAACAATTTATTCATATTACTTTTTTAATTAATTCAAAATTGTCAGCGTTATAGCATTTTCAAAATCCTAAAAAAACGAAAATTAAGATTTTCAGCCATACAATACATGATAAGAAAAAAAGTCATGAGTAAATAAATGATTCTTTCGGGGAGCCTCACAATGTTATCATAATAACTTTTTTTGGCACAGCAACTTGAAACAATTCTATGTTTGGTTTTCCGTATAGTATTCAGAAACACGAACAATTTATCTCAACGACTTTTTTCGATAAAAGCAAAATTATTAAAGTTATAGAATATTCGAACCCCCAAAAAAGCAAACGATAATTAACATTTTAAGCCAAGGAAGTCACGATATGAAAATAGTATGTGGAAAAAATGTTGCTTTTTTAAAGCCTTACAATATTATTCTGTTTTGACATTGAATTTCATACTCTTAATGGCTCACATTATATTGACAATGTCGTAGTACATATAAAGACGTTTTTAGAACGTTTTAGGACAGCAATCAGGGTATAAAACACCTTGTTACTTGTGCTTATGTGATAGTCGAAAACGCGTTCGTTATCACAAAAAAAAGTGGGCCAAAAAGAACATCGTTTGAGCAAGGACAAGAAATATAATTGAAGATCCTCTAGTTTGCACAAAAGAAGTTTTGATTCCACCCTTGCATATAAAGCTGGTTCTTATGAAACAGTTTGTCAAAGCGCTTGATAAGGATGGCGATTGCTATGCGTATTTGGAAGATCAATTTCCACAAACTTCCGAAGCAAAATTAAAAGAAGGGGATCTTCGATGGACCGCAGATAAGAAAAATGTTGCAGGATCCAGAATTCATTACAAAAATCTCTGGCACTGAAAAAGATGCCTGGCGTAGTTTTAAAAATGTCGTAAAAAACTTTTTAGGTAATAAGACAAGTCCATACTATCAAAATGTGGTTTCAGAAATGGTAACAAACTTTGGTAAACTAGGCTGCCTTATGAATTTGAAGCTACATTTTCTTCATTCGCATATAAATAAGTTTCCAAACAACCTGGGAGACTTTAGTGAAGAGCAAGGCGAACGTTTCCACCAGGATATAAAAGAGATGGAGAGGCGATATCAGGGATGTTGGGATATCAACATGATGGCT
This sequence comes from Belonocnema kinseyi, assembly GCF_010883055.1. NCBI lineage: Eukaryota > Metazoa > Arthropoda > Insecta > Hymenoptera > Cynipidae > Belonocnema > Belonocnema kinseyi. Next base: position 26,305,518 of record NC_046665.1, on the reverse strand, counting down.
GACTACTGTTGGAGTTTAAAACTAGATCAAGTCAATCAAGGTACCAAACGAAAGCGAAACCCACTACGTAGGTCTTTTGAGGACAAAAGGGTTCGATACAAGTGATATAAATAAAAATAAAAGAACCCTAGAAGCGTAAGAGGCAAGGAGACTCACGGTAATAAAGCACCCCGAAGGGAACAAAATTTACTACGCCCACGTAGTTGTTCCTGGGTAATGCTAAAAGTAAATAAAACTTATTTACAAAAAATCCTACTATTGCTATGCAAGGAGACTGCCGCAAATTAAAAACCCCGAAACGTGAGACGCAAAGGGAATCTACAGTGAACGACAATCCCAGTCGAGGAGGTAAAGGTTTAAAGGTTTCCGTCGACTTTGCATCTATTTTTGCTTTTTTCGATAAAATATGAGCCAACTGGGTTATTTGAACCACGGATTTAGAACCAGTGACTCCAAAAACATAAGGATATGATGGATAAGTCCACCGGGCATAAAGATATTTTTTTTTGCAAAAATATGTACGAAAACCCGCTGTTTTCGTCGATTTTGCGCCTATTTTTGCATTTTTCGTTCAAATATGAGCCAACTGGGTTATTTTGACCCCGGATTCGGATTCAAGGACCCCAAAAACATAAGGTTATGCTGATTTAGACAACCGGGCATGAACAATTTTTTTGTTGCAAAAGTATACAAGAAAAATCGCTGTATTCGCCGATTTTACGTCTATTTTTGCGATTTTCGAAAAAGTATGACCCAAATTGGTTATTTGGGCCTCAGATTCTAATTCAGCGACGTAAAAGACATGTAAATATGTTGGTTAAGTCCACCGGGCGAGAAACTATTTTTTTTTTTTGCAAAAATATACCTGAAAAATCGCTGTTTTTGTCGATTTTACGTGTATTTTTTCATTTTTCAGAAAAATACGAGCCAAATTGGTTATTTGGACACCGGATTCGAATTCAGCGACCCCGAAAACAGATAGATATACTAGTTTAGTCTGTACGACAGACCACTTTTTTGTGTGCCGGTGTTATTCTTTACCAAAGAAATGTTTTGTGATTTTGTATGTTTATCACTGACAGTGTCGGCAGTAATTTCGGCTTGGTGTGTTTCAATAAACATTGTTGAAAAATCTTTATCTCTGGACCTTATCACAAGACTGGGGATTGATCAGCCTAAAATTAATAATCTGAGTCATTTCGATAGTATAGGCGAATCAAAAAGATATCTCTAAGCAATTTAACTTGCCCGGAGTTTAATTTAAAAAATTTTTAGGGATTATTTTGATTTTAGAAAGTGTTTTCTCTCGTCCTCATCTCTGATTTCCAAACTGGCATTTGATCAGCCCCTAAAATCAATTTTAAGTAATTTTGATGGTATCGGTGAGAAAAAAAAAAACTCGAAGCAATTTAACAAGTCCGAATTTTGAATATTAAAGTTCGTAGGAATTTATTTTATTTTTGAAAATTTTTTCTCAGGACCTCATCTCAAAATTTGGTTTGATTAACCACTGAAATAAATTAAAGACTCGCTGAGGATAAGACTGTATCAGTACTAAATCTAGAAGAGAAATTTAAAGCAGGAATTTTCATTCCAATTTTTTTTTAAATTACTTTATTTTCGAAATTGATATATCTGGATCTGATTTTAAAACTGGCATTTGATCAGCCCCTAAAATCAATTGGTGTATCAAAAAAAATCTCGAAGCAATTTAATAAGCTTAAATTTTAATTAATAAATCGTTTAGTGATTATTTTTATTTTAGAAAATGTTTTCTCTGGACCTCATCCCAAAATTTGGGTTGATCAACCACTAAAATAAATTAAAGACTCGTTGGTGATAGGATTGTTTTACAGGGAAAAAATGTATACGTAAAAAAGTCACGAACTAGTAGCTAGGTCTGATATATAAGAAAAATTCATTGGACATTGATGTAAATACGTAAATAATCTACGAATTTTTAGAAAGAATTGACGAACTCGATATGACAAATCTAAAACCGCTCATCAATTTTTTTCCGTAAATAATTACAAAAATATTATGAATGATTGGGAAAAGTTTAACAGAGCACTCACGAACTTGCCTGACAAATCTGGGAACTTGGATGTAGGTTCGTCTTTACGTGGAACGCACACACTCTCAACCACCCGCTCGGTGCGTATGTGCACATGTATGTGTAGTATTAAATTCGCCGGATGAGTGGCTAGAATTTTTATTAAACGTACATTGTTCAGCTTTAATGTTATAATGTTGTAATTTCATATTTAATGTTTGATTTTTTTATCCCGTATCCGAGACCTAGCTACAAGTTCGTGACCTTTTTAGGGACAAATTTTTTCCGTGTAGTACTAAATCTAGAAGAGAAATTTTAGACCGACATTTACATTCAGATTTTTTTTTTAATTATTTCATTTTCGAACTTGTTATATCTGGATCTGATTTCCAAATTGGCATTTGATCTGCACCTAAAATCAATATTTAATAATTTTGATGGTATCGGTGTATCAAAAAAAGAATTTCGAAGCAATTTAACAAGCCAACATTTTAATTTATACAGTTTTTAGGAATTTTTTTATTTTAGAAAATGTTTTCTCTGGGCCTCATCTGAAAATTTAATTTGATCAACTATTGAAATAAATTAGGGAATCGCTGAGGATAGCAGTGTATCGGAAAAAAATGTAGAAGCGAAATTTTAGGTCGACATTTTTATTCACATTTTTTTAGAAATTATTCTATAATTATCTATTTTATCAGGTCTAAAAATAAAATCCATACATTATTGGTATTTTGTCAGAAAATAAAAATGTTTGAGTATAATTCAAAGCTACTCGAAATGTTATTTTCATGTATTTCTTTGAGGCCTCATTCAACTTTAAATTATGCTCTTAGAAATGAAGAGACCAATTCTGTAAATTTTATTTCAGATGTTATCTTTTCAATTGGAGGTTGTCTTATACTTATTATCGATTGCTCAAACAAAATTTTGAGATGACGTCCAGCGAAAACATTTTCAAAAATAAAAAAATCCCTAAAAATTATATTAATTAAAATTCGGACTTGTTAAATTGCTTCGATATTTTTTTTTTTGCTCAACGATACCATAAAAATTACTTAAAATTGATTTTAGGGGCTGATCAAATGCCAGTTTGGAAATCAGATCCAGATATAGCAAGTTCGAAAATAGAATAATTAAAAGAAAATTGAAATGATAATATCGACCTAAAATTTCTCTTCTAAATTTATTACTGATACACTCCTATCCTCAGCGAGTCTCTAATTTAATTTAATAGTTGATCAAATCAAATTTTGAGATGAGGACGAGAGAAAACACTTTCGAAAATAAAAAAATCCTTAAAAATTTTATTAATTAAACTCCGGGCAAGTTAAATTGCTTAGAGATATCTTTTTGATACACCTATACCATCGAAATGACTCAGATTATTAATTTTAGGCTGATCAATCCCCAGTCTTGTGATAGGGTCCATAGATAAAGATTTTTTAACAATGTTTATTGAAACATACCAAGCCGAAATGCACTAATTCCATCTGAATTAAATTCAGAAATAATGTTTAACTTTTTAAACTCATAATAAAGTAATGATTTTTAAACTGACAATAAGTAATTATTATTTAAATTATTACTGCCGACACTGTAAGTGATAAACATACAAAACCACAGAACATTTCTTTGGTAAAGAATAATCAATCTAAAGTATAATAAACATGCCGGGCCGATCTGTCACTATTTCGAGGTTATGTTCAGATTCACGTGTTTGTCCTAATCGCTGTAAGTAAATGTACGTAATGTCAATTTAAAGTTTACGCATGTAATATTTTATTTACTTAATTTATTGCATATCCTATATATTCATAGCATACCTTTTTTGCCGCCAATAAGCGTTAAACACAATTCTCTCTTCGCCCACTGGAAGTGCAGAATATTATTACTATTTTATAGTATTTGCCACTCAGCAGACATTCCATAATGTTATTGGCACATAAAATAATTGACATTTACTTTTCAGTTCACATGTCTTACTTCGTTATCAATTAAACACTTTTATTATTTGTAATTACTATGTAACATAACCTATATTGTTTTGACACTTGTATCCATTTGAAGTTTCGAACGCAACCATGGAAACTATGATAAACTTGATCCGAAGATGCACGGACTTGACCGAATGGCCGATCCGAATGCAACTTCAAAGGCGCGAAATATGAAAATACCCCTGTACAATGGCTTCTTCTCTGCTGTTGTGCAATTCGAGTAGCATCAAGTTCGCCAAGTATGTAAGCCCCAGCGTGTCCACCCTGTATATAGTTCTTCTACTCCGAACTGCCGTCCCGCATATATGCTTATAATATCTTTGACTAAGTCGGTAAATACGTAAAAATATAAAATATAATTTTTCTATTTTCATATAATATTTTATAGAAATTTATGTATCTTACTATTTATGTAAATTATGTCCCGATTCTTTAAACTGAGAACCCCATAATTTCAAAATTAAGAAAGTGTATTTTTGAATTTTACTCGAGTGGTTAATCAGAATATATAAATATTTTATCTTACATTTCTCAATTTGAGCTAAAAGTTAAGAAATTATTGGAAAGTTTTAAAAACATTTATCTCCTAATTGTTACTTTGTAATAAGATAATCCGTAAATGAATGATTTATTGTCGCGGGCATAATCTCATCGTGCGCTGTTCCCGTGGCTCGCAAGTTTGAGCGCCCCCAGGGCGCGCGTCTGTTGATTCCCGCGATTCGCGCTCTGATCATTATTCTTTGCATTTAGAATGTTTGAATGAAACTTCATCAGAAAGATCTCTTTAGATCGCAGTATTTATATTCGTGTTCATATTCTGAATTTTTTGCTTAAATAATTACAGTTAAAGAGTAAGTTTCTCTACGCTCTGTAGGCTTTGAGTTGCACAATATTATCGTGACACTCGCGCTGCGCACTCGTTATTTGACAGACAGTTGTAAATTTATATTTTCTGAACCACCTTAAAATAAACTTAAAAAATACAATCCTCTTTCATACATTTTTCTCTATCTCGCGTTGTTAGGCTAGTAATAGGATTTTGGTTTTCATATTGTTTAGATTTTTTACGTATCTCGCGTCTTTGCGCGTAATATTAAAATTTTCGATTTTCCGCATACAGGGTCATCAAAAAGTATCGGTCCCCTTACCCCCTATCAGAGAAAATATGCGTTGTCGTGAGAAATATTTCAAACAAAAGTTTCAGGGTTTTTGACGAGGATTTGTATGGTGACCTTGTAGCTGACCTTGACGTTGGCCTTTAAGGTTATTTCAAGGTCAACTTTTATTTTTAAATGAAAACCCCTATTTTTGACAACGCCAATCGAAAGAATGCAAAATTTTACGTTTAGATTTGCATTAAGGTCATGTGACCCGGTGACCTTCGAGGTCATTCCAGGGTCGTATAAACTCAAACAAGGTCTAGACGGCTTATCAGCGAAAATGTGCGTTTTCGTGAGAAATGTTTCAGACAAAAGTTTCAGGGTTTTGGACGAGGATCTGAATGGTGGCCTTGAAGCTGACCTTGGCGTTGACTTTCAAGGTTCTTTCAAGGTTATTTCAAGGTCAAATTTTATTTTTCAAATGGAAACCCCTATTTTTGAAATCGCTAATCAAAAGAACGGGAAATTGTACGTTCAGATATTCATCAAGGTCATGTGACGCGATGACCTTCAGGGTCATTCCAGACTTATTATTAAAGGCATACTCTTCGGTGACCGCGTGACCAAACTAATCCCCGGTTATGAGCATTTCTTTTGCTGCTCACTGTGTCTACACGGATTGAGATATCGTGCTTAAAATTTGACGGATTGAATAAAAGGCACTAAAGAACGTTTGTATACATCAATATGTTTATAATTTTAAAGAAAGTTAATTTATAAATTGATGAAATAGGATATTACCATTCGAGTTATAGCACTTTGAAGATAATGTGTGGTTTGATGCATTTCGGACTTTTTGATTCGCGTATATTGAGCACTGACACAAATTTTGGACTAAATCGTCTAAGCCTTAAAAAAAATTAATGTAAGCAATAAAATTTTCACATTCGTTGCAAATAAAAAATTTAGCATCTGCACACACGTAATCTGTCATTATTTTTGGAGCATTTTTAGCGATTTCTAGCGAAGAAAAAAGAAACTTTAAACGTCGATAAAGTCGAGATCACGTGACTAAGTTCGTTCATGCAATTTTTGTGTAGAGAATGAAATGATTTTCATTTTTTTGGTCTTCACTACGTCCACACGGATTGAGATATCGTGTTCAGGATTTAGGAAGTTATACAGAAAGCACTAAGGAACGTTTGTATACATCAGAATGTTTATAATTACGAAGAAAGTTTTTTAATAAAATACTACAGGAATAGGAAATAAACTTTTAACGTCGATAAAGAAGATGCCTCGATTAAAAAAAATCAAGGAACATCTTAGAATGTGATACTCGAAAATCCGTCCAAGTCCCATCTTGAGAAATGTGCATCTTTAGAAAATAATTGAAGTTTTCTAATGGTTACATATTCTTGTCGATTTTTTGTACTGGTGTGAAACAAATCTAAGATAAAAAAACAAAATTTCGCCTGGGGGCGAAAGGCAAGGCGACTCCGACGCTAAAAAAAAGCCCAAAAAATAATAATAGATTACGTGTGTGCAGATTCTAAATTTTTTATTTGCAACGAATGTGCAAATTTTATTGCTTATATTAATTTTGTAAAGGTTTAGACGATTTAGTCCAAAATTTGTGTCAGTGCTCAATATACGCGAATCAAAAAACCTGAAATGCATCAAACCAAACATTATCTGCAAAGTGCTATAACACGAATGGTAATATCCTATTTCATCAATTTATAAATAAACTTTCTTTCAAACCATAAACATATTGATGTATACAAACGTTCTTTAGTGCTTTTGATTTAATCTGTCAAATTTTAAACCCGATATCTCAATCCGTGTGGACACAGTGAACACCAAAAAAATTGCATATAACCGGGGACTAGTTTGGTCACGTTGTCACGAAGAGCATGCCCTTAAGTGTATCAGAACAGTTACACTGCATTATTACACATTATTACACTGCAAAAGTTAGCCACTGCATTATCAAAAAGTAAGATGCAACTTTAATTTAGATTTACATGGTGTCTAGCGAGTCTTAGAAACAATAGTCTTTCTCAGGGTTTTCAGGTCAAGAAATCAAATAGTTCAAAACGTCTCCTTTTTTACATAAAATAATGAAATAAACGTTTTTCATAAATTAAAAAATGAGCAATTTCATTATTTAATGACCAACAATTTCTAAAGAAAGCCGAATCATAAAGTCAAAAATTCCTAATTTTTTGCGAACTTGAGCCTTCTTTGTGAAATATTTTTGAATCTTTGTAACATTTTTGAAATCATTGTAATCTTTGTGAATTCATTGGAATTTTTTAAAGAATTACAAACCTTAGTGAAAGAGCTTGAAATATCGGAGAAATCTTTAAGAAATCTTTTGGCCTTTTTCAAAGCTTTTGTAAAATCTTCAAATACTTGAAATATTTGAAATATTTGTGAACTCTTTCTTTAATGTTTTTTGCGAAAACTTCTGTGTTTGCTTGGAATCATTGAAGTCTTTTGAAATATTCTCGAACGTGTTTAAACCCTCTTGAAATCGCTTAAAATCTTTGTAATATTTTGAAATCCTTGAAACCTGATGAAATCCTTGAAATCTGGTGAAATCCTTTTTAAACTTTTTGGAATTCTCGTATTCTACTGAATCTTAGTTTTCCTTCTTTTAAAAAATTACCGATCCATGTCAAAAACTCCCTGTTCCAAGTAAAATTATATTTCTTTCCCGAAACTCCCTGTGCTGAAATAAAAACTATAATTTGTGTACTCAGGTGCCCTGCATTCGAGGCAAACCGATTAACCTAAAATATCGATACACTTTATTGAAAAGTAAGGAGGTTATATTCATTCGTAATTTGAAACATCTGTTTAAAACAGAAAAACTTTTCTCATCGACATGAGAGTTTAAGGTTAGGAAGAACATGCGAATAATGTAAAGAAACTTACCTTATAACTATAACGTTGAAACGACTGATCGTACTCGTACAGTACTCGGTTAATGATTTGTACTCGGTTAATTAAATGTAATTAATCATTAACCGACACTGATAAAACCGAAAATGAACGAAAAATGTTTCGTTCATTTGAATGTTCTTAACTTATACGCTCATCACGAAAGAAGTGTCGTCTTTGCGGGCTCTTTTCTCCCAATTTCTCTCTTTTCTCGTAAATCTGGTTGCAAGCGCGGGAAACGGATGTGGGGTATACCGTATCAATTTCCTTTTTTCAATTATAGCTGCTCATGAAAAAATATATAACATAAATATTTCATTATTGAATGAGTTATTTTGATAAAAAATTTAATTTCAATTTTTTGTTATGATTACTGACATTGGAATATTAGCATTTTCATAACGAACTTTCACGTCTAAATTTGATTTTTACCACTCCTCGTGATTTTACCGGTAATTTTAGATTCACATAAAAGACAGAATGTTTTTAACCAAATGTGGATCTTTTCTTCTAATTTTGTGTATTATTGTTATATTTTGTGTAATTTCACGCTGCCCCAAAAAATCACGGATTCAAATTACACTGTTACAACTTCAGAAAGGATTTTTTCAAACGTTTGTAAAATTACGATTGTCCGTTAATTTAACACTTCAAATGAGGTGAGCAATATTATCGGCATTTAACATAGCGCGTGTACAAACTCCTAAGTATTCCTGCACAGGGCAGTAAGATGCCGACTATATAAAATGTAATATTACGATTTCTTTTGCTGGCCTGTGATTTCTATCCTACAAATTGGACTATCCCTACGCTGAATGTGGTAATATTACGTGAGGAAATTGGCAATTTTACAGTTATATTTCGTAAAATTCTTTTTATTTTTTATAGTGTGGATCCGGCGCGCAGAGTCGAACTCCACTGAGGGTCTCGAGGAACTCCATTTTTGCTGGTCAGCCATCTAGACCTTGTTTGCGTTTACGCGACCCTGGAATGAAGTCGAAGGTCATCGGGTCACATGACCTTGATGCATATCTAAACGTAAAATTTTGTGTTCTTTCGATTGACGTTGTCAAAAATAGGGGTTTCTATTTAAAAAATGAAAGCTGACTTTGAAATAATCTTGAAGGTCAATGCCAAGGTCAGCTTCAAGGCCACCATTCAAATCTTCGTCCAAAACCCTGAAACTTTTGTCTGAAACATTTATCACGAAAACGCGCATTTTCGCTGATCAGCCGTCTAGACCTTGTCTGAGTTTACACGACCTTGAAATGACCTCGAACAAAATCGGCTCACATGCCCTTGATGAATATCTGAACGTAAAATTTTGCGTTCTTTCCATTGGAGGTGTCAAAAATAGGGGTTTCCATTTGAAAAATAAAAGTTGACCTTAAAATAACCTTGAAGGTCAACGCCAAGGTCAGCTTCAAGGTCACCATTCAGATCCTCGTCCAAAACCCTGAAACTTTTGTATGAAACATTTCACACGAAAACGCATATTTTCGCTGACAGGAAGGGGGGGGGGTCCGATACTTTTTGATGAATCTGTATATTACTTACGATAAAACAAAATTACGAGTCCTATTAAAAAGTGGTTAAAAGAAATCTGTCAATTTGTTTTTGTGCCTTTTGCTGTTTTTCCACAAATTTTTCATTTTTATTTTTAATGCCATTTTTATGAATAAAACCAAAACTACGTGTCCTGTCACAAAGTAATTGACAACAAATTTGTAGCTCTTTTTCGGGTAAACAATTTTTGTTGAATCATTTTTTTTCGTAACTTGAATCATTTTTTCACAAAGTCTTTTTTTTAGATTTTCAATGTTATTTTTCGCGAATAAAGCAAAGGGTACGCGTCTTATCAAGAAGTGATTGTTAACGAATTTGTAGATCTTTTCTGAGAACCCAATTTTTGTTGATTCATCTTCTTTCGTATCCTGCATAGTGTGACCACAAAATGGAATTTTTCATTTCTCATTATTTTGTATGCAATAAAAATGAGAATTTTCGACTTCACAAGAAAATCCAAAAAGTATCTATCATAATCTTATTGGGCTTTTAAATAGCAATGTTTTTCTTTAATTTACATTTTTCATATCGTACGTTGTTTGGCTTTAAATTTTGATTTTCGATTGATATTAAAAATTTTTTAAATCCTATAACTCTTGAGATTTTTTTTTTGTATAAAAAAAGCTATCAGGATAAATTACTTGGCTTTCTGAGTACTATTAATAGCCATAAATAAAAATTTTAAGTATAAAAAAATGGTCTCAAAATTTTTTTAAATGCTCTAACTTTTTTAATTTTTATCCAAGATGGCAGTTTATCGAACTCCATCCTTTAAATTGTTGTAATTTCCTTTTTTGAGTCTTTTTGATTTTTCGTTGTATATTTTTATGTTAAACAAATTTTCAACTATACATTATAAGGATAGTTTCATCAAATATAAAAATCAAAACTTTAATTGGCCGTCAGTAAACTGCATTACCAATCGCATGGGTGGGGGAGGGTCATGCTAAGCACTACCAGGTGTATACATATGAAACCGGTATTGCCATCTAGCGGCCAGTAGGCACACTTGTAGGCACTGTCGGAACTTACCATTTGTGCTAATTGGCGTA
>NC_046665.1:26288952-26294701 GCF_010883055.1 Belonocnema kinseyi | reverse complement strand
CGAGGGCGCATACTTTGAATAAAGTATTTGTTATCATTCTCTTGAAATAAATGTGTTTTTTTCTTGAAAAAATACCGGTTTCATATGTATACACCTGGTATGGTTCAAACAGGTGTTGGGGGTCAGTGGAAGAAAAGTTACGAACTTAGATAACATTTAGTATGTTTCCTTATTATTAACTTTTAAAGAATTGTTCTTTTTTTCTCTATTTTTAAGAAACTGCTGGAAAGTTCATTTCTTTGATTAAAAATTTCACTACTTTGTTCGCAATTTATCTTATTTAATTGAAAATTAAACGACTTGGTTAAAAGTTGAATTTTATCATTAAAGATTCATATTTTTAGGACTCCTCTTGATATTTGGGGTTGACTCTTTTGTTGAAAATTTAATTCCTCGATTTAGTTGAAAATTAATCTTTTTTTAACATGTGACAATTTTCTTGACATTTTGTGCTTTTTGTTTTGTTTAAAATTAATTTTTTATCAAAAAATTGCAATTGTTCATTTTTGTTAGAAATTTATACGTTATAAGTTTAAAATTTAATTATTTGGTAGAAAATTCATTTATTTTGTTGAAAAATCATCTTTTTGGTCCAAACTTCATTTTCTTGGTTTTTTTACATCGTCTTTTTATGAAAAATGCAATTGTTAAGGTCTAAATTAGTCTATTTTCATTAATGATTTAACAATATGGTAGAAAATTAAAGTAGGATTCGTTTGTAAATGAACTTTTCTGTGTTTTTCTTCGTGTTTGTTAAATCTACTTTTTTTCAAATCATATTTCTGCAAGATTTACCCCTCTGGCTAAAAATTTAACTTTTTTTATTGAATTTTTTTTTTTATGTTGAAAATTACTTTTTTCTCTGAAAATTGCAACTTGTCTATTCTTGATTAGAAATTGATCCTTCATAAGTTGAAAATTTAACTATTTGGTAGAAAATTCATGGAATTTGTTAAAAATTCGTCTTTTTGGTAAGAAAATTAATTTTCTTTGTTGAAAATTCATTACATATTTCGACATAAATCTTAGGAATTCAAAGTGTTTCATATTGCTTACGAATCAATTGAAAGTGAGTTTTAAGTTATAACTGATCCGAGGCGTCTTATTTAGCTGTAAGACATAGCGTAAGTTACAACTTTGAGATAATAAAAGACCCTGTGATCCTCTTCGTGACTTTCCTACCTAAAAACCAGGTGGTTCGCAAAAAATTATTGAATTATTTTAATTCTTTGGAATTCTTTCCTTCTCCATTTTTTTGTAATATCCTTAGTTTCTGAGATGCCCCCTATACGCCTTATATTTCTTTTGCATTTTGTTGCATTCTTCGAGTCTTTGAATTATTTTTATAAAATATTTGAATTCTTTGAAGTTGTGAATTCTAATGAGCATAAGAACTGCAAGTGGTTAACTGCCTTCAAACTTTTAAAATACAATTTCAATGTGTAAGCACAGTCTAGTTATATGTATTTAATCTCTCCCTTTTATGGGTTTGAGGGCCTCCGCTTGTATATTTACAATTCCATTCTTATTCTAACTTAACTACTACTTATATTCTACTTTTTCGCATTGCATAGGATTAACAATAGTAACAGTAGTGACATTAATTCCTAAAATGAGCGAGATTCCAGGGCTTCCGTTTCATCTTACCATAAAAAAATGCATTTTCCACGATATTGAAAACAATTTTCGCTTTTTACTGTCCCTTTTCAGGATCACCCGTTTGGCTCTGCCCTACTCCCTTGCTTTCCCTTACTTCTTCCAATTTCTTCATCCACGTTACTCCCTGTCCACTACCATCCAAGATCCATGTATCACACTCATCCACACTCAACTGTCCCTCTTCCTCTCCTGTACATCTTTCTAATACATGTGCCCATGACTCCATTTCGTATCCACATACTCTGCATAAATTCTCCTCTTCATCCATCCAATATCTGCATGTTGTCACTCCTTCTCCCATTCTGAACCGTACAACCCTACTCCATTTTTCTCCCTTTTTTATTTTTTTGCAGTTATTCTGGTTCCGTCAAACCTTTGACCATCATATACCATCTATTGTACCTCGAATCTATAATCTTTGTCCATCTCTCTTCTCCTTGTTTAACCAATAGCTCTAACTTTATGTCCTTCCACTCCATAACCCCTTTTCGAATATTACACACCCATCTCATTTTTCTCCTTTCTTCCTCCCATTTTGAGTTTCCCACATTACCTCTCGCATCATTGTTCCGAATTTCACCGAAACATGCTTGAGCAATTCTACTTTACTCTCCCCTTTTTAGCTTCTCTTCAAACCTCCAGGCTCTCTTAATCTGTCTAATAACCATATTTTCTCTTCCTAACTTTTGTTTTAACATATATCCTGCGCAACTCCAGCTAGAGAGTATAGTTTGCTATTACCCAAAACTGCTCTATCTTTCCCTTTCTCCTTTAGCTTCTCCTCTAAGTCTGCCAGTAGGATACTAAATAGTAACGGACTCAACGGGCACCCTTACCTTAGACCTCGGCCTGTCCAGAGAACCTGCCCTTTTTTCTTTCCTATTATCTCCCTAATCCTGGTTTGAGTAAAAATTTCCTTTATCCTCTCCACCAACTTTTCCTACCCCCCTCTATTTCATTGCCTGCCATAACACTTTTCTGTTCACTGAGTCAAACGCTGCTTTGAAATCTACGAACAAAGCGACTAGTTTCCCTTTCTTTCTCCCCAAATTTCTGTTAATTAAATAGTTAAGTATGTAGATATTGTCTAGAGTTCCCATCCCTTTTCTAAATCCCATCTGATTATGTGGGATACTTTCTTTTTATTCTACCTGACTCTCCAACCTTTTTCTTAAGATTTCTGTATATGTTTTATAGTCGACTGACATGAGAGTGATCCCTCTGTATTCCTCCACCTTCTTTCCTTCCCCTTTCTTGACAAGCGGTACCACCAGTCCCGTCGTCCACTCTTCCGGCCAACCTTCCCCTTTCCATACCTTGTTGCAGATCTTCCACATCCCATCCCTAATCCCTTCTCCGCCAAACTTCATCGCTTCGTTCTCCATCCCATCTTATCCTGTCGCCCAGTGTCTTTTTAACCTATTTATTCCCTCATCCACTTTTTCTCTTGTTATCTCGTTCCCTTCCTATATTTCTCCTTGGACTATCCTACACTTTTTCCCTTTGATCTTATTTGCTCTCCTCCTAATAGGCCCTTAAAATAATCCGTCTATTCCTCCATTTCTATTTCTTCGTTAACGCCCTTCCTTTCCCCTGTATCCCAATTTATCACATCCCACACCCTACCTTCTTTGATCGCTTTTTCTACTTCTGCTTTATATTCTTCCTTTCCTCTTTGTCTTTTTATTTCCAGCATCTTTTCATGTTATTTTTTCCTCCTGTTATACCCCTCCTTCTCCATTTCCCCTTTTCTCTATTCGCTCACACACTCTTTTATTCTCTCTTTACTCTCCCAGCATTCCTCGTCGCACCAGCCTCTCTTTCCCCCTACTCTTTCTTCATTATTACCCATCTCATCCTTTACCTTTTCAATGGACCCCTTCAACCTTTTAATTAACGAGTCTATTCCCTCCTCTTTTTCATACCTAACCTTCACCTTTTCCATCTTTTGTTTGAACTCTTTTCATTTATCTACCCCCCAGACCCCGCTTACTGACGCCTCTTCATAGTGTAACTATGACCGAGAAGTGCTTGGACCTTATCTCATTCTCTACCTTCACACTCCCTATCATATTCCGCATTCTTTCTTCAGCCAAGGTGTAGTCTATTACTGTTGCTCCCTTTCCTATGAATGTGATCTCCCCTTCCTCATCTCTTTTCATGTTTTCAATGCATATAAACCATCCTGTTTCTCCTAGCATGTCTAGTAACTTCCTCCCCATGCTCACCAGTCCATGCATTTAAGTCCCCTCCTATTAAAACCAATTTTTCCTTCTTTTCCTCCATCAACCTCCTTATTACTCTCCAGCCTTCCTCTTCCCCTCTTCTTCTGTATACACACACCACCGCTATTTCTACTTCTCCAATTATAATTTTTTTTATTATTGTTCCATCCCTTTCCTCCATGTCCCAATTTTTTCTCCCTTTTACTGCTAATTCTTTTTTACCCCTGGCACCATGCCGCCCATCCCTCTCCCTTTAACGTGTTATTTTCTTGCTTCTTGAATTGTCCACACATAACCTTTAGGTAACAGCTTTTTTATTCCCTTCCAGTCCTTCTCATCTGCCCAAGTTTCACTCATTAGTATCACGTCCCAATTTTCTAACTCCTCCCAAAATCCTTAATTCTCGTTCTTCAAACCTGACATATTCCAGAAAGCTATTTTCACGTTTCTCTCTTCCCTTCCCTCTTCTTTCCACTTCACTTTGTTTCCCCTTTTCCGTTTGGAAATCCCTCTGATTTATTTCTAGACTCTTTTTCGTCTCCCTTCCCCCTACCTTTCTCAAGACTTGTTCCTTTTTTCCCTAATTTTTCATCCCAGCATCATTCCGCCCCATTTATCCATAACGTGTCTCTCCCTATCCAAACCATATGGCCCCTTTTCCTCTCTACCCAAGCCCTCTGCTCTATTTTCCATCTCCTTTTCCTCTCCCTCCATGTCAGATCTTCTTCAATTCATTCCTTCCTTCCTCTCAAGAATTTTTTTCACTCCATAATTTTCTTTCTCTCCTCCTCACTCCCCACTTTTACTGAAGACATTCCTTCTTTTCCTTCCTTTGTCCCTCCTATTCTTTCGACTCCTTCTACCCTTACCTGCACTCTAATGTATCGTAAAAGATTTTTTATTTCCACTTCTCCTGTTTCACTCTCCACTTTTAATCCCTTAACTACTATGTTATTTTTCCTCTTTGTCCTTTCTTCCCCTTTTAATCTTTTTTTAATCTCACTGAGTCTTTTCTTCAATCTTTCATTCTCACTTCGGACGTTCTTTTCATTCCCTTTAACTATTTCCCCATTTTCTGTCTTTTCCCCCATATGCTCATTCCTAATTTCTAGACTGGATACCCGTTCTTCCAACTGTTTTATTTCTCTAGATCTCTGTTCGTCAACCTCTCTCTGTCTATTCTCAATGCTCTCTACCTTACCCCAAACCTTGTCTTTCTCCTCCTTCCAACGTTTATTCCATTCTTCCCATTTTTCTCTGACCTTTTTCACTTCCCCCTTACATCGTTTCCCTGCCTATTCATATCCCTATTCATGCCATCCAATCTCTTTCTTGTTTCCTCTCTGAACCCTTTAATGAGAGCTTCCAATTTTTCAAACATCCCCCCCCCCCATCCCCCTATCTCTCTCTGGTGTTTTTCGTTTAATTCTAACTCTCTTGTTATCCTGGTCTCTTTCTACCTTATCTTCCCCAGCCACTCTTTTCCTTTTTTCCTCCCCTTCCCTGCTAGTCGCGCTTGCCTTTTTTGTAATTCGTGCAGACTTCTGTTCGAACCCGCGTTGCCTAGCTTGTAAAGGCGCTATAAATTTGAGGTCCTTCCGCATTGCTTGCCCGTACCTGAGTCCGCTACCCATTCCCCCACTTCCAATGCTTTCAGCAACGTCAGTTGTTGCAGCCACTACGATTTTCTGCTCTGTTCGATCGTCCAGTAACTGTTGCCCTTTGGCGCCAGTTTGTGGACTTCGCGTCGTCGGCATCCTACCTTACCCAAAGTTCCGTGACGTTTCCCGCCTTTATCACCTACCTCTTGCCCCGCTGACCAAGCAACTATTTTTTCACTCCTAACCTCAAAAACTTCACACGCT
>NC_046665.1:26287121-26288852 GCF_010883055.1 Belonocnema kinseyi | reverse complement strand
AACCCATGTAAAATACGAACTTAAAAATGACTATATCTTGAAATCAGATCACTCTCAGGAAAAATCCTTTTAAGGGGTTATGAGACCTAGTTAGATGAATAACATAAAACATATTTGAGGCCAATCTGTAGATGGCCCAAAAACCGGCCTTATTGACCCTCCTCCTTTTCAAGGAAAAGGGTGAATTTTCGATTAAGAAGATTAATGTTCTATAAAAAAAACGATTTTTCAACTTAACCAATATATACGATTAATTTTTAATCAATCCTATAATAGTTACAGTTTCAAATAAAGAAAAATAAGTTGTAACAGGAAAAATGAATTTTCAACAAAGGTGTTAAGCGAAAAATATGAGTTTTCAATCAAAGAGTTAAACTTTCAACTGAATAGTTAAATTTTTTTAATTTTCAGTTTCAAAAATGTATTTTCAACGAAAGAGATGAACCTTAAATAAAAATAATAAAACAATTTTAACATAGTAGTTCAACGTTTGATAGAAAAGAGGATTTTTTTACAAAATAGTTACATTTTCAACAAAATAATTAATTTTTCAACCAAATAATTGAGTTTTTATCCAAACGAAATGAATTCCAAAATCGCCAATTTTTTAAATTTATTTCCAATGCGGATCAAGATATAAATAACACTATTATAATATAACATAATTATAATATTATCATTAATAATATAAGTATATATTTATGTATATATAATAGTATTAATATTCATATCATTTATATTTTATACTTGAAATAACGTAACCTCAAAATATACGCATATAAAGAGGCGCGCGAAGTATTCAAATCATGAGGATCGCCAACATCGAAATCTGGAAATATTAAAATTAATGAGGACCTAAAATTATTATATTTATTATGATGTTAAAATTAATTAATTTCTTTTATGGTTTCTTTTTTAAAAAGGGAAATTTTCAAGATACTAAATAAATTAAAAAAAAATTCTTCTCGTAATTTAAAAGAGAAATTTTCGAGATACTATATAAATAAGTTAAAAAAATTCTTGTCATATTGTAGAATTGTAGCGAAATTTTTTAAATTATTTAAAAAAATAAAACTTTTACAAAAATAGTGAATTGAAGGTTCGAATACTTCACTGTATAAATTTCTTCTACGTGTATTTTTAAATCCTAAAATATATATATATATTTTTTTTCGCATAATTAAGTTATAACCGAAGTAATATTTACACTTCTCTGTAGTGTCGAATTGACAATTTACATAATTATTTTTGCGTAGTGTCGAATTGACAATTTACATAATAATTTTTTGCGAGCCGGGAAATGACCGGAGATTTGTTTTCTTGATTGAAACGGCCACCTGGATTTCTAAGTATTTAAAAAATTATTTTATTCATTGGTGTTTTCCTGTAAAAATAGTTAGACTTTTTCATACTTGTATAAAAATTCCCACCAGGGATTGAAAAAAATTTTAATTTTATTTATTTCTTCAAGTGAATTTTGTTTTAAGTTTGCAATAACAAAGAAAAACTATCCAATTATGGGTTTTAAAAGTTTAAAAATCGTAATTTATTTTTTTCATAAATAGTTTCGAAATAATTTTCACATTGTACACATCAGCTGGTTTTTAGGTATATTATATTGATGATGTGTACAATGAGAATATTATTTCGAAACTATTTATGAAAAAAAAAAATCACGATTTTTAAACACTTAAAACCCCTAACTGGATAGTTTAACTTTGTTATTGCAAA
>NC_046665.1:26281894-26287021 GCF_010883055.1 Belonocnema kinseyi | reverse complement strand
TAGCCACTTTGACGCCCTTGGGCAAAGAGGAGTGAGATTAAAATCAACCAAAGTCAGTGGAATAGGAAACAAAACGCTATCGTTCATGTGCGACTGCCGCTTAGCTACGTTCAACTGTTTTCCCCCTCCACATGGTATTCGCGTTTGTTGCCGATGCTTTTAGCTATATTCTCCTTCATTCTTCTTCCACGTTTCAGATTCTATTTATTTTTTTCAGGTGAAATAATTACTTGCGGATTAAGTTTTAATTACCACTTATTATGCCGAAAAAAACAGTGTTCTTGTTGCGGCAAATTCTTAAAACCAAAGAGTCATCTATCAGTAGTTCTCACATGAACGTTGAGTCGATTTCTAAGCTTCTGAATGATTTGCGTGAGGAGGCAAGAAAAACAGGGTTGAATTTTGATGATCCATCTGCGCTTGAGGATAAAGATTATTATAGGCTCACCGGTTTGACGAAAAATCAATTTAGTGACGTTGCACAGTACTTATCAATTGAAGTGCGTTCGACAAAAGGTCGTTCTGTGTGTTTGTGCCTTGCATTATTGTTGATCAAGTTGCGCACAGGTCTTTCCAACGCGATTTTATCAACTATTTTTGGCATAGAAAAACGAAGAGTTGGCAGAGGAATTACGGCAGCAAGGACAGCTCTGATGTCCTCCTTTGTACCTCATCATCTTGGTATAGGTCACATATCACCCGAGTCAGTCATTAAGGACCATACTACATCAACGGCAAAAACGCTATTCGCAAATGGAGAAGATGTATGTATCCTTGTAGCTGCTGGTACATACACGTTTATCTAAAAGAGTAGCAATTACTCTTTTTAAAGGCGGACTTATTCTATGCATAAAAGAAGGAATCTGGTCAAGCCCATGATGTTAGTAACGACGACAGGATATATAGTGGATGTTTTCGGTCCTTTTTTCGCTGATGGCAAGAACAACGACGTTAGTATCTTTGAAAGTCTTTTAAAACAAGATTCAATAAAACTGCGTACATGGATGACCTCAAACTCTGTTATCGTTGTCGATCGCGGTTTTCGGGACTGCCTGAAGTTTTTAGAAGATCTTGGATTCGTTTCCAAAATGCCTCATTTTCTTCAAAAAGGAATACAGCACACTACGATTGAAGCAAACGAATCAAGGCTCGTTACTAAAGTCCGATGGGTGATTGAAACAGTCAATGGGTTGATAAAAACTTGGAGAGCCTTAAGTGATGTTTTTCCAAATAGTCAAATCCCGTACATCGGCGATTACGTCAGAATAGTCTGTGTCCTTTGTAATGCTTTCCGACCTCCTAGAATTCATGATAATTCCGATGATCATCTGATCGCTGAACGAATGTTGCGATTGGCTTCGCAGCCTAATCGCCTGCAAGAGCGATCAGAAAAGGAAAACTGGGCAAAAAGGAGGGCATCGTGGCTTCCTATAACGCAAGAGACACTACCTGATCTTCCTAGGTTAACTCTTGATGAATTGCGATACATCACACTCGGAGTATATCAGCTGAAGCAAGCCCAATCGTATACCGAGGAACATTTATCTGTAGATGGAATGTACTCCCTTCTTGTCCTCAAACAGGAGGAAGGCATTCTAAGAGTACAAATCCAGTCTCGGCATACATCTTCTAAAGTGTATAACTTATGGATAGAAACTAATCCTGGACCAAATCCGATAAGTGGTTGGTACTGTCAGTGCAAAAGTGGTGCAAGAGCAGTAGGATGTTGCGCTCACATTGCCAGTGTTTTGTGGTATCTTGGTTACTCTAGATATAACCAAAACACTCCCAGACATTCACGTGAATTCGAAAGTCACTGTGAATGATGCATCGTGTTGGTCGGAAAATGAAGGAGAAGCAGCATCATCTTCAGATGACCAAACCAATTCTGACGAATAAGGCTGTTGCAGAGTGCCTAGCCTATAATCGACCATAAGTTCTGATTGACTGTAAACTAATATACCTTTTCTTGGAAAAATGTCTCTGGAAAATGATCTTGCATGAGAAATACTAACAATGTCAAACTTAGCATGATTTGAATGAAAGTGCGAAAACCCATGTAAAATACGAACTTAAAAATGACTATATCTTGAAATCAGATCACTCTCAGGAAAAATCCTTTTAAGGGGTTATGAGACCTAGTTAGATGAATAAAATAAAACATATTTGAGGCCTATCTGTAAATGGCCCAAAAACCGGCCTTATTGACCCTCCTCTTTTAACAATTTTGTTGAAAATTCGTTTTTTTCTTGTTCAATTCAATTTTTTATCACAGTTTTTATCTGGAAATTGAACTATTCCATTTTTGGTTAAAATTGTATCCTGTACATTGTATTAGTTACAACACTAATTACTTGATAGAAAATTAATTTATTTGTTTTCGATTATGATTTTTTTCTAATTGTTAAAATTTTTAAATAAAATTTTCTAAATTGAATTTAAGGTATTAGAAATTAAAAAATAATTGATTTTAGAAGATGATTCTGAATCCGTTCAAAATTAAAGAATTAATAGATATTAGTTTTTAAGATTATTTTCAATTATGACTTCAAATATTTTTTCAGTCTGAAAAAATTTTATTTTTAACCCATTCAATTTGAGATTTTTTAATTAAAAAAAGAAAATTTCATTAATTATTATCAATATTTGACCGTTTATTTAAAACAATCCATTATGAACAACTATTAAAAACTATACAGATTTCAACAGAATGCTTCGAAATAGAAAGCCTTGAATTGTTAAAATTGTAATGACCTAAATTTTAACTTTGAATGCTACAATTGTAATTTAAAAAAGATTAAAATTAATTTAAAATTTGAAATTATTTCAAATGATTTGAAACACGATGTATATTTTGCAGATTTTTAAAAAAATTAAGCTTTTTAAGTATTTTAAAATATTTAAAAAGAATAAAAAAATTGTTGTGATTGCTAAGAAAATTGAAAATGATTTTATTAATTTGAAAAATTAATTTTAAGTGAGTATTTGAAAAGATTTTAAAAATTAAAAAAAATGAGGACGATTTTAAGACAAATTTTATTTTCCAGTCTTTTTTAATGTTAGGAAAAAAGTCTAATTAACAAAATATATCAATTTTTAACTCAAAAGTTTACTTTTTAACAAAATAAATTAATTTGGTATCAAATAATTTGTGTTTTAACTGTTTATGTTTATATTATATAAAATGATTGTATTTATTTTTAGTTTGTTAGAAACGAGGGGCACTTCTTTCAATTTTTTTATTCCCAAATTTTTAGTAGGTACTTTTTGGTGGTTTTTTATGCCTTTCAGGCTTTTTCCACCGAGCCAATATATTTATTTATATATACGGCTCAAAATTGTTTTTCTTTTATTACATAACCTTCCTTCCAATTTAGTAATTTAAGTTTTCAAAATTTGTGGTTTATCAATGCATCAATTGCAGGTTCTCTGCTCTACTTGGATAATTTTTTGACAATACATGTAAAAATGTATGTACTCACAACATTGCCAAAACTTTTTTTCCGCAAAATTGGTAAAACACATTTCGAAGTTTTATTTCTTTTTTCCTAACAGGTGTAATTAAGATTTTTTACATTCTAATTTCATAGTAGTAATAGTTACATGATAAAAATGAGTAATGTACGTCTAAATTTTTACCCACCTGTAGTACAATAAAATGAGTTTTATTGTGTTACAACGGGAACACTTGAGTAAAGTTGTGTTGCGTTAAGCAAAATTTCGTTAGGTTCTGTTAAGTTAGTTTCATTTGTAGCTTAAGATCGAGTTAACCTATTAAATATAGCACACATTTAAGACTGAGAACCGTACGCTTACGTAGCTACACGTGTGTTTGAATTTCATTCGGCTAAGTTAGGTTAGGATAGGTTAAACCTCTATGTATGTTAAGCCGAAGCTGAATGAAACGGTACAGCAAACACAGCGCGACAACACAATGAGTTTAATTGCGTTACGTGAAGTTAAGTTACGTTAGGTCAGGTTTTTTTTAGGTTAGGATAGGTTTGACCTCTTTGCAGGTTAAGCTCAAGCTGATTCAAACGGTACCACAAACACAACGGGACAACACAATCAGTTTAATTGTGTTTCGTGAGGTTAAGTTATGTTAGGCTAGGGTAGATATATTTCTAGGTTAGGCTCGAGTTGGCCCATTCGATGTAGCACACATTTGCTACTGGAAAAATATGCTTCCAGAGCTTTACGTGTAGTTCAATCAATTTCTGATAATTCAGGTTAGGTTAGGTCAGGTTCTGTCAGGTAAAGTTATGTTAAATAAGTTGATATCAGGCAAGGGTTGATCCTACACAGTTGTCAACATGTTTTTGAAGTGAAAATTTGCATCACTGGCATTATTTTGAAATTTATTTGCCTCAGTGCATGATTTTTCGTCGTTCTTTGAGGTTATGGCTCAACCATGACGTGGTGGGTGATTTTTGATACCGAATTTGAATTCAGCGCCCCAAAATCCATAGGAATACGTGTGTCTTGTTACCAGATCCGCACACTTTTTTGTGTGTGGCTGTGTTATCGATACGATGGAACCAGGGGTCAGATGTATCGGGCCCTCCCTAACAGACGTTCAGCAGCCGCCAGGCTGTATTCTCCTGGTCTTGTATTCCCGGCTACCCTGGTGGTGGTGGTAGTGGTGGTGCAGCGACTACTCGCAAGGCCTCAGCGGCATGCTCAGCCTCCTTCAATTCTTGAGATGACTCCTGGCTGCGGCAGCCCGTCTGGCTGTCTCTGCCTCCCTTTGGAATCCTTAAAGGGCAGCGACAAGTTCCTCTCGTGCGGTGGCCTCCTGCCGTAATTGTCGGCGGCGCGCGGCGGCTGTGCGGCTCTCCCAGAGAGCCTCTAACTCCCGTTGTTTTCGGGCACTCTCACTACGCCTTGTAGGTAAAACCGAAACTCGCTGGCTGGCGGCGGTTTTGTTGGCGGACCTGCTTATTCTCGTGGCTTGTTGACGGACAGTCCCCTTTGGCGAATCCGGTTGACAGCGACCTTCCCTAGTGAAGGCGGTAGCTTGGTCGACCGGAGCAGTGATCCCAGATCTGAAACGAGATGCGGTCCAATACTATGACAGGGCTATGTCCGTGTGAATATAGTAGGAGACGCTGTAAATGACTGAGTTGC
>NC_046665.1:26279314-26281794 GCF_010883055.1 Belonocnema kinseyi | reverse complement strand
AGAGCTACGGTTGCATGATGACGAAGTCGGAGAGCCCGCTTTCCCACCCTGACCAGGCGCCGATACTGGGGTTTTTCCCTGCATCGTAATACACTTTTTACCCATGTCTGCCATGACGGCATGAACGCCGTTTACCCAGGGACTCAGCCAATGTGAATCCGTTGCCCACCATCACCACGCGGAGGTGCCCTGGTTACAGACACAGGCGAATAATGCTAGCAACAAGCGGTTACGAAACTCCAGGCATTTACTGCTATTAATGTCAAAATATGAAAGTACGCAAGAACAGGGTTGCCAGCGTAATCGGTTAGGTTAGGTCAGGTTTTGTTAGGTTAGGATAGGTTAAACCTCAATGTAGGTTAAGCCGAAGCTGAATGAAACGGTACCGCAAACACAACGGGACAACATGATCAGTTTAATTGTGTTTCGTGAGGTTAGGTTAGGTTAGGTTAGGCTAGGTTAGATTTATTTCTAGGTTAGGCTCGAGTTGACCCATTCGATGTAGCACACATTTGCTACTGGGAAAATATGCTTCCAGAGCTTTACGTGTAGTTCAATAAATTTCTGTTAATTCAGGTTAGGTGAGGTCAGGTTCTGTTGGGTAAAGTTATGTTAAATAAGTTGAAATTAGGCAAGGGTTGATCCTTCACAATTGTCGACATGTTTTTGAAGTGAAAATTTGCATCACTGGCATTTTTTTGAAATTTATTTGCCTCAGTGCATGACTTTTCATCATTTTTCGAGTTTATGGCTCAACCATGACGTGATGGGGCATTTTTGATACCGAATTTGAATTCAGCGCCCCAAAATCCATAGGAATACGTGTCTTGTTACCAGATCCGCACACTTTTTTTTTGTGTGGCTGTGTTATTTGACTAAAACAAAGCTCGTAAATATTGTTAAGTTTATAAATATTGTGAAGTTCATAAATGTTGTTAAGCAAAACTCGATAAGTTCAAATATTCATAAGATACCATATTTTTGTTACTGCATAATCAAAGTTTAAAAGTGCGTCTTTCATTATAATTGAAAATTTATCATTTATGATATTTATGATTGTTTAAATATATAAACAAGTTTAGAAAATTGCAGTGAGTTTTCATTATTTCCGCCCAGACTATCTGGCCCACCGCTATCCGCCCAGTACTTTTCTCCTCTTTTCTATTATGAACTACGTTTTATATGAATATCTATAGATTCACGCGCTTTATGTTATACATACATGTATAAAAAACACTTAAACCCAGACAATAAGCGGCCACCAGCGTAAAACACACGATTTTAACTTGATATTTATTTATAGTTATTTGCATAGTCCACCAATAATACTTTTTTACGGCAAAATGATTAATATAGGTTTTTTTCTTGGAATAAAACAGTTTAATAAAAAGTTTTAACGAATACTATCTTTCTTTACGACTTTTTCACAAATAAGGTTTTTCGCGGTTTTTTCATGAGTAAGGCGCTTATAGGAATACGGTTTTTTCTCAGCATGTACCGAAATATACTTTTTTTCGTAGCCTTTTATTGAGATGTGTTTTTCTTCACGATGTTTTAAAACAATGACTTTGAACATTTTTAGAGATTTTAATATTGCAATGGATTTGGAAAAAAATATTCACAAAAAATGGGGGGTTTCGCAGCGCATCAAAGGTTTAAATAAATTTCCAAGTATTTTGTACAATACATTTGGAATTCGCCCTGAATCCTGAATTATATTAAATTCACTTAATTCTACGCAATTCAATGAATTTTTAAAAAGTTTCAGTTTAATTCAGCTTGAAGTATTTCAAAATCACCTTAAATTCTTAGGCATTACGTCTAATTCTTTAAAATTATTTTCAAGTTTTTCGAACTCATTTCAAATTGAAATAAATGCATTTTTTCATACCTTGTCATTTCCCTTAAATTTTTCTATAAATTCACTCAAATTTTACTGAAATCAGTGGAATTTTCTGGATTTTTTTTATTATTTCCAATTCAGTTGAATTTTGTTGTAATCATTATTAACTTTTTTCGTTAGAAATTAGTAGACTTTCAAAGATTTGAATAGATTTGAAATTATTTTTTAGAATTCAATCTGAATTCTTCTAAATTTACTCAATTCTACTTTAGTCAGTGCATTTTTTAAAAGTTTTTATTTAATTCATCCTGAATTAAATTAAGTTTTTTTCATATTTTAATCTGTTACAAATTTTCTCATTTTAAAATTGTACAATACTAATAAATTTAAGTTTCTTTTTTAATCTTAGATTTAGAACGGTACACTTTTAAAGTTTATAACCTCGACTTTTTTGACATTCACTCCTAATTCAATTTTCGAATTTTTTATCGCAGCGTTTCTCGGAACAGAGAAACAGTTGAAAGAAAAACTCATATACGAGGATGGATCAAATATAAACCGGAATTTTACAAATACTTTTCTTAGCCAATCGCAAGCACTCTCACAGTGTAGGTTCTTGTAATGTAGTGTATTAGGA
>NC_046665.1:26272806-26279214 GCF_010883055.1 Belonocnema kinseyi | reverse complement strand
TGTCACCCTGTGACTGTCATTTGTTTGCGCCCATGAAAGATGCACTTGGAGGATTGCGATTTGACAACGATCAAGATGTTGAGGAATTCGTGCGCAATTGGTAGATGACTCGACCTCAAAGTTTCTACGAGCAAGGAATTAGCAAGCTTCCAAATCGCTGGAAAAAATGTGTAGAGCGTGAAGGAGACTATGTATAAAAATAATCAATAGTATTTTTGTATTGTTTTATAAATAAATATTAAAAAAGAATTCCGGTTAATATTTGATTCACCCTCGTACATAGAACTCCATGGATACAAAATATGTGTTGATACAAAGTTATTTATGCAGAGGCTTCAATTGCATTCGGCTTGTTCGAAAGATTTTGTTATGATTTGTTACTCTCGTAAAACATTTTTCGGAACACCATGCGCTGAACAAACCTGTTGAGTAAAAACGAACTGGGCTAACAAATTTTTTTGTTTAATGTCAGGGAATTTTATTAGTTAGGGAAACTGTCAAGTAGAATAAATTTAAAATATTCTAAATTTTAATTTGCAATTATTTTATTTCTTTTATAAAATATTCCAGGTTAAAAATTTTACAAGTTTGCGATTTTGCTCTTTGAATATTGATATGGTCAGAGAAAACGAAAAATTGCTCAGTGGGAAATTAGATAAAAATTAAAAATAAAGTTTTGTGGTAACCCTGAGATAATATTCTTGTTAGTGATTTTTTTGCCTTGTATTTATATTTATTTTTTTTCAGTGGTTTTTTCCAGTGGTTTTTCCACCCTATTACATTTTTAGTTATAAATGTTATTAATTGTTTGAAAATTCATCAATTTTGTTGAAGATATTCTTTTTGGTTGAAAATTGAATTTTTGTGTTGAAATCTAATTTGTGTTCATCTACTTGACTGGAAATTGCATCTTTCTTCGAAAAAATACAGCGATTTGGTTTAAAATTAAAGAATTTTGTTTTAAAGTTTTTTTAGTCGTTGTTAAAAATTCATATTTTTGTGTAGAAAATGCAAGTATTCTCATAGAAAATTTCTTTCTCATTTAAAACTAATATTTTTATGCCGAAAAGTGAAACTGAAATCTTTCTTTGGGGAAAAATTCGACTATTTTTTTGATGATTTGTCTTTTTAATTTAAGAATTCATTTATTTTAGTAGAAATTACACCTTTCCTGGATAAAAATCTATCTGCTTGTATAAAATTTCAACCATTTATTCAAAAATTGCCCTTTTTCATTAAAATTTCAACTGTTTCTTTGAAACATCGTACGTTTAGGTTAAAAATTCAACTATAATTTTCGTAGAAGATTTACTTCTTGTTGAAAATTTATATTTCGTTGTTAAAATGGCAAAATAAAGTCTTTTTGGGATGAAAATTCAATTTACCTTTAATTTTTTGTGTTATTCTTATGTTATTCACATAAGAATATTATTTATAAAAAATAAAATAAGATTTTGCAGTATATATTTGTCCTAAAAATAAAAAATAATGTAAGACTATATACGAGCGAAATTTGTATTTTAAAAACTATGTTATATAATATACTCAATATATCCAATGTCAAAAAAACTTCTTATCGTAAAAGATGGGCTTTGATTATATATTTGATACAATGAGTGTACATATAACATAGATATACATAATAAATAATTAGTCTTCACTTCAGTTATATTTTCTTGCTATTTATATTCTTAGGACAAATATAGACTTCATGTTTTATATTAAAATAATGAACCGGAAAAAATGTTTAACCTCTAGAAATTTTCAGTTACAGTAACTGAAAATTCCTAAACTGTAAAAGAATTGTATGATACATGTGACTGGAGTTTTATGCAGTTACCTTTTCTGAAATTTCTGTTACAGCTTTGGAAAATTTGCAAACGGTTTCTGCATAAAGCTTTAGTGACGCGTCTCTGAAAATTCCTGCAGAAATTTCTAACACTGTCTTCTTCTGCATTAGAGAAATTTATAGAGAATCTACTAATGAGTACAAAGGGATTGTAAGTACTCTACTGAAAATTCCTATATAGGATTTTACATAGGATGCTACATGTTTCACCTATAGGTGCCACCTATAGGAAAGGACATAGGATCCTATATAGGTGCCTGTATAGGACACTCCCTAATTAGGTACCTTATAGTAACTAACTGATGGTACCTAACTAATGATACCTCATGGTACCTAATGGTACGTATGTCTCTAGGTGCTCCTGGAGGACCAAAAAAACTTCTACGCAGCCGTAAATGCTATAAAATAGTACTGCGCTTCTGGATATTGTCTCATGCAGAATCCTATACAGGAACCTATATAGGATCCTTTTTAGGATCCTATGTCATTTCCTATAGGTGGCAACTATAGGTAAAACACATAGGTTCCTATGTAGGATCCTATATAGGATCCGATGTAGGTTCCTATATAGGAACCTATATAGGAATTTTCAGTAGGGTACAATGTATACTACTTTTAAGATCTCAGGTAAGCACACTTCCTAATCGACCTAATCGTCATAATACAATCGTAGTATGACCCAGGGTCGGCACTTCTTAATATATCTGCAAATGAACCCATTAAACTAAAGATTTTGACATCTAATTGAAAATGGTTGGTGTCTTTTCGAAAAATATCCTGGCTACGCTATTATGCCAAATTCTGCGAAAATGCTTGTTCTGAAAGTTCTCGTTTCAGTCTAGGTTCAGGTAAAGCGAAAAACCTATGCACCTGCTAAAATACCCAATAACAGAAAATTCAAGATGAGTTAACCATTGAACTTCTATTTTACTATCATTAAAATATCAAATATTCTTAAGTTCGCCAAAAAATATTTTCCACTAAGAATGAAATCTAAATTTCAAAATTTGTTTAATCAACCGAAAATCAAAATTTGAAGCCGAAAAACGCACGATATGAAAAAAAGTCAAGAGAAGAAAAACATTTATTTTTGACAGCTCTAAAAGATTATCATAACAAAATTTTGGGTTTTCTTCAAAAATCGAAAATTCAAATTTTGATTGCACAAAAACGAATGGAAAATAAAAAATTCCATTTTGTGGACAAACTATGTAGGATACGAAAAAATATGAATTAACAAAAATGGTTATCCCAAAAAAGATCTACAGTTTCGTTAAGAATAGCCTCTTGATAGGACGCCTACTTTTTGTTTCATTCGTGAAAAATGACGTTGAAAAAAAAAATTTTTTTAAATGTGTGGAAAAGCGACGAATGTTACGAGAAAAAATCCAACAAAACCTGTTTACAAATGTTTGTCGGAAATCGAGCGCACAGCGCGAGTGTCACGATGAGAATGTGTACCTCAAAGCCTACAGAGCTTTGAGAAACTTAATCTTTGACTATACTTAATTAAGTAGACAATTCAGAATATGAAGACGCATATAAATACTGCCATCTAAAAGAGATCTTTTTGATAAAGTTTTTTTCAAGCATTCCAAATGCAAAGAATAAATATCCGAGCGCGAAGCGCGTGTTTCAACCGTCGCGCGCCGTAGGCGTGCTCAAACTTGCGTTGAAAATATATTAAATATCTTTAAAAATCATTCTTTTTGTGTTTGCAAGTTTAACTGTTTTGTAGAAAATTCGTCTGCTTGAAAATTCATCCATTTAGATAAAAATTCATCTATTTTGTTGAAAATTAAATACTTTCACTTAACACTTTATAGATTTGAAAGCGTTTAAAGTATAGTGTCGAAAATGATTTCTAATATCTTTTGCAATTATCAAAGCTTAGCCCGTAAACCCGCACTTCTCTGCATGTTTTTCAGGTCGAGTTAGCCATTCCGTATTATTTTACCTATTTGAATAATTTTCAATGGACTACTACATTTTTATGTATAAGCACACTCAACCACGTACCAAGTCCTTAGTGACGAATAATAATTTTCAATTACAAAAAAACTTTCACTAGAATTTTGCACTATATATGAGAAATTTAAAGTGAATTGCAAGCGCACTTACCTTGATGATTTAAAGAAAGAAGAAACGGGCACAAAGCACGGAGTCTTATCTTAATCCAATTCCTCGAGCTACAAAACCACGCTTCGACACTAAAAATCACAAAACTATCGTCTTATCGACTTTTAAACAAGTCACCATCGCTTCGATGTACACTTTGAACTATAATGCGAGGGTATAAGTTTTGGAACCATTATAACAGGTATCGGAAAATTACCCCACCCTTCCAGCGCAAATAAACTAAGCTTCAGTTGTGGGTATGTATCAGAGTGTCAAGTGACTAATTAGATTATCCTTAGGCGTTAACATTTCAGATGAAAACTATTTTCGTGGTATTGCGAAGGATATTTTGGAGACGATTCCGTTGGTAGTTTTGATTGTTCAATCAGAACGTCAGTTAGCTTACAATGCTTTGCGAAAGTCTTAAATTCAAAGGGAGCAAAAAATCGGACATTCTTAGATCAAACTCAATTTTGGGCAAAATGTTGAAAAACCACTGCTTGGTATTTTATGTTGCGAAAATCTTTGATTATATTCTACGTTTCACCCTTTCTTAGCATAAAATTTTCAAGTAACGTTAAATATAAATGTTCGTAGACTCCAAATGTTTCAGAACAAAAGTGGACATATCTAGGACAACACAATGAAAAACGGGAAATAACTAATCATTTGTTGTTGAAACAATTAAATGATATATAAAGTAAAATGAATGTCTTTATACAATCAATAGTTATAATAATTATAGCAGTATAGATAAAAATTTCACAGATTTCCTGGAAAAATATTGTTTAAGCAAATTAAATTTATTTATTTAAATTAGAGTTTGGTTAATGTTGAAGCCGAGGTATCAAAAACGTATAATGTATAATATTAAAGGGCAATCTCGATTATGCTTCTTTTAGAAAAGACGACTTTTTTAGTGAAATTGAAATAGAATTTCTTTGAACAAACAGGCGTTTCATATATAAAATACGTGTAAAATATATAAAAAAAACAACCTTGACTTGGATTCTGTTAAAAATTAACCGACTTTAAAAAAACTTTTTTTTAAACAAATAAAATTTGTGTTATTATGTTATTGAGAAAAGTATAAATATAAAAAAAACAATTGTTAAAATATTATAATGACAGTAACACTTTAAATTTTTAATATAATTTTAGAATATAATATCTATATATATAAAGTCGCAACCGCTCTCGCCCTACTCCCCTGAGAAACTGTGTGAGCCAGCAGTTCTAGGAAGGCTGCTGGTGTGAAGTTTGTACTCGAAACCTTAAGTATTAATAACATTTGCACTTTTACCAGATAAACGTCGAAAGTTAGACAACACGCTGAAATATGGATAATAAATAATCCACAATTATTTACATTATTTACATGAAATATATGAAAAGGCAACCTTGATTTTGATACTCTTAAAAATAAACCGACTAAAAAACATTTTTTTAAACAAGTACAGTTTCTGTTAATAATAAAAAATTACTTTAAAATGATTATATTTTCATACTAGAATAAAAAAATAAGCCTTGGAAAAATAAAAATGTTCGAAGGTGTAGATTTCGTGCAGAATTGACACTTTTATATATATTATATATAAAAGTATATATACTTTTAGATATTTTATAATACTCAGTAAAGGAATCATTTTCATCCTTGCATTAACATATTTTGTTATTTTTAGAATTAGTTGTTTCTTAAAATTAGTTAATCTCAATTTCACACAATCTTCACAAATCTTCAACACTACCATTTATACGTATATATTTCCAAACTATAATTGCACTAACAGAAATGTAATTAAAACCCGAACGACCACTTTTGCTCCACCTAGCCGTTCGGTTGCGACTTCGTTGTCGTTCGCGCAGCCAATCGGCGGGCTCGAACGTCGTCCTACTATCACGGAGCGCACCACGCTCGGTCGCCGAGAGTCGAGAACGACTCTCCTTCTGTACCAATCAAGTCAAATAAATCTACAGTCTTTAAAAATCCGGCCTTCAATTTTTGAAACCACCTGTCCTTCGTCCAAATCCGTTGCTAGGTTCAGTCGGAAGTTTTCAGTGGTTTTATCGTTCAGCTCAGTATCGGAGTGCAGTCACGTTTTCTTCTACGTCGTTAGAAGTCCATCGTCTGTGATGTGTTCTTCGATCCAGTGAAGTGTTAGTGTGAAGTGTTCGGCAGCATCGGTCGAGTGGACGGGATTCGGCGTTGATTGCGGCGTCGTTTGTGCGAGTAACTCTCTTAATGACAGAGAGCACACGTGGCGTAGGCAGTAATCCGCGCACTCAACGCCGCCGACGACAACGGCAGTACGCCGCCGCTCGTCCACGAGCCTCTCCGGTCCAGTGATCCCAGATCTGAAACGAGATACGGTCCAATACTATGACAGGGCTATGTCCGTGTGAATATAGTAGGAGACGCTGTAAATGACTGAGTTGCGCGC
>NC_046665.1:26271353-26272706 GCF_010883055.1 Belonocnema kinseyi | reverse complement strand
TTACGAAAAGTGTTTTGACCGTAAATTGCTGCACCAGGAAACAAAATGGGTTCCTCACGTCATTTGCAATTCCTGCAGACTTATGTTGTATCGTCTAAAAAAATTCAAACAACGAAAAGTACCACAAGTACTCTACACCAACCACATGGAAAAAAACCGTTATTGCGAAGGACTGCTATTTGTGCATGAATTCCGTCAAAGGGTTCAACGCCAAAAATAAAAATAATATTTTGTACATTAATGTGTTCACAGTCACAAGAGCAATTGAAATCAATAAAAATGCACGCCAGACTGATTTAAGCGCTTCAGAAGATGATAGAATGGAAGTTGAAAGTCAACGTCATGGAGACGGCAGTGAAACCAGTGATCGAACAGAACTAGAACTGAATGAATTTATTAGAGATCTTGGATTACCGAAAGACGGCGCTAAATTTGCCGCTTCATTTCTAAAAACAAGAAATCTTCTAGAGCCAAAGACAAAAGTTTCATTCTATCGCGACAGGGACAAAGAATTTATAAAGTTTTTCGTTAAAGACGAAGAGACGTCTTTAGTGTACTGCACTGACGTTAACGAACTAATGAACCACTTGAAGAAAAATGTGTACCGAGGCGAAGAATGGCGACTTTTCATTGATTCGTCAAAACGCAGCATTAAGGCTGTTTTACTGCATAACACGAATACTTACGCTCCTATCCCTATATCTAACTCAACGGTCATCAAAAAAGAATATAACAATGTTAAAATGCTTCTTGAAAAAGTTAATTACGCGAATCACAAATGGCAAATATGTGGTGATCCCAAATCATAACAATGATATTAGGCAAACAATCGGGTTTCACGAGAGAGCCATGCTTTATATGCCTGTGGAATAACAGAGATCGAGCCAATCATTACAGCAAAAAACATGGGCCTTTAAGAGATTCATTCAAACATGTTGCTCATAATATCATCAACCAAAGCCTCGTTGATCCAGAAAAATTTTTACTACCACCCCTCCACATAAAGCTTGGGCTCATGAAGCAATTTGTCAAGGCGTTAGACAAAGATGGACAATGCTATAAGTATATACCCCTTAAATTCCCTAATGTTTCAGACGCTAAATTGAAAGAAGGAGTCTTTGATGGACCACAGATTCGAATATTGACAAGAGATACTAATTTCGCGAGCCACATGATGAAAATTGAAATGGACGCTTGGGAAAGTTTTAAAGCAGTAAACGCAAATTTCCTCGGTAAAAAAAATTCCAGACTACGAGAATATTGTTGCGAAAATGATAAGAAACTAAAAAAAGTTAGGCTGCTTGATGAATTTAAAACTTCACTTTCTAGATTCCCATCTGGATAAGTTTCCAG
>NC_046665.1:26254956-26271253 GCF_010883055.1 Belonocnema kinseyi | reverse complement strand
TGAATGAAACGGTACCGCAAACACAACGGGACAACACAATGAGTTTAATTGTGTTACGTGAAGTTAAGTTAGGTTAGGTTAGGTTTTTTTAGGTTAGGATAGATTTGACCTCTTTGCAGGTTAAGCCCAAGCTGATTCAAACGGTACCGCAAACACAACGGGACAATACAATCAGTTTAATTGTGTTTCGTGAGGTTAAGTTAGGTTAGGCTAGGTTAGATTTATTTCTAGGTTAGCTTTCAAAGCTTTACGTGTAGTTCAATAAATTTCTGTTAATTCAGGTTAGGTGAGGTCATGTTGTGTTGGGTAAAGTTATGTTAAATAAGTTGATATCAGGCAAGGGTTGTCGTCACAGTTGTCGACATGTTTTTGAAGTGAAAATTTGCATCACTGGCATCATTTTGAAATTTATTTTCCTCAGTGCATGATTTTTCATCATTTTTTGAGTTTATGGCTCAATCATGACGTCATGGGTGATTTTTGATACCGAATTTGAATTCAGTGCCCCAAAATCCATAGGAATACTTGTATCTTGTTACCAGATCCGAACACTTTTTTTGTGTGGCTGTGTAATTAATATGTAAATTATTATATTCACTGTTTACTATTGTAATAATTGTGTTTACTATACTATCTTTTTTATTATGGTTCTCCTAAGCACCGCCGATATAACGTGACGCTTATTTTGAAAAATACATATTTTTAAAACTCTTCAGCAAATTATGAAAGGATTTAAAATAAAAAGGTCTGCAGAACAAACTAGAACTTCATAAAAAATGGATATTAATGGCTATATCTCTTAGCGAATTAAGATTTGCTCAGAACTTAAACATTTTTATATAGCCTATAAAACGGGAGTTTATATTATAAATTCTACTTTTTTCTGTGCAGATGCCAGGTCAAGCTGCAGTGAAAGAGGAAGAATTGATTGAAGTTATTTGCAAATTTAAAAGCTGTTTTAATAATAGGAAATTGCCAGCATACAAAGAAAGATTATATATAGATGTCAGCAGAGAGTTAAACAACAAATGTTCAGCTGATAACGTTTATGCCCGACTCAGGTACAATCGTAACGGATTGCGTACAAAAGTATTCCAAGAATTATCAATTTCAGACGCTCAAGTAGAACGTAGAGAAAAAAGTTCAAACTCAAGTTTGTTCAAGGATAGTGTCTCCCATAGTAGCTCTTATCACGATTATGAGCCAGCAGAATCTTCTCACGATGAAAAATCTGCGTTTCCCACATCACCAGCAAATAATAAAGGGATATTTAATTTTTGCATAATCAATGACCTCTGGGAGAAAATAAAACCAGCTGCCTGTACTTTCAGTGATGGCCGCGAATATCAGGTGCTAAAGCCTAGGGTCTGGACAGGTGTCATCGCTAATGAATTTTGGAGACAGTATAGAATGCCGTGTGCATTTTCGTACAAAAACAACCACGCTAATTCAGGGTTAGCTTTCTTAAAAATCAGCGGCAAATGCATGAGCCAAAAATACGGTAACACATTTTTGGTAGTTGTTTAGCTACACAAAAGAAACCGGGGACATCGGGGTCGTCGGAAGACTAGTTGCTAAGACATTTAGTCGGCAGGACAACTAGCCGCTGGGACATCTAGTCACTGAGACATCTAGTTGCTGAGACATCTAGTCGCAAGTACAATTAGTCTATGGGACTTCTAGTCGCTAGGACATTGTAGCTTGACAATAAGATTCAACATCAAAAAAATAATTCCTTTTGACGTTAATCCCTATTGACAAGCGACAAAAGAGGCTGTTTTAATGTAGGAGTGCACGTATTTTCATGTAAAAATTCGTAAGCGAATACAAAATATAAATTTTTAATGGTTTCTTTTTTATGTGTATAAATTTCGAATGCGGGCACTTTAAGACATAAAATCCGTTTTTAAACGTATAATTAAGA
Source organism: Belonocnema kinseyi (assembly GCF_010883055.1). Lineage (NCBI taxonomy): Eukaryota > Metazoa > Arthropoda > Insecta > Hymenoptera > Cynipidae > Belonocnema > Belonocnema kinseyi. The sequence continues at coordinate 26,269,329 of NC_046665.1, read as the reverse complement.
TATTTTCCAAATTTCTTCACGTATCTTACATGATACCATCAAAGTTTTTCGATCAGTACGTAAGTTCTTTAATGCTAATTCTATAAGAGTTAATTTTTTCTCATAAATGCGTAGAGAGCTATCAGAAAACTATCAAAACTGCGAGAAAATATGATTATTTGAGAAAACTCAATTCCGTCAAAAAGTAGACTTAGCACCGTTTAGCTTTCCCGGCTTTATATGTAAATAAACATATACCAACTTTATATATATACACAAAACTCGTCATTAATTTTTTGCATGTTTCTTTTTTAAAATAAAAATATAATAACCCACCCAATTGTACATGGTGAAGTTCGAAATTCATTTGAAAATCGGTCACTTCGTACAAGATACGTTGGCATGAGAAACCGAACTTTGTACGCAATTCCCTCAAAAATGAGATTTCGAGGAAATCGTTTTAACACAAGATTTATTTAATTTTTACATTCTTATTCATGGGAGTGTAATGTAACCGTCTAAATTTTCGTTCTCTGGTTTCTAACAGAACTTTACGTTTCGGCACTCACAAAATTAAGGTTAAGTTCGTTAAGCAGATATTTCTACCAAAATAAAAAAATTTAGAGCATTTTCAAAATTGGAATTTTTTTCAAATTTGATAAATATCAAAGTTTCTGATAGATGGGCAGCATAATTGCAAATTATCCAAATAAAATTTTCAATTTCGATAAAAAATAGAGAAGTTATATACTTTTGAAACTTTTGAAAATGTTCAGAAAAATATTTTTAAAATATTTTTCTGGTAGATTAGGAAATTTCATTTAAATTGGTCACTAGATATTATGTATATTTAGAAATTATCTTAGTTAAATTTTTTAATTCGACAAACATTCAAAAAGTTAGAGCTTTTTCAAATTTGAGTAAAAATTATTTGTGAGTTTTAGAAATTTTTGTAAAATTTTCTGGTACACAGCAAAGACACTTGCAAGTTATCCCAATGACATTTTTAAATTCAATAAAAACTCAAAAAGTTATATGCTTTCCAAAATTTAAAAAATTTGCAAGAAAATGGAAAATTTTTTTTAATAGGTTAAGAAATATCAATCTGAATTTCTATTAAAAATAAAATATGTGTATTAATATTAAATATATGCATTTCTTATCTTGCTGAAGTTTTTAATTGGACAAAATTTATCGGACACGAAGCGCAAGTTTCATAATGAGAATGTAATCGTCAGAGCCGTTGGTGCTTTGAGAATCTTCCTTAAAAACAAATCGCAAAAAATTCAGTTACAATTTATGGCTGAAATCCCTCAGAAGTTTAAAGCACAGTTCTTGATTTAAGCTTTAATATTTATGATATTTAAAAAAATGTAGTTAAATTGTACGCAATAATCGTACGAAAACGATCGCGAGAACGTACCCGCGCTCGAATATTTTGATTTTCGTTTTTGTTAGCTTTATATTTTCAGGCTTTACACTAGTTATCTAGTTTAAAAATTACCCTTGTTAAGAAGGATTTTTTATATCGGAAAAAATTTTCCTATTATTATAATTGTAACTTATTTTGGAAGAGGACCATAGACAAACTTAGACAAATTTCATTCAAGAAAATACATGCTTATAAAATTAACAACTATAGAAATCCTAAATGTATTTAAAAATGAGTTTAAAAGGAGCTTTTCAAGTGGTCCTATTACACCGAGGAGGGGGGGGGGAGGGGATTTCGAGCATTTTTATAAAAGAGCAGTTTTATAAAAGGAAGGCATCAGCGCAGTACTATTTTGTTCTCAAAATTATTTAATCTGAATTGAACTCAATTTACAGTAGCCATAACACCATCGTAAATTACTTCACCAACGAACCTGCTAACGCGAAACCAAAAACTCTTTGCCTGATCCGCCCAGGAGGCCGCAGCGCGGAAACATGTGCGCGGTGTCAATTATACACCGGGTGCAAGCAATTCTTCAAAATCCAATATCTTTTTCAGTTTTTAACAAAAAAACATTCAAAATTGACCAACAAACACCAACAAATGATTCCGCAAAGAATTTTTGGAAAATATAAAAAATTAGAGCGCTAGCAAACATTTCTTATTTGCTAGTGTGAAGTTTGCACCCCAAACTTTAAATATTAATAACTTTTGCAATTTTAACCAACAAACGTCGAAAGTTGATCAACAAACACCAAAAAACTGCCAACAAACGATTACAAAAAGAAAAAATTTGATATTTCCAAATCAGTGAAAATCGGGGTGCTAACTTCACAAGCCTCTGGATCTAGGCTTATAATATCTTGGGTTAAATAACTTGTGGGAAACTTTTATTTTTAAAAGTGACTTGTGGATGTGTCCAGTCCGTGCCCCCCAACACTGAAACCAATATGCGCGCTCAATCAGTGAGTCCTGGAGAATTCAAGTGGTTCGAACTCTTCATGTTCACGTTACAGTACACTGTACAGCACAATAGATATAACATTGCGCGCAATTATACAGCATTTCGTTTGTTGATTTGTTTATAAATGTTCAAATGGAGTCGAGTGAGCGATCTGCAGATGTAAAATAGTGTAGTGTTTGTGGTGTCACATTTACGCAGCAAAGTTCTCTAAATAAACATTGTAGAGAAGTGCATGGTGTAATTCAACTAAAGATTTGTTCTGTGTAGGTACAACTTAAATTGGTAACTTATACATTTTTATTAGGAAAGGTTTTTAACGTTAATAAAACGTATTGTCTTTTAATGGTATACTATTCTCTCATTTTGAATAACTCAGTTTCATACATGCAAGCAATGCAACTATTCTCTGAGTATTGAATAAAGTTATGTTATAGAACTTGCATAATAGAAAAATTGTTTAATATAATAAACACATTTTTTGAAATTGTGTTTTCTATAATTTTCAATAATTTTATGTTCGTTCAAATTATATTTCAATAAATTTGAATGGAAACAATATAATAATAGGGGAAATTTTCCTTGAGATGATAATATTTTTAAAATTTTAATTGATATTAATTAATTCAGTTTCTTTTAATACCAGTCTTCCTAATCATAAATATCTGTGTTGGGATTTTGAAATCTTTTTGAATACTTTCAAATCCGTGGGATTTTGAAAATCCCTGTCAAATTTTCTTGAAATACTTTTGAAATTTTTTAAATTTCTGTAAAATCTTTGACAAAATTTTTGAAATATTTAAAATATTTTCAAATATTTTAAAATGTACCAAATCTACGAAATCCCTTTATAATATTTTGAAATCTTGAAAATCTTGAGAATCGTGGAAATCCCTATGAAAGCTGTTGAAATATTTTTGTAATATTCTGTACTCTTTGCCATATCTTTGAATTATTTGAAATCATAAAAATCGATGTGGTATCTTTGGAATCTCTTTGAATCTTTAAGACCATGCAAAATGTTGAAAATCCCTGTGCAACTTTTGTGAAATCTCTTTGTGATATTTTTGAAGTCCTCGTGAAATTTTTCGAATCTCTCTAGAAACTTGGGATGAATTTTAAAATATTTTTACATCCTTTGAAATCATGGAATTTCTATTAAATCTTTCATCATCTTAGAAATCCCTATTAAAAATTTCGAAATTTCTTAAATCTCCTCAAAACTTTTGAAATCTGTAAAATATTGGAAATCCGTATGCAATTTTTGTGAAATCTTTTAAATCTTCCGGGAATCTTAGAAATATTTTTTAATTCTCTGAAATCCTTGGAATCATAGGAAACCTTGTGGAATCTTCTTGTAATCTTTTAACATTTTTGCGTTATCTCTCAAATAATTGAAATCATAGAAAGCGATATAAATTTTTCGTGAAATGTTTTAAATCTTGCTTAAATCTAAGGCTGAATCTTTGAAATCTCCTTACATTTTCCGAAATCTTCGAAATCTCATCAAATGCATTTCTAAACTTGTGAAATCTTAAAAATCCATATGGAATCTACGTGAAATATTTGAAGGTCTTTCGAAATCTTGGAAATCCTTGTGAAATCTTTGTAAAGTATTTGAAATTTCTATTGTGATTTTTGAAATCCTTTAAAATCTTAGAAATTCTTGTTAAAGCTTGGTGAAATCTCTTGAAATCTTCGTGACATCTTTGAAATCATAGAAATTACTGTAAAATTTCGAGAACATCCTCAAATCTTTGGAAATCTGTGAAATTTTGAATTCCCTGTGAAATATCTGAAAATCTTCCTTTCATTTTTTGAAATCTTGGAAAGCTCTATTAAATACTGTGTGCAATTTTTTTAAATCTTTGCACTAATTTCAATCACTGTAAATTGTTTGTGAAATCATTTGAAATTTTGTGATATCTTTGTTGAGTTTTTAAAATATTTGTGAAATGTTTGCGATAACTTTGAAATCTTTTGAAGTCCCCGGTTTTCAATATCAGTCCTGTCAATTAGGAACTTCATAATAATTTCGGCAACATAACTAATTATTTGATAAATGTTAGCATTTAGTTCAATTTAGTTCAGTGTACAGTAGGGTGGTCCAAAATTTTTTTTTCGATTTTTTATGCAAAACGCCCGGAAATTTGTTCGAATCCACACAAAAATAAACCAATTTTTTTGTTTGAATAATAATAATAATTAGAGGTGGCGCAAGCCCCATGAAGTTTAACACGTATTTCCCATAAGAAAAAAAACCTTTTTGTAAATTTTATTCAGAATTATCAATTATAGGTGAATCGAATACGAAATTCACCATTTCTCTTCACAATTAGTCACAGAATGCGAATAAAATATTACTTTTCAAATATCACCCTCATAAGTCTGTTTTATAGGGTCCCAAAAAACCCCCATAAGTGAAAAAATGGGGTTTTCAAGTTTTTTGCGCTTATTATGATTTTTTGCGGATTTTTAACGCAGATTGTTTCAAATACATGAAATACTACTCTATACTGATAATTAGATGTTTATTTAAATTGTTTAAACAATTTATTATTGTTTTTAGCAACTTTCTCTTAGAAAAGGGTTAGAAAATCAAGATTTTTTTCTGAATATTCAACTTATTTTCAACGTTTCAGTTAGAGTAAGGTAATAGTCAATTAAATTTAAGAAAAATAATTGTTTAAACAATTTGTAATTAATTAAAACAATATTCTATTACAATAATGCTGCAAAGGTGCGGTTTTTTCTGAAATTTTCAACTTTTTGTCCACTTTTCACTTAAAGTAAATAATTATTTTATTTAATTTAGCAAAAAAATAGTTAAACAAATTGTTAATGTTTATAGCTATCTTCTTCTAGATTAATACTACATAGTAGCGGTTTTGTCTTGACATTTTTAACTTTTTATCACTTTTCAATTAGAGTGAAGTAATAATTAATTCATGTTAACAAAATAATTGTTTAAACAATTTATTATCATTGCTAATAATATTTTTTGCTTAATGATAGAAACTTGCGGTTTTTTCTGAAATTTTTAACTTTTTGCCCACTTTTCACTTCAAGTAAGTTAATATTTAATTTAATTTGACAAAAATAATTGTTTGGACAAATTATTATTGTTTATAGCTATCTTCTCTTAGATTAGTGCTAAAAAGTAGCGGTTTTTTCTAAAATATTTAACTTTGCTTTACCTTTTTAGTTGTGAACAAATAATAAATAAACATTAGAGAGAATCATATTTTGAATAGTATTGTATTGTTTTAAGTAAATTATTTTTGTTCTTTTCCCAATGTTCAAAAAAGTTAATTAAAACAAAAAAGCTATTATACAAAAGGGACAAAAACAAAGAATGGAACAATTAGAAGTAGGTGGGAGAACTATGTCTGTAAATGACTTGTAAAAATGTTGTTTTTAATTACAAGAAATTTATTGGAAAGCATAAAAGAATAATTTGGAATTGCAAATATTTTAATATTAGCCCCCCCCCCGCTCCCTCCTTACCTGGAGAAAATACGTCTCGTCGATGATAATATACACATATAAAGATTAGGAAGACCTCAAACAAATAATTAATTGATTATAACATCTCACCGGACAAGGCAGACTTACTGCACTCAGGAAATTGCTTCCGGTACTCTGTTACCACTTGTAGTAAGTATTGTTTCTGACTTTCGTCTCTAGTAAGAAGAGAATTAAAGTTAGACATCAATTTCACACCTCGTTCTGCTACGTCGTTGACCACTTTCAACTTTTTGACTGCAGTCGCACCTTGCTGATATTCAACATCAGTTTTACAAAGATTCGCGTCTTTGCTGAGAAAGGATGTGTTAATTTGAAAGACAGTGAAAAAATCTTTTGATTTTTTTTAGATAAAATCGTTGATATTCTTTGCGAAAATCTCATGGCTGTAAGAGACTGGCAGACGCTTTAAGTTCTCCGGATGCTGGTCTTCCCTTTCCAAAGCTTTTCGCATCAAATTTTTCTTTTCTGGCACTAGTTCATCGTCAAAAAAGTCTAACGCTGGTGTTTGATATCTGCCTACAAGCTGCCTACAAGGGTCTGATGCATCTTCATCTTTAACCACCTGTCGTCTCTCTTCCAGCGAAGCACTACCAGAACTGAATGACTGCTACATTTCCGAAACATGAACTGAAGTAAAAAAAATATACATTTTAAATTATTGGCAGACATGGTGCGTGAATAACTTACACTGATATGAGGAACCCAATGAAACTACATTTCAATTAAACTGTCATACAGGGTATTTCGTTAAGAAATCTAAAGAAAGGATATTTTCCATTTTTTTCAATCAAGGGTCAATATTCTCGAAATAATATGTTTTAAAAATAAGTAGGTCCTTATAAAAAAACACGTACCATTTTCAACCAAAGAGATAAATTTTCCATTAAAATTATGGATCTTCAACGCAAAAATTGAATTTTTAAGAAAGTAGTTCAACTTTCAACCAAACAGTTGAATTTTCGACCTAAAAATATAAATTTTTAATCAAAAATATAATGGTTAATATTTAAAAAAACAAATTTTATTTTAAATAAAAAACAATCTAATTTAAGCAAACCCAGCCCCTCACCCCCAAAATTTTATTCAGGAAACTTTTTACAAATCAGAAGAGGGGAGAAAGTACCAAAAAAGTTAAATTTCATTTATTTTTTTTAAGAATTTTCACACATTCTCGAAAAAATTCAATTTGTCTAACATAACTGCAAAAAATGGCTTAAAATGAGAGAATCATGTTTCTAAAAAACAACTAATAGGCTCATTATCTAGTTTGTTGAAAATTGAATATAAAATAATTTCGGTTTTTTCATTATTGAATTACAATCAGTTATATTGTAATTTTTTTAATATCAAGTGATTTGCTAATTTTACAGTGAGATTTGATGAAACGAATTTTAAAACTGAAACAATAATTACTTAATTTACAAAAAATTTGTCCGGTCACTTTTATAAAAATTCAGTTTTGTACGATGGTTCGATTTGGACTTTGTGAAAGTCAACAAAAGGATTATATCAATAATATTTCTCCATATCATTAAATTAAAGGAAAATGTAAACACAGAGATAAGTTTTTTTTTTGTTTTTAAAATTGAAAATCCATATTTAATAAATTCGTCAGTAAATTAACAAATATGAACTTATGAGAAGAATTCAAAAGATGTATTTATTACAAATTTGTTAAATATTTATAAGAATGAGTAACACGTAAATTTTTGAGGAATTTTGTTTTAAACAATCAAGAAGATATAAAAAACTTTTTCAAAATATGAAAAATCAAAAACACAAGTCGCATACCAAAAAATTTTTTAAATAGTAACTTAATAAGTAAATTAAAAACCATATATAAATTTTTAAGCAAAATTGGCATATGATTGAAATATGAGTATCTACAACTATGATTAATTTGTACACATAATAGAAATAATATCTAGTAGTTTCCTATAAATATTTCCTGATGAGGAAATCTAAAATTATTTCAAAACATGTTGGACCTCAGTAGTATAAAAAAGGCGGAGAAAAAAATAAGGAAATGAATTTTCAGTTTGTTCGATTGATTCGACAGATGTGAACTCTTTTTAAGAATCCGCCATTTCCCAAATAAACCTTTTATTTTGTTCAAACAGCGCTGGTCACTTTGCACAGGTAAGCGTGCTTTGGTCCAAAAAATTTTCACTTCGTTCAACACTAAAACAGCACTCTCTGGTATATTGAGTTTCAAATGACAATGATCATAAAGAAAACGCCGAAGCACTTGTAAATTCGATGGTAATCTATTTCCGATAATTTCCCGCTCTATATAATCAATTATACAGATTTTTTCACGCAATCTGCATTCGATATCTAACCGCTCAGCCATAGCTACCGACGTCAGATGTTTGCAGTCAAACTCAGAAAGGAAAACTGACTCAAAATCTGGATAGATTGTTAAAAATTCTTTACAAAGCAAGGCAATGTTTCCTGAACTCAGGTATAAGCCCATTATCCAGATATAACATAATGTACAGAAACAAGTTTTCGAACAATTGCTGTATCTCTGAATTTACAGAGATAAGCGCGCCTCACTAAAGTCGCGCAGTCATTACTTCAAGTAAAAGTTCTATTCAATATGATCCATGTAGAAAATTTAAAACATTTTTTAAATATCTGTTTTATTTCAGAAAAATATATTCACAAAAAGAAAGAGATTGTTTAAAATATGATTCTCTCTAATGTTTATTTATTATTTGTTCACAGCTAAAAAGGTAAAGCAAAGTTAAACATTTCAGAAAAAAACCACAACTTTCTAGCACTTATCTATGGGAAAATGGTTATAAACAATAATAAATTGTTTAAATAAGCATGTTTGTTAACTCGCATTAATTATTACCTCACTAAGTCAAAAGTGGACAAAAAGCTTAAGATTTTTAAAAAAGCCGCAACTTTTTAGCACTAATCTAAGAAAAGATGGCCGTAAACAATAATAATTTGTTTGAACAATTATTTTTGTCAAATTAAATTAAATATTAACTTACCTCAAGTAAAAAGTGGGCAAAAAGTTAAAAATTTCAGAAAAAAGCGCAAATTTCTATCATTAAGCAAAGAAAATATTATTAGCAATGATGATAAGTTATTTAAACAATTATTTTGTTTACATGAATTAATTATTACTTAACTCTAATTGAAAAGTGATAAAAAGTTAAAAATGTTAGGAAAAACCGCAACTATGTAGTATTAATCTAGAAGAAGATAGCTATAAACATTAACAATTTGTTTAAACAATTATTTTTGTTAAATTAAATAATTACTTACTTTAAGTGAAAAGTGGACAAAAAGTTGTAAATTTCAGAAAAACCGCAAATTTCTAGCATTATTCTAAGAAAATATTGTTATGAATGATAAAAAATTGTTTAAACAATTTTTTTTGTTAACTTTAATTGATTATTACCTCGCTCTAACTGAAACAGTAAAAATAAGTTGAAAACTTCACCAAAAAAATCTTGACTTTCTAATCCTCTTCTAAGAGAAAGTTGCTAACACAATAATAAATTGTTTAAACAATTTAAATAAACATCTAATTATCAGTATAAAGTAATATTTCATGTATTTGAAACAATCTGCGTTAAAAAAACGCAAAAAAATCATAATTAGCGCCAAAAACTCAAAAAGCCCATTTTTTCACTTATGGGGTTTTTTGGGACCCTATAAAACAGACTTATGGGGGTGATATTTGAAAAGTAATATTTTATTTGCATTCTGTGACTAATTATGAAGAGAAATGGTGAATTTCGAACTCGATTCACCCAACATTGATAATTCTGAATAAAATTTACAAAAACGTCTTTTTTATGGGGAATACGTAGTAAACTTCATGGGGCTTGCCACCCTATTGTACAGCCATAAACGACTGGTTCATGAGAAGTTTGAAGTATGGCACGTGTGTATAGCAAAAGTTTCAGCAACAAAAGCACACTGAACAGGCATCTGAAAAATATCCATGACGCTGAACGAGAAGAAAATGATTCCTGCAAGATCATCTGCCCTTCACGTGACACTTTTTAGAAAACAGCATTAGCATTAGACGAATAAATGAAAAATGGTCAGCAAAGCCGTTCAAGACATCATGGTAGTGGCTATTGATACCTGCAAGTGGCGCGTACAGTCATCATCAACAAGAGAAAATCCTTACATTGTAGCAATTAAGGTTGTATGTAAATCCCACCCCCGTACAAATAGTAGAGATCCGTGAGGCGCTGTCAAGCCATACTACATTGAAAAAATTTCACGGAACCGCATGGTGAAGAATTTAGTGCGCACTGGCATATAATTCGTAGGATGTGCGTAAACGTATAGTTACCACTGCTATGCCAGCGGCACATTCGTAGATCGTGCAACGTAGCAATTAAAACCTAACCGTGGCTGATCAACTGTCGTGTGCGTTTGAATAGCTTGGTACAGCAGATAAGCTGGAGAGGGAACAGTGTTGCTGCTATGCGATACTGTTATGTTTATCAGTTTGAAAGTGACTAAAATTTCAATGTTTTTTATTGAATTATCTATGAAACTACACGGTGGAAAAATTTGATATATTTTTTTTTTAATTTGTATTTTCAAGCAGCACTAACACCGAAATTTTTTAAATTTCTCTACCACTGCGTTTAATTACTATAATTTAAATGTGAAGATTGCCTATACACTGTTCATGAACTACATATTAAAGTAGTCAACTTTGACATTAATTATCTCCGCATGTGCGTTGACTGCATGTTAAAGGCAATTTTTGTAAGCATTTGCATGCGCGTGTACGCAAATCAAATTTGAGTACCATTCCTACACAACGAGCAAATGTTATTTCGGCCTTCGAGGAATAAAACAAAATTGTCCAAGATTCTCAAGGGCAATCAGTTCACGTAGGAGAATCAGTGTCAATTTTAACTCGTATTACAGCACTTCTTCATTCAATGGTGGGTGCTACCAGCAGTGCTTCGAGTGAAGCTTTATCACAAGCAGCCAAGAAAATCGAAGAAGCCTTTGAAATTCTAAAACATGGCCAAGTAAAGTCATCAGAAGAGTCACACCTGTCTATACCTAGGTTTCCTGAGCTCACTAATCTACCGAATCACAAGAATATAGAGCAACAACGCTTTTATTCGAAAAAAAGCAAAAACCATGTGATAGCAGTTTGTCAAAAATAATTGAAATGTAAAAGCTCTCGATTCCAGCAGATAAGAGTTCAGTAGGTTTGACTAGCGAAGTTATTCACACTGATTGTGATCATGATTACGCTGAAAAATCATATTATATTTTAAAGCGACGATCCATGAATTTAATTTATATTGAATGAATAATTGAATTAATTCATAACGAACTTGCAGTTGATGCACGTGGGTGTTTAAAGGATAGAAAATTTGTTAGCTTGTGAACTTAATTGTTATCAATTAATTTCGTCAAAGAAGACAGAATATTGTTTGTTTGTAAAGCTAATTTCAGCATTAAAAATACATCCTATTAGCGACATGGTGATAAATAATAATAAAAATTTGTCATCTGATATTATTAGTATATTATATAAGCAAATGAATATTATCGGGATACATAATGGACAATAAATATTTTTAAAACTCAAATTATGTTGCCACGAATGTTTAAGAAGAAAAAAGATTACGGATCTGGATGTTGCGACGTTGAAACTAGTTTTAAAAGTTTAAACGGAATTTTTATATAAACTGACAAGGAATGTTTAAATAAAGAAATATACATATATTAATGGAGGTAATTATTTTTGTGACCTATTATTTCCTTGTTCGAATTGAAATAAATTTAGACAAGTAAATGTTTTCAGGAATATTATCATGGCAATTTTGATGTTTAATCAATATTTTTTCAATTGCAGTCGAAAAACGATTGAAAATTTTTGTTAAATACATAATATTTTGCTGTATAAAAATTTTTTCTAATAAATAATCTACATAAAGTCTTTATTTATCTGTAACAGTTGAAGAAATTAAATTGTAAAGATCATAGTTATGTGACAGATAGTGTTGGTTATTTTGTGTGATAGTTATTAGAGCGTTAAACGTTTCCGTTGATAATTGCATGCAGTGTATTTGAATTCTTGTTTAATTCTAAGGAAGCTTATCTGCAAATGCAAGTTTACCTCGTGAGAAAGAAAAAACATATATCGCTAAACTTTTTTAAAAATCTTTCCTAAATTGTGCTCTGATATATGTGTCAGTTACTTTGTGTGACAGTTAGAACTTTTAACATTTTCGTTGATACTTGCAGATAGTGTAATGTCTGTTATGATAAGCGTGGTAAATGCCGTATAATTGTGCGCAATGTTATACCTGTTGTGTTGTACAGTTTATTTTAATGTGAACAAGAAGAGTTCGAACCGCTGGAAGTCTCCTGGGGTCACTGGCTGAGTGCGCATAGTGGTTTCAGTGGTTGGGGGGGGGGGGGGGGGGGGGGGGGGGGGGGGGGGGGGGGGGCACGGGCACGAACTGGATACATCCACTCGTTAAAAGTGTTCCTCAACCTCTATGGTAGGACTTCGTTTTGCTTAAGGTTGTATGTAAAAAAATCAATCTCAGGTTGAATTCTTTGAAAAAAGAGCTATATTTAAATGAAATGATTTGCATGTTTAATTAATTTCAAATTTTTTAACCATACCGATGCGGAGATAATTAATGTCAAAGTTGACTACTTTAACATGTAGTTCATGAACAGTATATAGGCACTCTCCACATTTTAATTTATAGTAATTAAATGCTCTGCCCGGTAAGAATGAACGAATTGAATAGAATAAATATGAATACACATATCGTAGAATTTGAACAGTTTTGAATGCATAATCAATCGTATATTTGAAATAAACGTTTTAATACCTTTTATCGGGAAAGGATTGTGTCCCCTTTCAAGTTGAAAATTTAGGATAATAAATAATGTGAAAGTGGTTTATTCCACGTTTTTAAATGGCAGATCGATAGCGGAATTTATACGTATATGTACACGCATGCACGTGCATATACACGTATATCAATCGATAATTTTTGGGCGCCAGCCAGGCCCTTTAAATCGTCTAAAATATGAGACAAAAAAAGAAACACTTGACGCGGCGAAATGTAAAGAAAATAGGATTCACTAGTAGCCTGGAAACGAGGGAAGAAAACAGGGGGAGGATGAAGACGGGATTATAAGAAAATCTCAGGAGAGTGTCAGGAAGTTCTCAGTGACGGAATTCTTAAGGACAACAACAGCCAAATTTATGTAAACATTTGAAATTCTCGGAAAATTTATTAGCGAATAATCATTAGAGGTACAGGAATCCGCACTCCGTACCAGGTCAAAACAAACTTAACTCGTAAACTCACGATGCCAAGGAGAGATTAGGTTGAGACCACGTGGTCGATTTCTTCGCGATACAAAAGGAGAAACCGAACATTTTACAGGAACCTGATACATACTGACTCCAATTACACGAAATCATATACAAGAATTAATTGAGTACCACGAGGTCAAGCGAGGCAATGGGCCAAGAGTCAAACTCCATCATTGCGTCGCTCGCCGAATTAGTGAAAAAAGTTACCTTTGACATCTCGCGGGTATTTGCCAATGCACAACCTCAACAAAAAGGACAAGCCAATAATCCGGAACCAATCCAATACAATCCAATCCGTGCAAATCCAATCCGTAGACCGTCAACTCAATGGGTTTCTCGCGTCAGGGCGCGTTCACAGAACCTCAAGTCGCAAGGTAATACCGGAGAAACTCGGAACTACTGATAATTACCATCTAAGAGTCATTTCTACAATTATTTACTAAATAAATTCTTAAATGACAGTACAATACACAATGACTATCAGTAGTAAGTGAGTTTCTCTGGTTTCCAAAACAAAACAGCTAGAAGGTTTATCAAGAATTATTAATAACACAGGCCCACAAAAAAAACAAAAGTGTCTGTGCAATTGACCAGACCTATATATTCTTATGTATTTTTCGACGCTGAATCCGAATTTGCAATAAAAAAGTAGGGTCCAGCTACTTTTTTATGGGGTTTTGGTCGAAAAACCTCATTTTTTCATGTTTTTTTTTTAATAAAAAAAAAAAAATAAAGAAAAATTTTATTTTTTTGACTTCAGAATCGAATTCTACGGGAAAAAATATATCGAAAACCATGTTTTGATTTTTTTTTTAATTTCAACCCACCATACGGCGACGAAAAGGCAGAAAATCGCGAAAAGTGAAAATTTGCTTCAAATTTGATTAAAATGACATTGAAATCAAGTTTCACGATTTTAAACCGATTTATAAACATTGAAAATACTTTACTGGGGGTTTTTGAGGTCGCTGATCACGAATTTTAAGTCATTTTTTCGAAAAACAACTCCTAGTCGGTGTAAGTGGACAATAAACGTGATAAATTGATATTTTTTTTCAAAAAATCGATGTTTTGGATACTGTTCTGGAGGTTTTCCACTACATGAATCACAAAACTAGA
>NC_046665.1:26248662-26254856 GCF_010883055.1 Belonocnema kinseyi | reverse complement strand
TTTCGCGATTTTCTGCCTTTTCATCGCCGTATGGTGGGTTGAAATTTTTGTAAAAAAAAATCAAAACATGGTTTTCGATGTATTTTTTCCCGTAGAATTCGACTCTAAAGTCAAAAAAATAAAATTTTTCTTTATTTTTTTTTATTAAAAAAAAACCATGAAAAAACCGTAAAAAATGAGGTTTTTCGATCAAAACCCCATAAAAAAGTAGCTGGACCCTACTTTTTTATTGCAAATTCGGATTCAGCGTCGAAAAATACATAAGAATATATAGGTCTGGTCAATTGCACAGACACTTTTGTTTTTTTTGTGGGCCTGTGTTATTAAACAAAGACTAAATTATGTACTTGAACGCTTACTGAGAAATCTTTGACTTATTTCAAGAATTTATTTTTCGCTGGGCACAGAAATCGAACAAGCATGAATCACAGCGCCAATATCGTGATAATTCCAGAACTAAAATTAATAATTAAATAAAAGTACGTTTAATCATGGTTTTGTAAGCCAAATACTAAACTGACATCAAAATTAAAGTTTTAACGCGCTTGAGTACAGCGCGCCTAGGGGATAGACTGTGAACTGATTTCTTATAACTAAAATATAAACTATTTTCAGATACCAAATACCATTTACCTGAATAAATCAAGGCAATGTCACTACTAAACCAAGATCCCAATCTTCATGAATCTTTGCAGAAGAAAGTTTCATCAATCTTGAAAGTTTGCCAGCCTCGAATTCGCGCGGGAAAGTTCAAATCAAGTGTGAGCAGCATATCGCTTTAAAATCAAATAACTATATTCACAGGTCCAAGCCTAAAAATCTATGACATAAGTTAATAAATGGCAAGCTATATACACGTTAATTACCGCTAGCACACCGATAACTTGACTCTGACTTGAACTTCCCAAAGCCTCACTAAGGAGTGCACCACATAGGGAGACTGAACTAAAACTAAACTATATCTAGTTCCAATAATCTACTATTGACTTGACGACGTAAATGTTTAGTACAATCCTGGCCTGAACGTGAATGATGAATTTCCGTAAAACTACAATGAAAAATATCCGAAACTCCGGTAATTTACCATAACTCTAATTTTCGATCGTTGGTTGTAATTCTTCCCCAGTTTCCTTGCATTTTGAGCCAATGTGACGTTGTCGAATCAGGGTAGCGTTAGGTGGTGCGATAACTCCCTGGTATGGTATTTGCAGTGTTACCAAGATGGCGACGTACTGCTAGAGTTTTGATTGGCCCAGCGTGGGCTCTGACCATATCCGGTAACTGTAGTGGTATAGTTACTGAACTAGTTCTAGGTGGCCATACCATGGAGTGGCAGTTGTAGTGGTGACGTCTAACCTCGGCGACAAGATGGAGAGAGAAAACTGTGAATTCTCCACCGAGTGAAAACGCTCCCTTGATGAGAAGTTGAGGCCCGCATTCTCGTGCTGAAATCGGAAACTAGAGGCACAAGATAGTGGAAATGTGGTTAGTGATAGGTAATTCACCCTGGTCGTTAGTAAATTCGGCAAACCCTTTGAAGTGACAGCTCATCCCTTAAGTCCGTGGCGTTATTATCGTTCTCGGAGATTTGAAAGTAGTGGATAAGCCATGCAAAAAACATTCGGAAGGTATAAATAAACAGTTAACAATTTTTGATGAGTGCCCTGT
The DNA here is from genome assembly GCF_010883055.1 of Belonocnema kinseyi. NCBI lineage: Eukaryota > Metazoa > Arthropoda > Insecta > Hymenoptera > Cynipidae > Belonocnema > Belonocnema kinseyi. The sequence goes on along the minus strand of NC_046665.1, from coordinate 26,253,188 downwards.
GGTCGAGACTTCCGTTCTTGGCCGTGGCCATGTCGTTCGCGAATAATTAAATGAGTCTCCTTTTAAAAGTTACACGTAAATAAAATTTACCCTGTGACAATAGGAAGCACTAAAAAAAGTGAGTCTGGTCCTAAATTTAAATAATTATGAAAAAAGCACAAAAAATATTCACAACAAAAAACTATTTTCATAATTATACAAATTTAGGATCAGGCCCAACATTCTTAGTGCTTCTTGTTTATTATCCGAAATTTTCAACACGATGTGGCGCTTCGTGTGAAAATAAGTAGGGAAATAAAAAAGTGGCGGTAAGGTAACGTATCTGGTCACGTGACCCACTCGTGACATGGCCTTAATGTGGTTAAAATTTCAATTAAATAGTGTATACATTTTAATAATGATTTGAGCGATTAACACTGAAGTCAGCTTAATAGTGTTTAATACCGTGAGGCAAACGCGAACATTGGAGACAATTTAATTCTCTCCAGCGAGTGAAGATTGGGAACAAAGCAATGCCTTTGAATTGCATCAGTTGACCTCCAAAGTTCGAGTCATTTGAATGCTATCTGCCGACTATAATTGTTGAGCAGATGAATAGTAATTAATTGCGCATACAAAATTCGGTAAATGAAGTCAATTGAATTGCTTTTGAGGAAGCATTATGTTCATAAAACCAATGATATTGAATCGCATACAAAATTTGATGACAATTTAATATGTTCTGATGGGTGAATCGTTGGCGGTTATAATTCGAACTGTATATATTCTGCTTGAAAATCATGTTAGTTGCAGATTTATTAAAATAATTGTTAGCACCCTACCGAAAAGAATCTTTGAGTATATACCAAAAATTCTTTAGGTCAAAGAAGCTCAGAGATATAAGTATATAAGTTATAATTATAAATAAGTATAATGAGAAAATTCATCAATTCAAAAAAAGTGTTAATAATTTGAAGAGAAATTTAAAAAGGGAGAGCGGATTAGCCACGACCAACTACTGTAAATAACTCTGCCCGCCCGGTACGTGACGAATACAAAAGGAACATTATATTACCGTCACACCACTCTTAAAAGGACCACTAAAAGGATCTTGAAAAGGACTCAAATCTCACAAACTATCTCCAAGACTATTTTGTTTCAAATCGAATTTGTTTATAGACTCAGAGATTTCTTTCGCTAGGGAATCATAATAAAATAATAATTAAATAAAAATAAATAAATTTTTACATTCTCATCAAGAGAAGATATTAGATTTGTGTAAAATTTACCCCCCCCCCCCCCCCCCCCCCCGTTTTTGTCAAATGTCCAAGTTTTGAGACCCCCTAAATCCAAAAAACAGGTTTTTACGAATGTGTGTCTGTGTGTAGATTTTTAGTTTGTAAGCACGATAACTTTCGAAAGAATGGACAGATTGGATTAACCTTAGGTATACTCTTTTCGTGTCCTAAAATAAAGTTCAAGTTCGTTAGCCAGCCATTTTGGCTAAAAATTCAAAAAGTAAGCGTATTTTGAAAATTTTTGATACCACTTTTTTTTAAATTCTAAAATTGTCTGTACAGATATTCATAGAATTCAATCAGACAAACAATTTATCCTTATGACTTTTTTTCATAAAACTGAAATTTACCCCGGTTATAGCATTTACAAACTTTCAAAAAACACACGAAAATCAACATTTTAAGTCAAATGACGCATCATATGAAAAAAAGTCCAGAGAAGAAAAAATGTTTCTTTTCCAATGACCTACAAGATTATTTACACACCTTTTTGATTTTCCATAAAAAATTAAAAATTCCAAATTTGATCGAACCAAAAATTTTCGAAACCACAGTTTTTCAAGATTTCAAAATTCTATGTACAATTATTCATAGTACTCAGAAACGCAAACAATTTATCTTTATGACTTTTTTCTGTAAAAACAAAGTTAACAGAGTTAGAGCATTTTAGAAATCCAAGAAAACAAACTAAAATGAACATTTTAAGCCAAACAACGCACGATATGAAGAAAGCCACAAAAAGAAAAATGTTGCTTTTTGAAAGTCCTACAAGCTTATGATAACAACTTCTTTAATTTAGTCGAATAGTATACTATGCAAGATACGAAAAAAATGAATAAGATAAAATTGCGCGCCCTGGAAAGACCTACAAATTTATAATAAATCATTTTTCGATAGGATGCGTAGATTTTGTTTTTTGTCGTAAAAAAATGACACAACGTACAAATTAAAATTAACAGACAAAAAATGTTTGCCTGAAAAAATCTATTAATTTATTATTGATCATTTCTAGATAGGGCGAGTAGAAGTTCCTTTAATTGTAAAAAATAAGATTAAAAATGAAAATAATAAATTTTGGAAAAAGGACAGAAAAGACGAAAGAGGACACAGGATCCTATACAGGACCCTATATATATTGTAACTGCCGAATTTTATGATTATGTTAACTAAGAGGATGGAATCTTTAAATTGCCATCGGAAGATAAAATTTATTAAATGTGTAAAAAAAGGGGATCTTCTGGAGAGAAGAATAAACTTCTTATTTTTCATAGAAATACATTATTTTATTTAAAAATGCCTAGGCTAACATAATCTTATATTATTATTCTATACCTGCTTCAGATCAATATTTCCAATCGATAATTTATTCTATCAATAATCTTTGGATCTTATTTTCTTTCAAAAATACTACTTGGCGATTCTGGCCGTCTAAAATATATAAAGCTATCGCTTATGTGACCCTAATGGGATTTCTTTCGTATGCTGTCTTTATTAATGAATTTTTCTTACACCTACATAATATTACTGATATTTCATTCCTTTAATAATACATAAAAATATTTCTACTACAAGATAAATTTGTCTAAACTTTAGTATATCTCAACAATCTAATTTTTATTCTTATTTCTCTCTATCTATCTGTTATTCTACAATTTGCCATATGGTTGCTGTCGGCAGCAACTTAAGGTAAATGACCTCTTCTTCACCCGAAGTGACAATAGTAAAGGGTCATTTAAGCTTATACAATATAGGTATGAATGAGGTAATTGAATCCTAATCCTCATTGCCTATTCAGAGGTGCGAATGTAAACTCAATTTATTGTTCAGGTAATCCACCTCAGTGAGGGGTAAGACGCGCGTGCCTGCAATGAGTTGAGGCTTGGCTACGAGCCTCTCGGACGGTCGGTAGCCTGGGTCCAAAATACCAAGAATTTAAAAAGGGCGAAGGCGCCGGGGGAGAGCGTTTCAAAGCCGACCCTCAAGGAATTTATTGTTTCCGGTATTTCGGAATTTGACGATAAGTGTGACTCGGAGTCCTTTCAAATCAAAAGCAAACATTTTCTCTGTTTATTATCTTTCTTAAAGGACATTTAACTCTTCGTCACTCGAGTTCTCGACTGCCTGTTTCCGAAATAGGTAGAGAGGTAAACCTTCTCCGCTAGATAAAAGCAATCAGCGAGATTTACGAGTTATTAATCTTAAATTTTATTTGTCTAGACGAGCGTCAAGGTGAACCTTTAACGCCGACTGCAAATATAAATTCAAGAGTTACAAGATGTGTAATGTAACTGTACATTTAGAATTATTCTCATGAAGAATTTAAATCTTTAAATAACCAATATTATTCTCAAGGATAATCTGAAATATTTGGTCACTCTAAAACAATTTCTAAAAGATAAAATTCGCCTCGGAAATTCCTGGATTAGGGTTTTTAGTGCCAGAGTATTTATCTATTGCAAATGAGTCAGGAGATAAATCGTCCTGGTCAGATCTTCATAAAATACTCAGATGGAAGTGAAAAATAACAATTCTCAGAGAAACTTGGTATTTCGACTTCCAAAGACTAAGACGTTTTTAGATAGGAGAGAAAGAGGATGAATCCTCGAGCTCTTCTTCCAATTTTTGTCTCCGATCCGAGCTTTTCAGCTGCGAGATCCTATCTCCACATTTTCGGCTTTATCGCCCTTTTTATATTCTCTCACTCCCACGCACTCTCAAACTTACGTAATATCGTACTAGTGGGAGTTGTCGGAATCTGCGCTTTCGTCTTTCTCATGTGCAAGGTATCTTTTCAGAGGACTTACACAGGAGATAGTATTTTTTCCTATTTTTAGGCTGTATCCTGTAACTCGCATGTTACAATATATAATATATATTATATTTATATAATATAAGTAATATACTTATATTAATATGTATACGTAATATATTAGGGCGGGGTGAAAATGATCAAATTAGTCGAATCATTTGAGCGGAGCGAAACAAATTTGTGGGTGCTAATCTGAAAAATTGCACCCGCTTCCAGCGAAATCACGGTAAAATTTCAGCCACAACCACGTCTCACAACCGTGAGATAGGTGGTTACAGTCTGTAAACGAATCAATACGTCGATCCAGCAAAAGCCTCGTGCACCCTAAGAATACGCAGCGACCCAAGGACAACCGCCTTCTGCATTTTTCCCGCAAGTGTTCTAGCATATTGTTGACACGCAGGGATGCTTTTTAGGCCATTAGCAAGTGAAAGCCTGGC
>NC_046665.1:26246469-26248562 GCF_010883055.1 Belonocnema kinseyi | reverse complement strand
GTGAATCCGACCTCTGCACTATCAATTATTGTGTGTATAATGCAGCGAGAGCTTTGGCCGATGCGAACCGTAAAACAAAACCAACGGCTGATCATAAGACCAAAAGACGAACGCATCAAATTGCCATAAAGACCAGCTGGGCCAGACGGTACGCGTCCCGCATCAATGTGTGATTGACTACATCACATCTGGCAGGAATTTTACCGCCAAGGTTCGAAAGTTCGCGCGCGAACTCCGGACCCGTTATCACACACTTAACAAGTCAATGCTTCAGGGAGTTATGTGTTGCCCTCATAACACCTGATAAATAATGCCCACCCATCACTACCGTGGAGGTGAAAAAAGTATTAAGAGGGATGAAGAACTATTCCGCACCGGGACCAGATTGTATCCAAACCTTCTGGTGGAAGAAGTTTTCTTCAACCCATCAGCATTTGGCCCGTATTTTCACCTCATATTTGAAGTCGGAAGAGCCGATTCCAGAGTGGTTGGTGGAAGGGTGCACAATACTCCTGCCGAAAACAGGCAACTTAACTGACCCGAAGAGTTACAGGCCAATAACTTGTCTGAACACACTTTATAAGATATTCACAGCTATCCTAAATGATAGGATTGTTCGGGCAATTGAACCTGTGTGGCAAGAAATGTATGAATAGCGAGGCTCAAAGAAAGGCGTAGCCGGATGTCGGGAGAACCTGCTCATCGACAGATGTGTCTGCAAAGATGCAGCATTCTACCAGCGTGACCTATCGATGGCCTGCATTGATTATCGGAAAGCTTTCGATTCGACCTCCCATAGACTTATCATTTGTCTTTTGGAAATCTTAAAGGTTCATCCGCAAATAGTTGGGTGCATAGAGAGATTGATGCCGCTTTGGAAAACCAGATTTACTATCTCATCTGGAAAAAATCGTGTGACAACTAATAAGGTCACCTTTCAGAGAGGTGTCTTTCAGGGCGACACCATGAGCCCACTCCTCTTTTTCCATACATTATTGCCACTTTGGCAAGCACTTCACCATTCCGACGGGTACTTGTGCGGCAAACCTGCAGATCGAAAGTACAAGGTCACTCATGTATTTTACATGGACGATCTTAAGATCTATGCTAAAAACAAAGAGCAACTACATCTAGCTCTAGGGATTTTCGAACGAAATACTAAGGAAATTGGAATGGAATTTGGGTTAGACAAATGCGCCAAGGTTTATTTGAAGCGAGGAAAACTTAATGGCATCCCGGAAGATCCTGAGATCGTTGATAGAAGCGCTATACAACACCTTTGCGCTGCAGACACTTATACATACCTGGGCGTGCCACAGGGTCGCATTCAGGATGTGACATCTATAAAGGATACAATCCGAAGCAGATACAAACGTCTCATCCGGCAGATTTGGTTTCCGAACTGTCGGCGAGGAACAAAGTATCTGCAACGAACATGCTTGCCGTCCCAATAGTACTCTATTCATTTGGAGTAGTTCCATGAACGAAGAACGAGCTCAGATCCCTTGATATCGGGACAAGAAAGGTTATGCACATGGACAAAAGAATGCATCTGAAGTCTTCCGTTCCGCGACTGTACATCTCAAAGCGGAGGAGGTTGCTGAATCACTCGGACATGACTTCAGTATTAGGGGTGAGCAAAATGCATCAAATCTTATCTATCTCGAGTACTCACTCCTGAAAGCCCGGATCAAGAAAGCACAAGAGAAAAACTTTCGTGAACAGCTCCTCGATAAGAGGATGCACGGTATCTTCCACAGAAATGTGAAGGATCAGTCAATGTCTTGTGAGCTAACGTTTGCTTTCCTTAAATCGCCCGGATTGAAGTCTGGTACAGAGGGTTTCAGTTTTGCATGCCAAGACGGTGTCATTTTCACCTTAACATACCGTCGCCACATTTTGAGCCAAGACATTCCCGATGATAGCTGCAGGGCGTGCCATGCACATCCCGTGCATTTAGCTCACATACTATCTAGTTGTCCAACTCACGGGGGAACGACCTACATTCAAGGGCACAATGCGGCACTAAGAGTGCTTTATTACCATCTCTGTCACTTCTACGGCATTAACCTTAATATCGCTCCTCTAAATGC
>NC_046665.1:26245355-26246369 GCF_010883055.1 Belonocnema kinseyi | reverse complement strand
TATTATTTAAAACTCACTTTCAATTGATTTGAATTCAATATGAAACGCTTTAAATTCCTAAGATTTAAAGTCGAAATATGTAATGAATCCGCAACAAAGAAGATTAATTTTCTTACCAAATAGATGAATTTTTAACAAATTCCATGAATTTTCTACCAAATAGTTGAATTTTTAACTTATAAAGGATCCATTTCTAATCAAGACTAGACAGGTTACAATTTAAAAAAAAAATTTTAACATAAAAAACCAAATTGTCAACAAAAAAAGTTGAATGTTAAGCCAAGGAGGTAAATCTTGCAGAAATATGATTAAAAAAACTAGATTTAACAAACATGAAAAAAACACGGAAAAGTTCATTGACAAACGAATCCTGCTTTAATTTTCTACCATATTGTTAAATCATTAATCAAAATATACTAATTTAAAACTTAACAATTACATTTTTAATAAAAAGGCGATGTAAAAAATCAAGAAAATTAATTTTCCACCAAAAAGATGAATTTTCAACAAAACAAAAGAATGTTCTAAAAATAATTAAATTTTAAACTTATAAAGTATAAATTTCGAACCAAAATGTAAAATTGCAATTTTTCAGATAAAAAATTAATTTTTAACAAAATAAAAAAACCCAAAATGTCAAGAAAATTGTTACATGTTAAAAAGAAAGATTAATTTTCAACTAAATCTAGAAATTAAATTTTCAACAAAGAGTCAATCCCAAAGATCAAGGGAAGTCCAAAAATATGAATCTTTAATGAAAAAGTTCAACTTTTCAATAAGTCGTTTAATTTTCAATTAAAGAAGATAAATTGCGAAAAAAATAGTTAAATTTTTAACTAAAGAAATGAATTGTCTAGCATTGTACTAATGATCTACCAAGATAAGACGAGCTTTCAACAATATATATTAATTTTTAACAAAATTTTTGAATTTTGAAGCCGGGAGAAGCAATTTTAAACCAGAAAATATTAATTTTTAATAAAAATATTAATTTAAATCAAAAATGAAATGTTT
>NC_046665.1:26243297-26245255 GCF_010883055.1 Belonocnema kinseyi | reverse complement strand
TACAGGTGCCTCTATGCAGGAAGAGTGCACTTTTCAAGGTGATACATCGTGACCTATTAGGGCTAGGACACTTTTTGTTTGAACCTCTGTTAAATTGACTTCACTCTTTCATTTATTCTCTAGAAATTTGGTCGTGCGATCCACAGGAAACGAGATATTTTCTATCACAAAAAAATCTAACGCAAAATAAACCTGAAACGATTTATTTTGAAAAACCAGAAATCAACTTTTTTTCTTGTAAAAACACTACGTTGAAGTTTGCCACAGATGTGGATCTCATACTTGTGTGATTAATTAAAAAAACTAAGCCTCCTATCGAATAGTAAAAACACCACTGGATTCGTCTCGGAAATATCTCGGTGCACATTTTTTTTGTTTAAACAATTTCTTCAACAATTACACTATCTGTTATCTTTCTGCAATTGTTATAAACAAAGTATGCATCTGATCAAAAAACTAAGTGCACCATTGCATTCCTCCCGAAAATATGTAGATGCTATTTTTTTAAACCCATTTTTTAAATAATTGGCGCATTTGTTGTTCAGCGTACTTTTGCACTTTACACAAGTTTGAAATCCATATCTAAAGGCACGCAGCAACAGTATGATGACCAGCAAATGCGCTAATTGTTTAAAAAATTATTTTTTCCAAAAAAACAAAAAAGTCGCATCTGAACATTTTCGAGATGAATGCAATGGTTCATTTCGTTTTCTATCCGATACATACTTTGTTTACAAAAATTGCAGACCGAAAGAAATAGTGCAGTTGTTTAACAAGTTGCTTAAACAAAAACAAAAATGCGCACCAAATTTTTTCCGAGACGAATCCAGAGATGTATTTACTTTTTCGATAGGAAGATTAGTTTGAAACAAATTAATTATATATGCTAATTGTTTAAAAAATGGGTTCAAACAAAATTCGCATTTAGATATTTCCGAGACGAATCGAGAGATGTTTTTACTTTTTGGATAGGAGGCTCAGTTTTTTTCAAATTAATTATACAAGTTTAACATTGATATCTACAGGCGCGCATCAACAGTACGCTGAACAGCAAATGCGCTAATTGCTTCAAAAATGGGTTTAAAAAAATCGCATCTAGTTATTTTCGGAAGGAATGCAATGGTGTACTTCTTTTTCTAACCGATGAATACTTTGTTTATAACAACTGCAGAAATATAACAAATAGTATAATTGTTTAACAAATGATTTAAACAAAACAGATGCACACCAATATATTTCCGAGGCGAATCCAGAGATTTACTTTTTAGATTACTTTTTCGATAGGAGGCGTAGTAAAAAAAATTAAATAGACATGTTTGAAATCCATATCTGCAGGCACGCAGGTACAGTGCGCTGAATAACAAATGAGATAATTGTTTGAAAAATGGGTTAAAAAAACGAAACAAAAACGCACCTAGATATTTTCGAGAGGAATACAATGGTGCACATTATTTTTGATTCAATGCATACTTTGCTTATAACAATTCCAGAAAAATAACCAAGAGTAGAATTGTTTAACAAATTGCTTAAACAGAAAAAAACGCCACCAAGATATTTTTAAAAATTAATTGCTCAAGTTTGCAATTCATATCTACAGGCACACAGCAACAGTACGCTGAACAGAAAATGCGCTTATTGTTTAAAAACTGAGGTTTTCCAAAAAAATCGCATCTAGGCATTTTCGAGATGAATTCAATGGTGCACTTCGTTTTCTATCCGATGGATACTTTGTTTATAACAATTGAAGAAAGATAACAAATAGTGCAATTGTTAAAAAAATGCGCACCGAGATATTTCCGAAACAAATCAAGAGATGTATTTACTTTTTCGCTAGGGGGCTTAGTTTAAAAAAAATTAATTACACATCTTTGAAATGCATACCTACAGGTACACAGGTATAGTGCGCTGAACAAAAAATGAGCTAATTGTTTGAAAAATGGGTTAAAAAACAAAACAAA
>NC_046665.1:26235428-26243197 GCF_010883055.1 Belonocnema kinseyi | reverse complement strand
AAAGTAAATTGTGTAACCTTTGAATAAAATAAGTCGAGTACCATTCGGTGACTCGACCACTTTTTTAAAAATTCAAACGTGTATAATTCGGCACAACAAACTAAATTGAGTTTTATCCTCTGGGATTTGTACTATTGCTTGGCCCTCATTGTACAGACATCTTGCCAGCTGACGTCACAACTTGAAATACTTAATATTAGAAATCTTAGCGCATATATAACCTGGAGGGAACACGGCAATGGCAGAGTTATTAGCAAAATAAAAGAGACAGACTACGAGTTAGCGGGATAAGTTATCCCTCTCGCGCAGCGATCTTATTGGCTGTTTACCGTACCCCTCTAAATGAAGGTTAAATAGTTTACATGTATGCGCAAGTGAAGAGCTATTTATGTAGCAAAATTGAAAAGACCAATTATGTTGCTGTGCAAGAGAGATAGCTTATCCCCCAACCCCAGTCAGTCGTGGTAGAACGCGGATATCTCTAACCTGCGCGGTAGTTATTTCTGTGTATTTTGAGGTTATGTAAGGCCATGTGTCAATTTAAACATACACATGAATCACTACTGTGAATGCTCGAGATATCCGCGTTTGCTCACAATATAACTTTTTATCGTGAATAATTCGTACCTTAATGAGAATACATAGTGGAGCATAGGCATGTTGAGATTACTAGAAAAGTAGAGCATATGGATGTTAACTTCTCCACGCATGAACTTGTTCGATATTTAAGATGAAAAGGTCTTTCTATAAGCGTAATAATAGCATCCTCGGATTTAACTGAATTAAAAAAAAAACATTAGGAAAACGTACAAATTCAATTTGATCAAAATAAAAACTATTTGATCAAATTTTCTATTACTAGACATTAATTTAGAAAGTTTGAAATATTTTTCAAAGCATTACTTTATCATTAAAGTTAAATATTATGATACCATTGTTACATTATTATTATTTATAATAATAAGTTTAACTTCATTAATTAAAGAAATACTTATTTAAATTAGAATCAGAAATAAGAAAACTGAATCTACAATTATTTAAGCACTATAAAACTATACAATTTAAATAATAATTTATTTTTTGCCAATATGTATATTTTTATTCAATTCTCGTACTGTTTGTTGCGTAATTATTTACATGAAAGTAAAGAACCTCGATTTGAACTTCTCGCCAACAAAATATGCACATTCATATTTATAACTCGAGCATTTAACCTTTTTTTGGCAATAAATAATGCCTTGAAAAATGTAATAAACATACTAAACATTCATGCGTTGGAAAGAGAGATTCGATAAACTAGATTAGTGGGCATCGGAATGCCACCTCTGGTAATTTCAATCATGCTCATACCTCAAAGCCTAGTTTCACAAAGTGGAATCCGCATACCTTCAACTTTTCTAAGGCATTGGCATGCTTGACAACAGCTGCCAAAATTTCTAAACAGTAATATCTGACCTTTCGTACCCCAACTTGTAGCTCTTTCATACCCTACATACTCGATATGTCGTACCCTATAAGTTAAGTAAGTTCAGAGATATCTGAATCCCTGCCGAATTACAGTGAACACCTTTATAATTTTGCCTGCAACAAAATATACCCCCAAGTTTTTACTGTGAAAGTATTTGGAATAAATTTGGATTTATTATCGACAAAAAATTATTTACAAAATAATTAAGAACTGGCATTGCTGTATATAGTATATGACAGACGTAATCGCCAATTCAGTTTAAGATTCTGAAGAAACATTGTCAATGCAATGAGTACATAACCTCAAAGCTAACCTTCATATTCACATACACATGATAGATATATATTTTTGTCTAATTTACAAAAAAGACTTTAAATAATAAATTATAGTACAAATATAATAGATGGAGACCAACGTTAGTTTTTCGTCCTCTGATCAAAGTTTTGAGGAAAATTTAGCAATATTGCTGATAGTAAGACGGACAAGAAAAAGGCGTTTTGGAAAAATCATACAAAATGTAAATAAATTGCCCTAAAATCTTATAAATTTCTCTTAAAATTTTTAAAAAATTTTCTTAATTCACTTAGAACCTTTCAAAATTATTTTAAAGCTTCAAAGGTTTTGTTTCCAAATGTTTTAAAAAATCAGTACTTCTTCAAATTTTTTAAAGTTTAAAATTCTATTTCATTCTCTTCAAATTTTATAACCATTTCTTGAATTTGCTCAATTTTTATTATAAACCTTATCAAATTGAAACATTGCCTTAGTCTTCTATTTTTTCAAATTGAAAGGAAATCAAATTTCTTCATAATTTATAAATCATGGCAAAATTGGGCTTTAACATCTTTTAAACCCTCCAAACTATGAAAGATAAATAACATTTCCTCTTAGTACTTGATAGAAGTTATAACTTTGAAGAAGAAAACACTTAGTATTTGTTTTTAAATACTCTCCATAAAATTTCAACTATACTAAAGACCTATAACACATACCTTCTGAAAACAGACCTCCTGGTTCTTCGTCTTTGCTTGTGGCCTCTTAGATTTAATAAGTCATGTATCTAAACCTCCTGGTATTCGTCCAAATATTCTATATCATATTTTCGCTCACAATTCTTCTCGCACGGTTCACTTAGGGTTAGAACATTCCCCACAATGGGCCAATTTTCTATTCAAATTCCGCAGTACAGATTTTGCAAAACCTGACACATAAAAAATATAAATATCAGATATTTATATTTTATTGTTATTTAAATTTTATAAATTGGACTTACGCTGTCGTATTCGTAATCCATAACGACCATGTAACCTGCATAAAAACAATTTGGTTTTTATTGGGCATTCATAGAGTACTCTTAGGGTGGCCAAAAATTTTATCTTTGAAGTGTACGTAACCTTTAAAGGCTAGATTTGAGGTTATATACTTATTGCATTGGCAATGTTTCTTTAGAAATTTGTATATAAGTATTCATACGTTACAATGTACAATACAAAATTAATTAATGTTGATATTATTTACGTTTCAGATTTTTTAATCACTACAAATTGATAAATAAAGCCGTTGCATTGGAATGACTCGAACCATGCGCTCCAACCTCCCAAACCGAATTGGCGATTACGTCTGTTATATACAATATACAGCAATTTCAATTCTTAATTATTTTGTCAATAATTTTTTGTTAATAATAAATGCAAATTTATTCGAAATACTTTGCTTTTATCATTGCAAATAATGGTATAATATTTTCAATTAATTTTTACAGTTAAAACTTCCCGCCACTAGGAACATTTTTCGACTTCGGAAAATCCATTCATTCCTTGCGCCAATCTTTTAGGCTTGGTGGACATTGTCGTCTCTGCACCCATCTTCCCTCTACGGTCAGAATTAGGGTACCCTTTCACGGAGCCCTGTTTTGAATTAATCGTGGAATTAATATTTTTCATAGGATTCAAATGTAGCTGCTTTGTTGATTTATGGCAAATTTGATTGGTTGAGAACCTAGATACGAACTCGATGTGTCAAATTAATTCATCAATGTATTCAAAGTCGACCCACGCAAATAAAAAAGACGTATGATGTGGAATATAAATAGAATAATAAACTCTTGAAAAAATATTGTATTAATGTTTGACCTATAGTCTATTATTATTTTATTATTTGTTGATATTTATTTAAACAATCATATGATTATAATTCATGTTTTGATAACAATGCTTCAGTATAATTTTTAAATAAATAATCTATATCATGTAAGTATATTTATATAATTCAATATCAATTTAGCGATTTTAAATTTGGCGGGGAACCAGAATGGCAGCTTGCATATTCCCATCTAATAAAATACCTTAACCTTACTATTATCTATTTTTTAAATTCAAAAATATTAATTACTTTGATTTTCCCAATCCGATTGAATACACGATTCAGGTATATTATTTTTACTTTGGCGCATCCCATACAACAGGGTCCCTTCCCTTAGGCGAGGTACTATGTTAGATGGGAATATGCAAGCTACCATTTTGATTCCCCGCCAAATTCAAAATCGTTAACTTGATTATATAAATACATTTACATAATATAGATTACTTATTCGAAATTATACTAAAGAATTGTTATCAAAACATAAATTATTATTAAAATTACATGTGACATAATATATGAAATATTTAAATTCGACTATATGATTTTTTAACCCATACATTTGCCAAAAAATAGTTCTTTTAAAAATTATGATTGTAAACGAAATTTCACTCAGTTTACAAATAGGCGTGCGCTACAATTATAATCATATGATTTACTTTATATCATACGTCTGTTTTATTTCATTTTCTTTAGACCCTATATATTTGAATAATATTGTTATAGTCATAAATATGAGTAATTACTTTGCACAATCTTGCATTTGAATTCGGTGTCCATTTGTCGCGTTTACAATTTATTATCCACTCTGAGAGTCTTTCTCTTCGTCCTAGTGGAAAACTGTAAAGTTTAAATCCATCATCGCTTCTATTTTTACAAAACGGAGCACTGCAGTAGACTGTTTTTCTTATATTCTACACTTAATTTTAATTAAACTATACGGCATGCTTATCGCACCGTTTCCCGCGAACTGTCCAGGAACGAAAATAGCGGTTGTATATTCCTGTTTAATATAGTACCCTACCTTAGGTATTCTCCATTGATACATGGTACCAAAGATACTTTACCTAGATACGGCAAGGGTCTAGTTAGGCCACATATCACGAGAGTGGCGCTATCGTCGAATTTGTGGCTTTGTTGTCTTCCGGTACTTTTCGGCCTAATTCTGCAATGCCGCTGCGTTTAAGGTGAAACGGTAACTTCCTCCAAATAGTTTCAGCAAAGCCACTCGCAAAATAATGCATTAATTCAAATTTTGTTTGTTGCATTGTTAAAAGTAAATCGAAATCTATTGCGGGCTAATCTATTCAAAATAATTTTTTTTCATTTTTTTAAATTTGTATTAAGAAAATCTTGGATTATCTAATTCCGAAAATTTTAGATGTTAAAAATAGGAGAAGCCCGCCATGCGGAAATTAACAATAAACATAATATCAATAAAAAAAGATTAAATTATTCATTTATTTAAACAAGGTTTTGCTGAAAACAAAATAAAATAAACCAGGAAAAATTCTGTGGATAACCGGTTTTTTAGTTCCCAGACTTACCGCCACTGGTCACTACTGATCTATTCTTGACTTGAGACTATCCTTGCGAAAACTGCAATATTGGTAACATTGGAGAACTTATACCTGCGTATACCTCAGAGCGAGACGAAGCCCTTGCTTATGACTCATTATTTGAGAAAATATAAAATTATAATAAAGATATTACTGAATTTCCAAACTTACTGAAGTATTTTGTATTAATACAGCGGACAAATATACTAATTTCACCATTTACTCCAGATCAAATGATGTGAGATTCTTTCAGAAAGGTTTTTTTCCTGCCAAACCTCTTGAAAAATAATGCAAAAATTGCAATTTCGATTATTTAATGTTTATTGCTACATATATTGATAAGGCGGGCTTCTTTCGAAATCAAATTAAATTCGAAACTACACTTTTAGTACTTAATAAATAAAATGGAAGTGATTATTGAGCAATTTATCTCTTTGTAGATTTCGGTAAAAAAAAGTGTTTTTTTTCTACCAAAACACTAGAAAAATAATGCAAAATTTGCACTTTTGTTTATTTAATGTTGATTTATAAACTTCTATATTTGACGGGCTTCTCTCGAAATTAAATTATATTGGAAACTACACTTTTAATATAAATAAAATAAAAGTGATTATTAATCAATTTATCTTTCCGTAGATTTAGGTAAAAAAGTGATTTTTTTTCTACCAAAACACTTGAAAAATAATGCAAAATTTTCACTTGTGTTTATTTAATGTTGATTGATATACTTTTTTATTTGGTGGGCATCTCTAAAAATTAAATTATATTCGAAACTACACTTTTAGTACCAATAAAATAAAACTAATTATTAATCAATTTATATTTCGGTAGATTTCGGTAAAAAAGTGTTTTTTTTTTCTACCAAAACACTCGAAAAATAATTTAAAATTTGCACTTTTGTTTATTGAACACTGATTGATATACTTTTATATTTGGCGGGTTTCTCTCAAAATTAAATTATATTCGAAACTACACTTTTAATATCAATAAAATAAAAGCGATAATTAATCAATTTATCTTTCCGTAGATTTCGGTAAAAAAGTGTTTTTTTTTCTACCAAAACACTCGAAAAATAATTCAAAATTTGCACTATTGTTTATTTAATGTTGATCGATATACTTTTATATTTGGCGGGCTTCTCTCGAAATTAAATTATATTCGAAACTACACTTTTAATATCAATAAAATAAAAGTGATAATTAATCAATTTACCTTTCCGTAGATTTCGGTAAAAAAGTGTTTTTTTTTTCTACCAAAACACTCGAAAAATAATGCAAAATTTGCACTATTGTTTATTTAATGTTGATTGATATACTTTTATATTTGGCGGGCTTCTTTAGAAATTAAATTATATTCGAAACTACACTCTTAATATCAATAAAATAAAAGTGATTATTAATCAATTTACATTTCGGTAGATTTCGGTAAAAAAGTGGTTTTTTCTACCAAAACACTCGAAAAATAATGCAAAATTTGCACTTTTGTTTATTTAATGCTGATTTATATACTTTTATATTTGGCGGGCTTCTGTCGAAATTAAATTATATTCGAAACTACACTTTTAATATCAAATAAAATAAAAGTGATTATTAATCAATTTATATTTCTGCAGATATCGTTAAAGAATTGGGTTTTTCTACCAAAACACTCGAAAAATAATAAAAAATTTGCACTATTGTTTTTTATTGTTGATTTATATACTTTTATATTTTGCGGGCTTTTCTCGAAATAAAAATATATCCCAAACTACAGTTTTAATATAAATAAAATAAAAGTGATTATAAATCAATTTATCTTTCCATGGATTTCAGTAAAAAAAGTGTTTTTTTCTAACAAAACACTCGAAAAATAATGAAAATTTGCAGTCTTGTTTATTTAATGTTTGATTGATATACTTTTACATTTAGCGGGCTTCTCTTGATATAACATTATATTAGAAACTACACTTTTAATACAACTAAAATGGAAGTGATTATTAATCAATTTATCTATCTTTAGATTTCCGTAAAAATGTGTTTTTTTCTACCAAAACACTCGAAAAATAATTCAAAGTTTGAACTTTTGTTAATTAAAAAAATTTTTTGAATTCCAGGAATTAGAAAATTTACTACATTTTTAAAATTCTCCAATTAAAAAATTCCTCAATAATAAAACTTCCTATACAGCTTATAATATTACTGGATTTGAAAAAGAAGCACAATATAAAATTTATGTGATATGATTTCTGAAATAACAAAATATCCGATACTGTAATTTTCTAATTACTACATTTTTTATTTGGAATATTTTATTTTTGTAGAATTTTCAGTCGTCCTCCTGAAGCGGATTAGGTTTTAGGATTATAGGTACTGCATGAAATTGCTTGACCACGCCACGCCCCGAAGTCCCGAACAGTAGCCCAAATATGACAATTTGTTTCAAAACAGCCTAGCCTTAGAGCAGTGGTTGGCAGACTTTTTGCTTGATTTTCAGGTATGGTCAGGCTCCACAGGACTTAATTTTTTCTACTACGAGGGTAGTTCAATAAGTCCTTAGAATGAAGTATAAAAACAATTTTTTTTGGGTAAATTTTTTTTTATTTTTCAACATAATCTCCTTGGAGC
>NC_046665.1:26234303-26235328 GCF_010883055.1 Belonocnema kinseyi | reverse complement strand
TCGGGTGAGCTCGGTTCATGTTCGCGCATTTTCGGCTTTACACGAGGCAGGTCTTCGTAGCAACAAAGTGGGGGGAATCTTCTCCCTTCATTCTTGTGTCTTTTTACCTCTCGGCTAATTTTTAGGTAATTTTTGCTTTCGCGTGTTTTTACTTGTCTTTTCCGCAACTCTTTTTTTTAGTTCGCTTTTGCTCTGAGCGTGTCATATATGAAGCTATCGCTTATGTGACCCTAATGGGATTTCTTTCGTATGCTCTCTTTATTAATGAATTTTTCTTACACCTACATAAAATTACTGATATTTCATTCCTTTAATAATACATAAAAAGATTTCTACTACAAGATAAGTCTGTCTAAACTTCAGTATATCTCAAAAATCTAGTTTTTATTCTTATTTCTCTCTCTCTGTTATTCTACAATTTTCCATATGTTTGCTGTCGGCAGCAACTTAAGGTAAATGACCTCTTCTTAACCCAGAGTGACAATAGTAAAGGGTGATTTAAGCTTATACAATATGGGTATGAATGAGGTAATTAAATCCTAATCCTTATTGCCTATTCAGAGGTGTGAATGTAACCTCAATTTATTGTTCAGGTAATCCGCCTCAGTGAGGGGTAAGACGCGCGTGCCTGCAATGAGTTGAGGCTTGGCTACGAGTCTCTCGGACGGTCGGAAGCCTGGGTCCGAAATACGGAGAATTTAAGAAGGGCGAAAGGCGCCGGGGAAGAGCGTTTCAGAGCCGACCCTCAAGGAATTTCTTGTTCCCGGTATTTCGGAATTTGACGAAAAGTTCTTTCAAATCAAAAGCAAAAATTTTCTCTCTTTATTATCTTTCTTAAAGGACATTTAACTCTTCGTCATCTGAATTCTCGACTGGCTGTTTCCGAAATAGGTAGAGAGGTAAACCTTCACTGCTAGATCAAAGCAATCAGCTAGATTTACGAATTATAAATATTAAATTTTATTTGTCTAGACAAGCGTCAAGGTGAATCTTCAACGTCGACTGCAAATATAAATTCAAGAGTC
>NC_046665.1:26230933-26234203 GCF_010883055.1 Belonocnema kinseyi | reverse complement strand
AATGTTTGATTACCACTCTGAACTCGTTTTTTTCCATTTTTCTTAACGAACAATTTTTTTTCAATTGGTTATAAAAACACGTAAACTCAGAAGATGTGGACTCTGACTGCACCATATATCTAGTCGGGAGTGGTGCTGACTGCAAACAGATGATTTGGAGCGATTCGCACGCCATATGTTGGTCATTCTAAGGACTTATTGAACTACCCTCGTACTTTTCGGTCTATTCATGTACCTTAGTGTATGTGAGCTTACTCCAGCAAGGATCTTTTGTCCACAGGCATGTCAAAGTAAGGAAATTTGTAAAATTTTAATTTTTCAACTAGTGATTTGAAAATAGCATTATCAGCATCTACGAATTTTTCCGATTTTCCAAATTCGACTCGGTCTTTATATTTCCACACATTCTTACGCAAACCTTTTAAAATTAAGACTCAAAACATCTACCACTGTAATTTTGTGATTGTGAATTCTTTTTTGTTGAAAGAACTTAGCTCGAGGGTTTGAGACCCCCTACGGCACGCGACTGACGACAATCGCACTCCGAGCTCGGTCTTTGCATTTCTTCCGCATTCGTGGACACACCTTTTAAAATCAAAGGTCAACGGGCCGAAAACTGTAATTTTGTGATTTTGAACTCTCTTTTGTTAAAGCTCTTTCGGCTTTAACGAACACATTTTTATCACGTATCTCGTCCTTCGCACTCGATTTTGTCCAAAATGTCAACTTTTCTACATTATATACAACACCTTTATATCAAATATGATACATTCTTCATGTAACTCTGCCTGGGATCGCTTATTCAAAAATTGCAAAATAAAGAGCAAATTGTATTTATCATGATTTTTTTTTCTTATTTTTCTTTAAATTGTATTCTAAGCTGCGCTGAAACATGTATCCTTGTGATAAATTTATACAATTGCAATTCATAATATGCATAAAAATTAAATCATACTAATTCTTATTTCCTTGTTTTTATAATTTTTATAGATTTAAAAATTTTTAATCTTGTTTTTTACAATTAAATAAAAACTACTGCGCATCTGCATAAGGTCTAATGAAGGGAAATATATATATAGGGTTCTATATAGGATCCTATGTCCTTGTGTGTCGTTCTTTCAAGAAAATTTAATATTTTTATTTTGAATGTTATTTTTTACGTCCAAAGCCAAAACTACATATCCTATCAAAAAGTATAGGTCTTTTTTGGATGAACAAGTTTTGTCATATTTTTTTCGTAGCTTGTGTCGCTAGTCCAAAAAATTTTTATGTTTTATTTTAAGTGTTGTTTTTTACGACTGAAAACAAAATTTATGCGTCCTATCGAAAAGTGATTTATTAGAAATTTGTAGGTCTTTCCAGGGTGCGCAATTTCAGCTCATTCATTTTTTTCGTATCTTGCATAGTTGAACCAAAAAATGGAATTTTTAGATTTTTCATTATTTTTGGTACGATGAAATTGGGAATTTATTACTTTTCGTTCAAATTAAAAAAGTTGTTATGATCATCTTGTAGGACTTTCAAAAATCAACGTTTTTCTTCTCTTGACTTTTTTTCATTTGATGCGTTGTTTGGCTTAAAATGTTCATTTTAGTTTGTTTTTTGGATTTTTAAAATGCTCTAACTCTGATAATTTTCTTTTTACAGAAAAAAGTCAAGAGGATAAATTGTTTTAGTTTCTGAGTACTATAAGTAACCGGTCATAGAATTTTGAAACCTTGAAAAAATGTGGTTTCAAAAATTTTTGGTAGTAAAATTTGGAATTTTCAACTTTTTCACCAAGTTAAAAAAGTTTTTATGATCATCTTGTAGGGCTTTCAAAAATCAACGTTTTTCTTCTCTTGACTTTTTTTCATATGATGCGTTGTTTGGCTTAAAATGTTCATTTTAGTTTGTTTTTTGGATTTTGAAAATGCTCTAACTCTGATAATTTTCTTTTCACAGAAAAAAGTCATAGAGATACATTGTTTAAGTTTCTGAGTACTATGAATAACCGTCAATAGAATTTTGAAATCTTGAAAAAATGTGGTTTAAATAATTTTGAAAACGTGCTCATATTTTGAATTTTGATCCAAATAGCTGGGTTACGAACTTGTTCTTTCTTTTTAGACACTTAAAACGTGTGCCAAAGCAGAATCCAATCTGATAAATTTTTCAAAAGTTATCGTGCCTACAGAATACAGACTACAGACAGACAGACAAACACCTTCGTAAAAATCGTTTTTTCTGACTTAGTGGGACTCAAAACGTGGAGATTTGATGAAAACCGACAAAGCGAAATTTTACATAAAACTAATACCTTCTCATTAGGATGAGAAGGTAAAAAGACCATCACATACGAGATTGCTCTCGCTTCGATTGTATAAACAGCAACACATTATTAAATTGAACAAAATTTAATTAAGTTGTCGAGTTGGAGGAATATGAAACTTTCAAATATTTTAGATTTTAGCTTTACCATTTTTCACAGTGATAAATTGCAAAATGATAAAAAAAAAAGTGTTTTGTTCATAAAATCAGATTTTGTGGCCGCATAGAAAATTTATAAACACAATTTTATTAATTTAATTTTTTTCATATTGGATGCGAATACATTATTTGATATTTCACGTGCATATTGTGTAGACGAGATATTTGTCAATTTGCTATATTTCCCTTCAGCTGAGCAGGTAAGCCGAGAAACATGGTTTGATAAAAATGGTTGAATATTGACTGTCTCTCGCGTTGCTAAGTTTCTCTTTCTAACAGGTCAAAAATTTTACCAACCGAATCCTACCAATTTTCGAGTATGAGGTTGTCTTCATACTTGCCAGGGGGCTCTAGATTATATTTCGGATTTTCTTATAGATGCCACTGCAGTTATTGCCGTGCTCAGCCAAACCTACCGTTTCGCCTTAAGGGCATGCTTTTCTGTGACCACGTGACCAAACTAGTCCCCGGTTATGAACATTTTTTTTGGCGTTCACTGTGTCCACACGGATTGAGATATCGATATCGATAAAAAGCACTACAGCACTTTTGTATACATCAGTATATTGGTAATTTGAAAGAATGTTTATTTATAAATTGATGGAATAGGATATTACCATTCGAGTTATAGCACTTTGTAGATCATTTTTGGTTTGATGAATTTTAGATTTTTTTATTCGCTCATATTGAGCACTGACACCAATTTTATACTAAATCGTCTAAACCTTGAAAAAAATTAATATGAGCAATACAATTTTCACATTCGTTGCTAATCAACAAATAAGTATCTGCAGACACGTA
>NC_046665.1:26225791-26230833 GCF_010883055.1 Belonocnema kinseyi | reverse complement strand
TTTTCTGAGGTCAGATTTGGATTCAGCGCAGCAAAAACCTTCGGGTATAGTAGGTCTGGTCTCTGGTTCTGAGAATTGTTGGCCTGTGTAATCTTTCTTTAAAACTATAAACATATTGAGGCATATAAACGTTCTTTAGTGCTTTTTATTTAATCATTCAAATTTTAAACACGATATCATCCGTGTGGACACAGTGAAAACCACAAAAATGCTCATAACCGGTGACTAGTTTGGTCATGTGGTCACGAGGAGCATGCCCTTAAACGGATTATTTTGACCACATGCCACGAGGCGGCGCAGTAAACTTCGCTTGGTTCGAGCGGGAACTTGAAATTTTTTAATTATTATGGATTATTTATGTATTCTCTAGGACTGAAAATACCTTTCCTTCATTTAAACATATTCATAGTATAAGTTATTTATTCGTATTAATTGAAAACGTTTATTATAGTGTTATATAAATAAAGAATGAACAAGTCACTGAAAAGATGATAAAGATAATTCGGTATAAAAGATAAATCTAGAAAGAATGGTATGATTTTACCATTGTATGACAAATTTTACTGTTTGTTATATATAAATCAACAATATTAATAATAATAGCATGGGAGTAATTGAAGTTATTGATTGAAAATCCTAACCTTGAAATTCCATCTTTTTATGTTTATAATGAAAACTTGTGAAAAGCAAAAAAATAAAAAGTTTTGTTTTAATATTGTATTCCTAAAGTGGATAATTCGAATATTTACGTGGACGTTTCGGATAATTCAAAGGATCCTTTTTATGCAAAAAAATTCTCTTTTTCATATTTCTATTTAAAAAAACAGAAAACTAAAAAATACGTTAATATAATATCAAAAAATGTTTTCTTTTACTGCATATTTTATTCATAAAAAGTATAATACTTGGAATTTTTACGTAAGCATTCCGGACAATTTAAAGAATTCTTTTTATGCGCAAAAAATATTCACTCTATTTTCATATTTATATTTAAAAGATAGAAAACTAAAAAATGCCTAAATATATATTCAGCAAATTAATCAATAAATTATTTAATTAGTAATGTTATTGACAAAATTAAAAGTCAATGAAAATATTTCAGCAAAATTGTTTTTTGCAAGCAGGTACGTATTGTCAGTTAATTTTTATTTATATAAATATATTGCAACAGCCAACTTTTATGGCTATGTTAACTAAGAGCATGCAATCTTCAAATTGCCATCAGTAGATAAAATTGATTAAATTTGTAAAAAAAGGGGATCTTCTGGTGAGAAGAATAAGCTTCTTATTTTTCATAGGAATACATTATTTTATTCAAAAATGCCTAAGCTAACCTAATGTTACATTACTATTCTATACCTGCTCTAGATCAATATTTCTAATCGACAATTTATTCTATCAATAATCTTTGGACCTTATTTTCTTTCAAAAATGCTACTAGGCGATTCTGGCCGTCTAAAATATATAAAGCTATCGCTTATGTGACTCTAATGGGATTTCTTTCGTATGCTGTCTTTATTAATGAATTTGTCTCACACCTACATAAAATGACTAATATTTCATTTATTTAATAATACATAAAAAGATTTCTACTACAAGATAAATCTGTCTAAACTTCAGTATATCTCAACAATCTAAATTTTATTCTTCTTTCTGTTATTCTACAATTCGCTGTCGGCAGCAACTTAAGGTAAATGACCTCTTTTTCACCCGGAGTGACAATAGTAAAGGGTGATTTAAGCATATACAATACAGGTATGAATGAGGTGATTAAATCCTAATCCTTATTGCCTATTCAGAGGTGCGAATGTAACCTCAATTTATTGTTCAGGTAATCCGCCTCAGTGAAAGGTAAGACGCGCGTGCCTGCAATGAGTTGAGGCTTGGCTACGAGCCTCTCGGACGGTGGGTAGCCTGAGTCCGAAATACGAAGAATTTAAGAAGGTTTAAGAAGATACATTCAAAGGAGGTGCTTGCGTTCGGCATCTTAGGCTTTCTGCCCTCTCTTTTTCTCAGTCTTCCTCGGTGTTACACATAATGTATACGTTTGTTGTATCTTGTTTCTTAATTTTGTACGGGCCTTCGTACAGAACGAGAAATTTCGCCTTGGCGCCCGTTTGTGCATTCGACACGTCACATGCTTTAACCAGCACCCACTTTCCTACTTGAAAAGTGATGCCTGTCTTTTTCCGATTCAGCCGAGCGACTAGTTTTTCACGTTTGTTCTTAATCTTGTCCTATAGTAATACCAGTTGTTTCTCCCGGTTCACGGGGGTGTCGGGCGGTGTGCGCGGCAGGAGGTCGGTCTACCACCGTTTCGGTCGCCGGCCCCATAGCGCTTCGTAGGGCGTGATTTCCGTCAATTCCCTATTCACATTTTCTACCATGTTCGCCTGTGGATGACGAGTAGAGGTGAGTATAATCTGGATTCCTGGCTCTTCGAGCGCCTCCCTCCATTGATGACTGATAAACTGAGTGCCTCGGTCAGAGAGTACTTTCTGTGGCATCCCTATGTCTTTAATGAACTCATCGATTTTTTTATAGCTATTTCACTAGTGGCTTTGAGCATAGGGTATAATTTTGTGTATTTAGTGAAAGTGTCTACCATTACCAAAATATGTTTGTATCCATATTTAGTCTTCGTTAAGGATCCGAAGAAGTCGATCTGGCGGTGCTTGAGTAGAAAGCTTATTTCGTTTACACGAATCACAGGTTGACAGTGTACGTCGCGTTAATTTTGCCGAGCGAGACGCGTAGAATGATTTTCTTAAGATTTTATACGTCTTTTCCGCGCTCGGATATCCATAGGTTTTGTGACAATCCTAGATTAATTCTTCCACCAGTTGCTGGGGGGTGTAAATCCGGTATTGCTTTCCATCAAAGTGTTATAGTGCCTTGTTTAGAATCTTGAATCTGGTCTGATTTTCTTTGTTTTTCTTTCAATTCTTTCATCAGTTGTTGTGTTTTGTGGTCCTGTAATTGTTGTGGAGATGTGCTGCGTATGTGCCATGCGATTTTCGGCGACCATCGGTAACGAAGAGCGTTGATTATGACGTGCATTTCTCCCCTATTTTTTTATAGCTTTGGCCGTCGGGAATTCTACTTAGCATGTCGGCCATTGCATTTTCCTTACCAGGTAGGTGCTCTAATTTTATTCTGTAGTCTTGGATTGCAAGAATCCATCTTATCAACCTGGCATTAACAAATTTGCAAGTTTTAAAAAAAGTCAATGCCAGATGATCAGTTCGGTTAATTATTTCGGCACCGTGAAGATAAGTTCGGAATTTTCGTAGGGCCCAGACTATCGCTAGTAACTCCTTCTCGGTGGTAAAACAGGTTAGTTCAGGACCTTTTGAGTGTCCTGCTCGCAAGAGTGATAATTTCTTTTTCCTTATATTCAATTAGTTGATAAAGAACGGCTCCTAACGCGTAGTTGCTTGCGTCTGTTTCCAGGTAAAAAACTTTGCTAGGATCTGGAAAGTAAAGCATGATTGAGTCATTAAAGAGTCTTTTCATTCTCTCAAAACTATCTTGTGATTTTTCATCCCATTTTCAGACAGCTCCCTTTTTATCAGTGCGGCTGTACTCGTTTTCAATTCGAACGGTACTAACCGGAACTCGTAGCATCTTCCACGGTATTGGAAGGCTGTGTACTGTCTTGAGTTCGGTTGTAGTGGCACTTGCCAGAAACTGCTTGTCATGTCTAAGTTAACATGACATTCATTCCTTTGCATTTCTGAAAAAGGACCTGTGCTGGTTCTGGGCACTCCCAGTCTTCTATTAAAATGTCATTTAGTTTCCGGGCATCTAGACATAAGCGTGCTGTTCCGTCTTTTTTTATTACCGGCACTAGAGGGTTAATGTAGGGGCTATTTAATCTTTGGATGATTCCCAGCTTCGTCATCCTTTGAATTTCTTCCTCCACTTTCGCTCTAAGTGCCATGGGAGAGAGATTCCAGAGAATCTCACCGAGTTTTCTCTCTTCGTCTGTTTTCAGGCCTTGACTCTCAGCTATCTTCGTCTCTATTTCTTCTTGGGTCACGTGTAATGGGAGTTCACTTCCTACATGGGCCTCCTCTTTCGGTAGTTTTTCACCTATTAACTCATTTTTCCAGAGTTGACTCGATGGCACATAGGTTGTGGCTTCCATCTTCCGTGCTCACACTTTCATCTTGTAAGATTCGAATCGTTGGTTGGCCCTCCAGATATGGGAAGGTAAAAAGTCGCGTGTCAAGGTCAATATTGGCTTTGTATTCGTCCAGTACGTCGATTCCAATGATGCACGTTCTTGAAAGGCGTGGCACCACTCGAAACGCTAATTGGACCATTATATTAGGCAGCTGTACATCGGCGTAGATTTGTCGATTGAGTCCCACTACCTTGCCTTTGTTCGCGTTTAGAAATTCTTCTGAGATGCATGTAATTTCTGCTCCCGTGTCAATTAACGCTTTGGTTATGCTGCCTGCTATTTGAATATTGGCCGTACAACATCTCGACCGCTTTTTCTTTTCTACGTCCGTTGTTTCCTCCATTAATTCTGCACGGGTGTTTGTCAGCATATTAATTATATATGTGACTCCTTGTGCCACGTCAATCTTTGTATTATTCGCATTTATTGACGTGACTCCAGGTCGTTTCCCGTCTCAGAAACAGTCTCAGTCCTTTGATAGTCCTCATTTTCGGGCTCGTACGGGGTGTCTACGTCAATGTGTTGCACTTTGTATGGCGCCGAACTTTCCTGTTGCCGCCATGAGTTGCCTTCATTGAAGCCCCGCTGCCCTCCTCCCCCCCCCCCGAATTTGCGTTGGGTTTCACTTCGAAATTGTTGTTAGGTCGTTGTATGTTGTTGCTGGGGGGTTGTGAATTATAGCTTCCGTTGTTTTGCCTTGGGTAGTCTATATTTGTGTTATTGTCTCGCCATGTATTGGGGTTGGTAGACTGGTCGCGAGCGATGTATCCACGCGCTCCTGTGTCTCTGTTTTCATTGTAGTGATTATTGGTGCTACCAATCCTATCAAACTCTTCTAAAAGTTCGATTAATT
>NC_046665.1:26223118-26225691 GCF_010883055.1 Belonocnema kinseyi | reverse complement strand
GTCGCGAGCGATGTATCCACGCGCTCCTGTGTCTCTGTTTTCATTGTAGTGATTATTGGTGCTACCAATCCTATCAAACTCTTCTAAAAGTTCGATTAATTGATCACTACGGTTGATGCGTCGTCCTACAATGGCATATTCAATTTCATCATTGTAGTGTCTGGCCAATTTTTTTACAAGTTCTTTTTATTCTGGTGGTGGTATAAGTTCGCTGGCTTGTGCGAACAACTTGGTAGCGTATTCAGCCCTTAATTTGTCCCGATTTTGTTGGTAGTGTCTGAATTCCAGTCTCTTTTTTATTTCGTGTTGCATATGCTCCTTCCAGGTACTCGGCGTCACACGTTCGGGGGCGTACCACCTCCCAGTACTGTTCTAATTGTCGGAGGTAGCGCATGGGACTACCTTTACCATTAAATTCGAACAATACGTATTTGATGTTTGGTTTGGGCGTATGGGTCAGGTCAAATGGTCGCGTGCTGAGGTCATCTGTTATTCATTCAGCTACTCGGGTCTGGGCGGTCTCGAGGCGTTTGAGTTGGGCTTGCATGCGTGCCTCTCTCTCTTCCATCCCCTGTGTCATGGCACTGGTTGCCACTAATCAGCGACTCACACTAGTCTCCAGAGCAGCCATTTTTCTTTGAAGCTCTTTTTCCTTCTCAGCTTCAGCCTGCTCCCGTATCCTCCGATCTTCTTCTAGTCTCCTTTGTGTGCGCTGCTCTAATTCTTCCAACTTCTGGTTAATTAATGACCAGATTTGCTCAGAATTAGAGTTCACCGCATCGGACGGTGTGCTGCGTGTATCGTCCATGTGGTCTGGCGAAATGTTTCGTATCGTTGAATCTAGGTCTTCGACTTCACTCACATTTCCGACACTCGCGTTTTTCATGCTTCGCGACGATCTGAGACCTACTTTACTTATTTTGGATCTTTAGTAATAATAATATATAAAAAATATATTATTACAGGGAGAATTGTTCGATTATTAATTGTCTTTACACTGAGATATTTTCACTATTTAATCTTTGTAGGATCTAGTGATTGCAAAATGTCTACAAAACACATAGTCTAAGGTCTCACTTCTGAGTACTATTTCTATTTTAATTGTCCTCACTGCGATATATTCTCCGCGAAATGCAAAAATGGACTCACTCTCGAATTCGATTTGTTCATTCAGTCCATCAAAAACGCGGTAACTTTCGCGAAAGATTATTTTTTTCTCTGTTACTACAGTAATTATTCCGTTACACTCGTATACAATAGTATACTGTTCGTACGACACTGCACTTTCCTCACTTACACAGGTATTATTTTTCATTGTCTTTTTTACTAAATTACCTTTTATTATTTAGGCAATCTTTTGTTAGTTCAACTTCTGGTTGTGCTCAACTAACCATTTGTCTAAGCGAGCCATGCTCTTGCCTGAAGACTCATATCATTTAGCATTTTGTCCAGTCCACTCATTCCTGAAGGTACCCTTTTTTGACTCGTTGATGGTGGTAGGAATAAACGTTTACAATTTTTATCACCACGAAAAAAGGCGTCGACACGATCCCGTTGGTTTTTATCCATTCTAACGCTATTACAAGAATTGAATTTCGACTAAGAACCTTATTCTTTCTCTTATACTTTCAGTACCCCACTTTGGGCGCCAATTGTAACTGCCAACTTTTATGGCTATGTTAACTAAGAGGATGCAATCCTTCAATTGCCATCGGAAGATAAAATTGATTAAATTTGTAAAAAAAGGGGATCTTCTGGAGAGAAGAATAAGCTTCTTATTTTTCATAGGAATACATTATTTTATTCAAAAATGCCTAAGCTGACCTAATGTTACATTACTATTCTATACCTGCTCTAGATCAATATTTCTAATCGACAATTTATTCTATCAATAATCTTTGGATCTTATTTTCTTTCTAACATGCTACTTGGCGATTCTGGCCGTCTAAAATATGACACGCTTAGAGCAAAAGCGAACTAAAAAAAAAGTTGCGGAAAAAAGAAGTAAAAACACGCGAGAGCAAAAACGTCCTAAGAATAAGCCGAGAGGTAAAACGACACAAGAATGAAGGGAGAATATTTCCTCCACTTGGCTGCTGCAAAGACCGCCCCTGCAAAGCCAAAAATGGGCGAACACGAATCCGAACTCGCCCGACTACACGAATGACGATCTGATCAGCTGCTTCTCAAATTTATTCTAGTTTTAAAATCCTGTGTTACCATAGAATCAATACATTTGTTGCGAAGTAGAAAATATTTTCACCATATATTTGAATTTTTTACTAAAATGATACATTTTTAACGGAAAATGGAATTTTTTACCTTTATCTAAACAAATCATATCATATCAACAGAAAAGAATTTTTACTAAAAAGGTGGATTTTTAACGAACGAAATTAATTCTTAATTAAAATAGATGAACTTTAAACAAGAACAATAAATTTTTACCAAAAAAAGATAAATTTTTAACCGAGAAAGATCAATTTTCTTAGAAAAAAACAACAAATTTTTTAATTAAAAAAATACATTTTTAACCGATAATGATACAGTTAAATTTTTTAATTCCAAAAATT
>NC_046665.1:26209556-26223018 GCF_010883055.1 Belonocnema kinseyi | reverse complement strand
TACGTGTCTGCAGATACTTATTTGTTGATTAGCAACGAATGTGAAAATTGTATTGCTCATATTAATTTTTTTCAAGGTTTAGACGATTTAGTATAAAATTGGATTCAACGCAGCAAAAACCTTCGGGTATACTAGGTCTGGTCTCTGGTTCCGGACCTTTGTCAAATTTTGTCGGCCTGTGTTATTCATTCTTTCAAGTCCTCCAAACCTGCATTTAAAAATTTTTTACATTGCAAATTCACGCTTTAAAATGAATAATTATATAATATTATATATTATATAATAATAATGAACATTTCTGAAAATTCTTAATTGAGCTTATTGTAAATTATCGTGTGATACGACATTGATAATCTTTTAAGTGATTAGATGTATTTTTTCCCTCAAAATTTGTAAAATTCCCAGTCAAAAAATGAATTTACTGATATATTTCTCGTCTATTACAAAAAATTCCTACCTTCCCTGTCAAGCGGCCACCCTGATTTAAAAAGTACTATATAAAAACATGAATAAAAAAATATTTTCACTTCTTTCAGTTTCACGTATTTATTACAAACCATTTTTTCACCATTTTCTATTCATATTTCTCTTATTGTACGAATTTTCAAAGAAAAATGTTCAAACTAAAAAAATCGTATTTGCATTTATTTCAGTAATTTGAAAGATAGGTGAATTTCAAAACTGAGAACCCACTTATAATGATAGATATCAATTCATTTTCAACTGCATTTCTTTAAAAATGCTTTATCAACCTTTTTTTTATATTTTGTAATTATTAAAATTATTTCTCTTTTATGCAAAACACTATCTTTAACAGTTGAAACCTTACACCTAACGCAGTGTAAACATAACCTGCATTCCACATACCGGTCAATAAGTTGCTGCTTTTTTCCTTTGGAACATTGTTTTCTGCATTTTAACTACCTTTTTAACTGACAAATGGTATTTTTTCCAGCTTTTTATGCAATAATTTAGCACCTGGTACATCATTTTCATTCATTTTTACATTAAAATTAGGTACGATAATGTACATTTTACCAAAAATATAACCGAAATTTTTAAATGCCCGCTAAGTGTCATGGCGGCGCCTAAGCTTCTGCTCTTAAATGAAAAGGACTATTGGCAGCGTGATCTTACTAAACCTATTTATTGCCGTTTAAAGTTTAAAATTACAAAAGAATTATATGAAATACGCCGAATTAAATGTTTCTTGTCAAATTTCTGACTTAAGAGTAGTTGAAGAGTAATTTGTTGATTAATGAAACAGAAGTGACGTGAACGTTTGAATAGCATTTGTGAATTGTGAAGAAGTGGAGAAATAATTATGTGTTTATGTTGAAACATCATGAACATTAATAATTTTATGAGAATTAATGCACATGTTTTTGCTGAAAATATTCCGAAAATAATTTTTCTTTATATTACAGGTTATGTCTTTCAAAAAAAAATTCTGTTACAAAAATAATACTTACCTCATCACTTTAATTATGATTCATTGTTAAACATTTATCTTCATTGTTCGTTATTTCTTTTTAAGCCTTTCAGCGAAAGGTTTATTTTCAATAAATACAGTTTAGCCTGTCGGCGCCGGCAACGGAACAATCTTGCCGATGCCGGCAACGGAAAAAAGTTACCGGTGCCGGCAACGGAGAAATTTTGCTGGCGCCGGCTATGGAACAGTATTGCCGGTGCCGGCAACATTGCTCGTTTCCGGTTTTTTTTTCGTCGGGTGTGAAGTTCCGAAAAGCGTGTAGTGACATATTTTTCATTCATTGCTTACGAATATGGTCATAAATATTGAAAAAAAAAGTATTTTGAAGGTCAAATCTTCAAAAAACCTACGTTACCAACGTACTGATACTAGTGTATTTCAATGCGTTTATTACGAACAATGGACATGGAAATACCTGAAAACATAATTTTCAATGTTAAATTTTCAAACTGTATGTTTTTTTAAAAGTGTAAACTTTATTGGTAGCCGTAAAAACCATATTTAAAGCAAGCGGAAGGCATTGTCTGGCAATTGTAGAGTAAGGAATTGAAACTTAAAATTTATTTGATCAAATTTTGGCTTTTGACGCTATCCAACCTCCCCCACCCATCCCGTAGCCACCAAATATGACAATAACCTTATTTTCTGATTGAAATTAAATATTTTATAAATGCTTGAAGTAGTAAATTTTTCTACAAACATTTTTGTTAATAAATGTACTTCTTATTAATTTAATAATTTTAATGATTGTTTAAATTATTATGTATTATTTATTTTCAAAATCTCGAAAAATTCAGACAGAGAGGTCCACCTTTTTTTAAATTATTATCCTATGATACTTTTTGTTGAATTACTACATGTTTTTGATATATTTCTTGTAATGTTTAAAATATTTCTATTTCTTTAAACAATTTTTATTGGCTTAGGCATTCAGTCTTCGATAACTCAAAAAATAAATAAAATAGAACAAATACTTTTAATATACAAATACTTTTTAATTTCAAAATAAAGCTGATATCTGTGGCTCGATTTTGAGAAATTGTGAAAATAAACAATAAATAAATGCTTAAATGAATACATAATGTTTTTAGAAAAATTTCTTACTCCAAACAATGACAAACAATTACCTTTCAATTAGGAAATACAATTTTTACATTTTTTGAAAATAAATAATTGCTGAAATAATCTATATTTCTTAAAACATGATGTAAAGATTTGGAAAAACCAAGTTTAAAAATTATTTCAAATATTAAAATTGTCCATCAGTAATTATTTGTATGAAAAACACCAGGGAAATTCCTAAAAAGTTACAATAGTACGTAAAAATGAAGTTTTTTGATTTTACGGTCATATTTGGGGTGCTGCGGGGATGATGAGGATCGGTTGGAAAGAAAAGTTATTAGTATGATTTTATTTCGCAGATACTCCTCTTCAATCCCTACCAAATTTGTCTCGTTGTCATCAAACTCTGGAACATGAATTCAATTTTTTGAAAATTCAAAATTTTCCCGTGTAGCTCAAGAAGAGTTTTCTTGGACCACCCTAATATACATGCAACGTTCTATTGATAGCGTCAAAAGCCAAAGATTAACAAAGTAACTTTTAAGTTTGAATGCCTTATTCTATTGCCAGACAAACCATTCCGTGTGCTTTAAATATTCTTTTTCCGATTACCGATAGTGTTTATACTTCGCAAAAAAAACCTACAGTTCGAAAATTTAACAGAGAAAACGTTTAATTTTTGGCCTGCTGACCTTCAACATTGACTTGCTTACACTTTAATTTTTTACAGAATCTTCTTACAACTATCTCTTAAAAATTAACATCCATCCGCACCTTATAACTATATAATCCGCTCGCTTCTATAGCCTAATCTTCCTCGCTGCGCCTCGCCTCGCACGCATGCATAGAAAAAACTAAGGATTAAATTTATTACAGGTAATTTTTTAGAGCGATAAAGTTTTGTTTAGCCAACTTCGCGTCTTTCCAAAAACATGTGTTTATCATGAAAAAATAAAAGAAAGTTTAACCGATATTTGTGTAAAGTTTATCCTGTGAAGTTAATTTTTGTTGCAGAGAATCTTCCGTCAGAAGTCGACGTAAAGTTTATCTTCTCTTTTTCTGTGTGTCGCTCTTTTCTTGTTAGGCTAGTTCCATGTCCATTGTTCATAATGAGTGCATATTCGTAAGCAGTGAATGAAAAATACATCACTTTACGCTTTTCGGAACTTCACACCCGGCGGAAAAAAAGCCGGCAACGATCAATTTTGCCGGCACCGACAAGATGAATCCGTTGCAAGCGACGGCAAAATTGCTCCGTTGTCGGCATCGGCCGTTTTTCATCCTCAAAACGTGTAATTATAAAGAAAAATGATTTTCCGAATATTTTCAGAAAAATGTACATTCCTTCTAAGAAAATCAATAATATTTATGACATTTGAACATGAACATATTTTTTTAAACAATGGATAAATAAACAATCTATTCTTCAAGTGCTTTTCAGTGAACATTTCTATTTTTCATTTGTCTGCAAACAATCTTTTTCTTATTTATTTACGCTCCTCCTGAAAAATAACCTTCAAAACAATGAGCAACCTGTCAAATTTTAAGTATACACTCATAACCTTACCATCCGTGACCCTCCACACTCATCTTTAGTAAGAAAATTATTTTCGGAATTTTTTCACGAAAAAAATGTACATTAATTCTTATAAAATTATTAATGTTCATGGTGTTTCAACATAAACACATACTTATTTCTCCACTTCTTCACAATTCACAAATTCAACTCAAACGTTCACTGCACTTCTGTTTTATTAACCAACAAATTATTCTTCAACTTCTCTTAAGTCAGAAATTTGAAAATAAACAATTAAGTTTGGCGTATTTAATATAATTCTTTTACAATTTAAAACTTTACGCTGCAATAAATAGGTTTATTATGGTTACGCCGCCAATTGGACACTTCTGGCATCATTCTCTAGCTTTTTGATGCACGCACGACCATCTTTCGAACGCATTTTACCACTGTGCACAAATTATACCTTTTTAGCAAAGATGGGTTGTGACATGTCACTTGAGATTTTCTACGTATAATTCATAAACGACGTAACATACGTAGAAAATTGTAGAAAACCATATATCATACATATTTAAGATGGCGAACTTTATTTACTTGGACGGGAGTGCATTTGACAGCTTTGAATAATTGACATAAACTCTTAACCAGCTGTTCAATCAATTTAACTTCAATTTAAGAGTAAAAATGTTAAGAACAAGTGTAAGAAAACATTTCATGAGGGGAAAACGTGGGAAAACATTAATTTAGAGCGGATATAAAAGCGAAAGTTTCCAATAAGTGTGGTTTCAAATATAGAGTGTACAAGACTTTCAGAATGGTGTAAGTTGTATGCTTACTGTTTTTGTTACGAACGCGTCGAATACCTGGTGCCGAAAATTCGATAACGAACACGGTTCGCTTCTCGAAGTCAAGAAGAACCATGTCAGGCCTCGAGTGAGCAACAGAAACAAATGTCGAGGATATAAAGTTCCAGTATAGGCGGCACTTCCCATTCTCGACAATTGACTCGATTTCCCTAGGAGCATTTAGAGGAGCGATATTAAGGTTAATGCTGTAAGAGTGACAGAGATGGTAATAAAGCATTCTTAGTGCCGCATTGTGCCTTTGAATGTAGGTCGTTCCCGCGTGAGTTGGACAACTAGATAGTATGTGAGCAAAATGTTTGGGTTGTGCATGGCACGCCCTGCAGCTATCATCAGGAATGTCTTGGCTCAAAATGTGGCGACGGTATGTTAAGGTGGAAATGACACCGTCTTGGCATGCAAAAATGAAACCCTCCGTACCAGACTTCAATCCGGGCGATTTAAGGAAAGCAAACGTTAGCTTACAAGACATTGCCTGATCCTTCACATTTCTGTGGAAGATACCGTGCATCCTCTTATCGAGGAGCTGTTCACGAAAGTTTTTCTCTTGTGCTTTCTTAATTCGGGCTTTCAGGAGTGAGTACTCGAGATAGATAAGATTTGATGCATTTTGCTCACCTCCAATACTGAAGTCAAGTCCGAGTGATTCAGCAGCCTCCTCCGCTGCTTTGTACAGAAACGCTCCGTTGCCCACTTCTTCGTGATTCCTGACCATTTTAAGAAGAGGGTCTCTTCCATTTGCAACTCTATGTGCTGTACCCAGAATAATCCTGTTGTGAAGACATTCAAGACTCAATATTCCGCGACCACCTTGACGGCGTGAGATGTACAGTCGCGGAACGGAAGACTTAAGATGCATGCTTTTGTTCATGTGCATAACCTTTCTTGTCCCGATATCAAGGGATCTGAGCTCGCTCTTCGTCCATGGAACTACTCCAAATGAATAGAGTACTATCGGGACGGCAAGCATGTTCGTTGCAGATACTTTGTTCCTCGCCGAAAGTTCGGAAACCAAATCTGCCGGATGAGACGTTTGCATCTGCTTCGGAGTGTATCCTTTATAGATGTCACATCCTGAATGCGGCCCTGTGGCACGCCCAGGTATGTATAAGTCTCTCCAGCGCAAAGGTGTCGTATAGCGCTTCTATCAACGATCTCAGGATCTTCCGGTAAGCCATTAAGTTTTCCTTGCTTCAAATAAACCTTGGCGCATTTGTCTAACCCAAATTCCATTCAAATTTCCTTAGTACATAGTTCGACAATCCCTAGAGCTAGATGTAGTGGCTCTTTGTTTTTAGCATAGATCTTAAGATCGTCCATGTAAAATACATGAGTGACCTTGTACTTTCGATCTGCAGGTTTACCGCACAAGTACCCGTCGGAATGGTGAAGTGCTTGAGATAGTGGCAACAATGTAAGGCAAAAGAGGAGTGGGCTCATGGTGTCGCCCGGAAAGACACCTCTCTGAAAGGTGACCTTGCTAGTTGTCACACGATTTTTTCCAGATGAGATAGTAAATCTGCTTTTCCAAAGCGGCATCATTCTCTCTATGCACCTAACTATTTGTGGATGAACCTTTAAGATTTCCCAAAGACAGATGATAAGTCTATGGGAGGTCGAATCGAAATCTTTCCGATAATCGATCCATGCCATCGATAGGTCACGCTGGTAGAATGCTGCATCTTTGCAGACACATATATCGATGAGCAGGTTCTCCCGACATCCCACTACGCCTTTCTTTGAACCTCGTTGTTCATACATTTCTTGCCACACAGGTTCAATTGCCCGAACAATCCTATCATTTAGGATAGCTGTGAATACCTTATAAAGTGTGTTCAGACAAGTGATTGGCCTGTAATTCTTCGGGTCAGCTAAGTTGCCTATTTTCGGCAGGAGTATTGTGCGCCCTTCCACCAACCACTCCGGAATCGGCTCTTCTGATTTTAAATATGAGGTGAAAATACGGGCCAAATGCTGATGGCTTGAATGGAACTTCTTCCACCAGAAGGTTTTGATACAATCTGGTCCTGGTGCGGAATAGTTCTTCAACCCTCTTAATACTTTTTTCACCTCCTCGGTAGTGATGGGTGGGCATTCTTTATCAGGTGTTATGAGGGCATCACATAGCTCCTTGAAGCTATTTATATTTACTGAGTCTTCGTCCAG
Organism: Belonocnema kinseyi; assembly: GCF_010883055.1. Lineage (NCBI taxonomy): Eukaryota > Metazoa > Arthropoda > Insecta > Hymenoptera > Cynipidae > Belonocnema > Belonocnema kinseyi. Next base: position 26,215,916 of record NC_046665.1, on the reverse strand, counting down.
TCTATGCTGCAGTTCGTAGACTTCTCTCCAAAATACTTCGACCTCTTCTGGTTTGGGTGGGTGTTCGACAGTAACTGGAGGTTCTTGAAAAAGTCGAGATGGGTCAGAGAGAAACTGTTGATTTTCTCTGACCCACCTCTCCCTCCGCTCTAGACTTCTCTTAGCATCAGATAGTATCCGTATTCTCTCAACAATATTCTTCCTGATGATCAGCAGCTTTGACTTGTTAAGTGTGTGATAACGGGTCCGAAGTTCGCGCGCGAACTTTCGAACCTTGGGGGTAAAATTCCTGCCAGATATGATGTAGTCAATCACACACTGAATGCGGGACGCGTACTGTCTTCCCCAGCCTATCTTTATGGCAAGTTGATACATTCATCTTTTGGTCTTATGATCAACCGTTGGATTTGTTTTGCGGTTCGCATCGGCCAAAGCTCTCGCTACATTATACACACAATAATTGATAGCCCAGAGGTCGGATCCTCCGGGAAAATGTCCACGAAGCTCTTCATGCATTTCAGACAGATCTTTAGGCTTAAAAGAAACCTTGGCGTTGATGTTTCTCCGGGTCATAAAGCACCGCTCTACCTTTATTCGAATCCTGCCCGCGGTTGGTCTTAGTGTCGCCTCTCTTCCTCTGTTGCCGGCTTGTTCTAGCTGTGGTACAGTAGTCGTTCCGCTTACATAGTCCCTGTTTCGGAGTAGTTCAGCATGGTTTCGCAGACGTTGCTGCGAAAAGTGCGATAGCTCCGGGTGTTTCTCGTACCACAGAGCATGCAGCTGTGCCATGTAACCCCGTTCATGGGCCACACTCGCATCGTAGAATTGTAGCAAGTCGTGATTCAGTTGCTCCGTCCACCCAAAGGTCGCGAGATCCCGCCGATCCATCGCATTGAATCCATTTTAATTGGCTCCCCCAGCCCTAGATTGATCGGCATTGTTGGCCGACCCATTGTCGGGAACCCTGCGCGTTCTGTTGTTTTGAACCGTACTTACTACAACTATGTTTGGTGTTGTCATTATTGTTCCCACGAGAACCTAGGGAAAGGGGTTCGTCCATCCTTTTAGAGCTCCGCATGCAAGGATAAGGCTGCGCACTCTGAGAGGTCGCCCTGTATCCCAGAGTCACCGTTCTAGACAGCTCACCCAGGTGCCATTCAGCTTTCAGCACGGTTTTCACACCTTCGCTTGAGGGTAAATTCCTTCGGGACCACCCCTGGACAATTGTCTGCGATTGCCTATTTATTTTTGTAACCATATTCAGCAGAAACCCTTGGTACAGGGACCCTCTATTCGCAACCCGAGGATGCGTTCGGTGGCTTTGTCATATGCCCTTCGGTTTAATTCTAGAGGAGTCAAATCCGAAATAGTCTTATTTATATCTTAATCCGCATTTGAAAGAAATTAAAGCAATTGGCGATTTTAATGATATTTGAATGTTTCACACAATTTAATAAATAATTTAATAAATAAATGCAATATCAGAATATTAATACCGCGATTAATGAACAGATAATAATTAAATCATTAAATCATTACATATTTCTGTGTCTATATTACAGTTCCTCTTGTCCATAGGCTATATTACTCCTCTATATCACTATTTTGTTCGAGATTATAATTATATCAATATTAACATTAATTAGCTGCAAATGATTGTGCTGGAGTTTTTAAGCGTTTCATGTCGGATTTATCTATTAAACTAAAAAGGTTTAAATAGCCGCCGGAATTTCGAGATTATAAAATTTGTTTATGAGAATCATTTGGATTTAAACAATTACAAACTATAGCTTCCTAGAATTTAGTTATATTAAACTTTCTTCAGGACTACTCGGGACTTAGATTTTTAAGATTTAAAATTGCTAGCAATTTTAAAAAGTATTAATGCAAAATCTTGTACTTTTATTGTTTTATTTCAACTAATACTCATATACAAATTTTCTAATTTTGAAAGGCTATTTAAATTTTTTCGGTTTAATAAATAAATTCAACTTTCTATTATAATGTACCCTAATTATACTTCTTTTTTCAAATTTTCATGTCCTAACTCAAAATTTTAATTATTTTGTAGAATTCCTTGTCCCAGATCTTAATTACAATTTTTTCGAAGAATCTTTTATCTAATTAAGAACTACACACAATTGCTTTGAAAACTTTCCTGTTCCAATTCAAAATTCAGGGTGAAATTAGAAAATTCAAACTTTTAAATCTGAAAATGATTTATTTGAGGTGGAAACCTTGGAATTTTAAACTTTTAAAACAGAAGCTTATCAAATATTTAATTCAGAAATATTTCATTCAAACGTTTAATAATTTAATTTAATTTTTAAATTTATAATTTAAAAAGTTTACAATTAAAGAAGAATAGTAATTAATCCATTTTTATTGATCAAAATGATTCAGTCTTTAACATTTAAAAATTTATTGATTTATTCTTCATTTCAAAGCATTGAAAATAATAGCTTTGGTGTATATTTTTTAACCAGAAGCCTTTAAAATATTCCGTTTAAAAAAAAGGTTACACAGTTTTGTAAAAAAATCAACTTTTTGGCTTGGAAATTCAACAATTTAAAAAAATTCTAATTGACTGAAAAAGTCAACTCTTTTGCAAAATTTATATCTTTTTGGATGAGTTCAACAGTTTTCAATAAAAAATTTAAACTTTTTTCGTTGAAGATTCATCATTTTATTTAAAATGTAACTATTTGTTTGAAAATGAAAGTTTTTTCTGTAATTAATTTTTTTGGGCTTGAAATTCAATTGCTTTGTAGGAAATTTTCCTTTCTGGTTTAAAAATTCATCTGTTTTGGGAGAGATTTCATCTTTTATGTATAAAAACTTAACTCTCTGACTGAAAATCTATTTGTTTTGATTGAGAATTCATTAATTTTTGTGTAAAATTGGTATTTGTTTGTTGAATTAAACAAAATGCAACTATTTTGTTGGAAATTTGTTTTTTTCGTTTTTTTTTTTTTTTAGTTGAAAATTAAAATATTTTGATAGTAAGTTAATTTCTAACATTTTCAATTAGTAAACTCAAATTTTTATCTATAAATAAAAATGCAAAAATATGAATCTGGAACAATTTAAAATTAAAATAATTTAACTTTTATTTTTTTAAATTTTTAGTTAAAAAATTGGTTTAATCGTTCAATTTTTAATGTTCCGAACTGAAATTTGCTTGAAGTAATATCATTTTGAACCTTAACAATAATAGCGTAATTTATATTTTTTAACCAGAAATCTCTAAAATGTTATAGTCATAAAAATTCAAGATTGGTAATTTCGTATTTTAACATAATTTGATTTAAAAAATTGTAAAATTAAAAGGTGTTAAAAGTTTGTATTTTATACGTATGAATTACTGAGCGTTTTAATGCAATACTTCTGAATTAAAAATTTGTTAAGCTTCAGTTTTAAAAGTTTGAAATTCAAAAGACTTCCACCTCAAATAAATCATTTTCAGATTTAAAATATTGAATTTTCTAATTTCACCCTGAGTTTTGAATTGAAATAGGAAATTTTTCAAAGCGATTGTATGTATTTCTTAGTTGGATAAGCGATTGTTCGAAAAAAGTAAAATTCAGATCTGGGACAAGGAATTCTACAAAATAATTAAAATTTTGAGTTAGGACATGAAAATTTGAAAAAAGAAGTATAATCAGGGTACATGATAATAGAATTAATATAAAATATAATTAACTACATATGATATTATAATTATAATAATATTATCTCAACAGATATTAATATTAACATTAATATTGATTAGCGGTAAATGGTTGTGCTAGAATTTTAAGCGTTTGAAGTTGAATTTATCTATTAAACCGAAAAAACTTAAATAGCTTTGTAAAATTAGAAAATTTATATACACGGAGAAACTTTCAGTTATAAAATTTGATAGCATAATATTTATTTTTACAATACGACAATAGCAAGCCAGGATATAGAGTCACTATTGCAAGAATTACTATTGTGAATATTAAACACTGTTGATATTATGTCTATTGAACTATAAGATAAATGATTAAATAATTGCAATTATACCAAAAGAAACTCACTAGAATCCCTAAGACAGACTGCGAAGTTTACAAAACACAATAGTAAAAATATTTTCTCTATGTTCATTCGACGCATTTATAATTTTTCCCATAGAAAATAGAAAAAACTTCTATGGTCGAAAGAGCAAAATAAAAATCAATTCGCATTCACTTTACGCACTATACATTTTATACATTAAATATACAATTAGAGATTTATATTTTATTCTCAGCTGAAAAAGAAAACACCTTGTTAGAAGTTATCACTCCTAGCGGGAATTGAACACGTGTCCCCGGGGCAATAGAACAGAGATACTTCCCTGTAATAAAACAAATTATAAGGTTTAGGAGTTTTATCATCCTTATGAAATTTGGCGCGTATAATGACGTCCTTTGGTACTGAATCGCGAAGCATTACATTCAATTGTTTTTTTCTTTCATATCGGCTTCCCATTTAAAATGGTAATTTTTCTCACCTGTTTTGCAACGTATGTTATTTTGAATGCTAGTTATTGCAACTACGGTTTTATCATTTAATTTGTGAATATTACTTTTTTCAACTTCAATCTGCTTTCAAGAATATGAATTTTTCTAACTATAAATGACTATATCCTAGATTTCCATCGAACTTTTGTCAATATACATACTATAATGCCAAATTTTACGATCAAGAGTTTCTCTCGGCATCCGAGAATTGTTCCGCTCGCTTTCTACGTTTCCATCAATGTTTTATGTCTTTTAAGGCAATTTTAAAGAGCAAAAAGTCATTATATACTTTGTAATGAGGCTTATAAAAGAATTTCGAAATCATACAATATTTGTATCACATGATAATTTTCTTGTCACATAAGATAATCTCAAGTATGGCAAGTTAAATCAAAGGTTTATCAATCACTTGTTAATACCAACAATTTTTTGAAACCAAATGTGAGATAATTACTTTCACTATATGTATTCTGAAAATCGAACTTTCACTGTTTGTAAACACTGATCCGCGCGCGGCGAAAATTACTCCCCAACGATCCCATCCGCGGCAAGGGAAATAGTGTCGACTGTCTGTAGCTTTGTTTTATTTAAAAATTTAAGCGGGCAAAAGAATATTGTAAAAACTTGAAACAGTATACAATGAAGACAATAAATTCTACTCTATTCTACATATAATTATAATATCACATACTTAATTATATAATTTATTTTCATTATGTACAATAATATACACCGGAGAAACATCAATACCAAGGTTTCTCTCAAGCCTAAAGATCTGGCTGAAATGGATGACGAGCTTCGTGGACATTTTTCCGGAGAATCCGACCTCTGGAATATCAATTATTATGTGTATAATGCAGCTAGAGCTTCGGCCGATGCGAACCGTAAAACAAAACCAACGGTTAATCATAAGACCAGAAGATTAATGCATCAACTTGCCATAAAGATAGGCTGGACAAGAGAGTACGCGTCCCGTATTCTGTGTGATTGACTACATCATATCTGGCAGGAATTTTACCGCCAAGGTTCGAAAATTCGCACGTGAACTCCGGACCCGTTATCACACACTTAACAATTCAAGCTGCTGACCATCAGGCAGCATATTGTTGAGAGAATACGGATACTATCTGACGCTAAGAGAAGTCTAGAGCGGAGGGAGAGGTGGGTCAGAGAAAATCAACAGTTTCTCTCTGACCCATCTCGACTCTTCCAAGACCCTCCAGTTACTGTCGAACACCCACTCAAACCAGAGGAGGCTTCAAGAAGTTATGTGTTGCCCTCATAACACCTGATAAAGAATACCCACCCATCACTACCGAGCAGGTGAGAAAAGTATTAAGAGGAATGTAGAACTATTCCGCACCGGGACCAGATTGTATCAAAACCTTCTAATGGAAGAAGCTTTCTTCAACCCATCAGCATTTGGCCCGTATTTTCACCTCATATTTGAAGTCGGAAGAGCCGATTCCGGAGTGGTTTTTGGAAGGGCGCACAATATTCCTGCCAAAAATAGGCAACTTAGCTTACCCGAAGAATTACAGGCCAATAACTTGTCTGAACACACTTTATAAGATATTCACAGCTATCCTAAATGATAGGATTGTTCGGGCAATTGAACCTGTGTGGCAAGAAATGTATGAACAACGAGGCTCAAAGAAAGGCGTAGCCGGATGCCGGGAGAACCTGCTCATCGATAGATGTGTCTGCAAAGATGCAGCATTCTACCGGCGTCATCTATCGATGGCCTGGATTGATTATCGGAAAGCTTTCGATTCGATCTCCCATAGACTTATCATCTGTCTTTTGGAAATCTTAAAGGTTCATCCGCAAATAG
>NC_046665.1:26205928-26209456 GCF_010883055.1 Belonocnema kinseyi | reverse complement strand
ACTTCGCCATTCCGACGGGTACTTGTGCGGCAAACCTGCAGATCGAAAGTGCAAGGTCACTCATGTATTTTACATGGACGATCTTAAGATCTATGCTAAAAATAAAGAGCAACTACATCTAGCTCCAGGGATTGTCGAACGATATACTAAGGAAATTGGAATGGAATTTGGGTTGGACAAATGCGCCGAGGTTTATTTCAAGCGAGGAAAACTTAATGGCATCCCCGAAAGATCCTGAGATCGTTGATAGAAGCGCTATACGACACCTTTGCGCTGGAGAGATTTATACATAGTTGAGCGTGCCACAGAGCCGCATTCAGGATGTGACATCTATAAAGGATACACTCCGAAGCAGATACAAACGTCTCATCCGGCTGATTTGGTTTCCGAAATGTCGGCGATGAACAAAGTATCTGCAACGAACATGCTTGCCGTCCCGGTAGTACTCTATTCATTTGGACTAGTTCCATGGACAAAAAACGAGCTCAGATCCCTTGATATCGTGACAAGAAAGGTTATACACATAAAAAAAGCATGCATCTTAAGCCTTCCGTTCCGCGACTGTACATCTCACGCCGTCAAGGTGGTCGCGGAATATTGAGCCTTGAATGTCTTCACAAGAGGATTATTCTGAGTACAGCACATAGAGTTGCAAATGGAAGAGACCCTCTTCTTAAAATGGTCAGGAATCACGAAGATAAGAATCTCCTCGATAAGAAGATGCACGGTATCTTCCACAGAAATGTGAAGAATCAGTCAATTTCTTGTGAGCTAACGTTTGCTTTCTTTAAATCGCCCGGATTTAAGTCTGGTACGGAAGGTTTCATTTTTGCATGCCAAGACGGTGTCATTTCCACCTTAACATACCGTCGCCACATTTTCAGCCCAGACATTCCTGATGATAGTTGCAGGGCGTGCCATGCACACCCCGAGCATTTAGCTCACATACTATCTAGTTGTCCAACTCAAGCGGGAACGACCTAAATTCAAAGGCACAATGCGGCACTAAGAGTGCTTTATTACCATCTCTGTCACTCTTACGGCATCTCGTTTCAGATCTGGGATCAATGATACACATATCCTACGAATTCTAAGCCAGTAGCGCACTGAAATCTTCACCACGCGGGTCCGTGAAAATTTTTCAATATAGTATGGCTTGACGGCGCCCCACGGAACTCTACTATTTTTACGGGGATGGGATTTGCATGCAACCTGAAAATTTTTATTCTCCATGAAACTCTGGGGCTCTACTCTCGAGTTCGTTCGAAACTTTCCGTATACGTAAAGTTTCGAATGGTAACTTACGTATACGAGAAGGAAGTCACATTCTCGAACACTCTTCGAATTTGCGATTCGAGCTATTCGTATACGAATATACTTAACAGCGTTGCCACGTTTAACTCACAGCAAAATTCTAGTGCTTTACTAGTGACACGCAATTTGAGCCAATGAAATCATTTGTAGAGTCGTGTGTGAAATGCGCCAAACTTGTGGATGGTTTAAAAATTGAATGCTTCCGCTGTTAGCACGTGGTACCGGGTGAAATTGTTAAAGATGTATTAATTATAACATTGTATTAAAAATATGATGTGAAAATGTTTTACTACTCATATTTCGGTGGAATATGATATTAGTGAAGAAACATATGGCTAAAAGTGCAATTAAGGTTAGGTAAACAAATAAAATTGTATATTTTTTCTGTTATTTTTGTAGGCAAATTAATTTCAATTGAAAAGAAAAGTCAATATCTAAAGAAAATTTTATTACTTGGGGAAAGATCTTCAATCTATTATCTTTTATGTGAAACCTGACTTTCGCGGATTTAATCAAATATCGACGTCACCTTTATTGTCGTCGTCTATATACCTGACAATTTTTAAAAGAAAAATCGGATGGGATTGTTCTTTGGCCTACAGTTTGAGTGATCTAAAAGAAAAATCGAGTTCGTTAACCAACCATTTTTTATAAAAATTCAAAAAGTTGGAGCATTTGCGAAAATGGTGAGACACCTTTTTTCAATATTTAAAAATTCTATCGCCAACTCTTTATAGTACCCGGGCGGACCGAGGGAACCGAAAGGAGCCTCTACAAAGTACCCGTAAAGACCCCAGTGGGTCCCCATTCGGTTTCTTTTTTAAAAAACTAAAAAAAACATCAAGATCAACTTCTAACTGTTGAAATTCGGATTCCACGTTAAATTTTCTATTAGAAACTCAAGGAGTAATCGCAATACTTTTTATTTGTGAAGTTTAAAATTTTTTTTAAAGTCATTAACTTCTGCTGAAGTGGCTTCAAGCGCATCCATAATAGCTCAAGTAGTATGTTGCGCGCGAAGTTTAAAAATAAAATTCTCTCTCACTAACATCGCAGCGTTGTTGTCTGAGGATTCCACTGCGTGGCGCTAGTATCCAGACAAAATTCTTAAAGTTACCGACGGAACGCTTATTAACTGCTACTAAAAGAATTTGCACTTGAAGGCGCCTTCGGCCAATCTAAATGACAGGCATTTTATTTTCTAAAGTTCTTAACGCTGAAAGAAAAAGTATTGCGATTACTCCGTGAGTTTCTAATAAAAATTTGAACGTAGAATGCGAATTTCAAAAAATTTTAAGTTGATTTTGCTATTTTTTTGAGTCTTTTAAAAAGGAACCGAATGTGGACCCAATGGGGTCTTTACGGGTACTTTGTAGAGGCTCCTAGGTTCCTTCGGTCCGCCAGGCTGGACGAAAATTCGAACAATTGATCCCCATGACTTTTTTATAAAATTATATTTTCCAAAAACGTTACTTTTTTAAGGCCCTGCAAGATTTTCAAAACAACTTTTTGAATTTTGTTTTAAAAAAATCGAAATTTCAAATTTTGATTGCACAAAAAATAATGAATTATTACATTCTCATCCGTAATGAGAAGATATTAGTTTTAAGTGAAAACTTACTATCGCGGATTTAATCAAATGTCAGCGTTTTGAGGCCTCCTAAGTCGGTAAAAAAGTTTTCACGTCGTTGTCTGTCTTTCGTCATCGTTGTTGTTGTCGTTGTAAGTATAACGGATAGCTTTCGGAAATTACAGAAAATTATAATTATATTCTGATATGTTAAGTAGTGTAAACATTTCTGGCAAATTTTGCAGAAATAGAATTTTCTTTTCAATATTATCATTAGATTTATAATGAAATGCACCTACAATTTATAATTAAGTATTTTTTAACCTCAAAACGAAACATATTTCTAAAGAATTTGAATATGAAAAAGGATCAAATATTCCCAAACGTTGTAGCTCTTAAAAGAATTAACCCTTGTGTGCACACCCAACTTTATCCACGTTGTCCGCACACCCAGGGTAACCGTGTACCCACGTCTCTTTTTTGTCAATTTTTTAAATATGTACCAGGTGTATACATATGAAATCGGTATTGCCATCTAGCGGCAGTAGGCACACTTGTAGGCACTGTCGGAACTTACCATTTGTGCTAATTGGCGTATTGGCATCTGTCAACAATATCCAATACCAAACATTTCAAGTTTCATA
>NC_046665.1:26203956-26205828 GCF_010883055.1 Belonocnema kinseyi | reverse complement strand
TGGAAAGGTATCCATAAATTGCCTGAGAGGTGGACAAAATGTGTAGCCAGCGAGGGCGCATACTTTGAATAAAATATTTATTATCATTCTCTTGAAATAAATTTGTTTTTTTCTTGAAAAAATACCGGTTTCATATGTATACACCTGGTATGCGATACTATTTTTTTTTCTTCATTTATTCCAATAAATCAACATCAGAAGTAAGTGTCAGAGGCATTTTTAAAACAATATACATACTGTAGCTCGTTTAAAAGGAGAATCGAAGGTGTTGCCGTGAGTGGGTACAGCCTGCGACATCGCTGTAGTCAGTGCAAATCGTCTTTTTCGGTGGTGCGGATGTGTAAACACAGATGTCAAGAATGTGAACAATAAAGGTTTTGATCATCTCAAATTTCGTATACCCTATCATTACTCAACCTATTTCACATAAATAAGTCAAATAATTGATAAAGAAGTTATAATCCGCTCAAAATTGAATTTTTTCTGTGGTGGATACCCTGGTACCCGGGGTGTGTCCATCAAGAAGCTTTACTGAAAGTCGATCATTTTTGCAAATAAAACAAGTCTTAAATGAACTACATGCACGATTCGCTTGCAATTGAACCAAATGAAGATGATCTGGACGTTCGAAGCGGATTTTTTTTTATTTCAGACAGAGGCAAAAATGTATAGTGGTGGGTACACGGGTACCCGGGAGTGCACACAAGGGTTAAACAATACATAATCTACTTACTGTATCAATTTGTAAAAATCATTTGTTTTTATCACTCTCGCTCTTGTCACTTTTTTACTGCTTCTTAATTAAAAAAATTTAACCACTGCGCATGATCAAACTCTTGATTCGCATTCGAACATAAGTTTCGAGTGGCATATACCAAAGATATTATAAACGTAGATGCGGTACGGGGCGTCAGAGTGGGGAATTATATATATAGGACATCACATTTTCTGTCCTATCGAGGTGCTGCCCTCACCGTACTACGAAATCGAATTCTGGTTTTCTCATTTTTCGTCAAATATGACGGTAAAGCAGTAGAAAGATGTTTTGAGGTTAGAAAGGTTGACATGTATCGCTACATATAAACACGGAACTACGGAATAAATAATAAATTGATGATGAGTAGCGCAATTTCTATATGCACAAAATTACATATTTGTAATAAATAATAGAGAAAATTAAATGATATGGTAAGAAATAATCTGAATTTTCAGAGAAAGAATCTAAAAAAGGTAATTATGTTTATACTTAATAAAATCTAAATTATTATGATTCCTTTATTATGACTCTTTTATTGACTTTATTTATTCCTTTGTTATTTTCATGTTTCTACTAATGACAAATATGATTTTTTAAATTATAATGTTTTATACTTTAAAGTTTAATTTTCATTAATATACTGAACCGGAATTTGAGGAAATTTAATAATATACACATTTTTTTGGAATTTTGAAACTTGAGACAGGTTTTTTGTACATAGTTATATATTTTGTACATAGATAAATTAGTGCATAACAAATTTTTTTTTGATAAAAATATATTTTTAAATTAAAATAATCAAATATTTATACAAAGGAAAAGCTTTTGTAATGTTTAAAGTTTAAACAAATTATTCATTAAATTCAAAATTACCACAATTGAAAACATTTATATATTTCTGGATATGAAATTTTTGTTGAAAGTTGTTATAGTATCTTTTTTTAATTGCAAAAAATATTGTCAAAAATCGAATGGTTTATAATAAAACCAAAAAACTTCGAGATAAATTAGTACTGATCTAAATCCTGCAAAATTTGCTTGGGAAATGTTATTAGGCTCGATTTTAATTAAGGGAGAATTTTTTTTCCCTTGAGGCACACGTGTTATTACATTAA